>NC_059160.1:154919912-155227787 GCF_019923935.1 Bubalus bubalis
TCAAAAAGCAATGTTTAAAATATGTACATATAATATATTTAATTTAATTAATATATATATGATTTTATAAAGAATAATTAAGACACATTTCCTCAAGTGATATCAATAGATATTTCATCAACAGACAAATGTAAATGGGGCTCAATTTCCCACGCAGCTCCTTCAGGGGGATTACCATTTAGAAAAGAGGTTGACCAAGACATTATTCCTCAAGTCTATTAAGGAGCATCAGAGTCAAATTGACAGAAATCAAGAGGGAAATTCCCAAATAGCTTTGATCTGAAAGAAGTACTTCTAATGATACATTTAGAGGCAATGGCACCCCACTCCAGTACTTTTGCCTGGAAAATCCCATGGACGGAGAAACCTGGTAGGCTGCAGTCCATGGGGTCGCTAGAGTCAGACACGACTAAGTGACTTCCTTTTCACTTTTCACTTTCATGCATTGGAGAAGGAAATGGCAACCCACTCCAGTGTTCTTGCCTGGAGAATCCCAGGGACGGGGAAGCCTGGTGGGCTTCTGTCTATGGGGTTGCACAGAGTTGGACACGACTGAAGCGACTTAGCAACAGCAGCAGCAATAGTTACCAAGAGAAGGCCTTAGAAAGAGAAGCTTCCATCAATGGGATTGGCCAGAGAAGAGATGTTCAGAGAGTTCATTTAGAAAAATAATGCCCAAAGGTCAAGATGTTTAGAGGAAAACTCCCAAAAGAGGCAGGATCCAAAGAGTAGTTTGTTGACTCAATGAGAAATGGTAAAACTAAGCAAATCTTGATATCTGGAAAATATAACCATTGCATAAGGGCAAGCTCTAGGGCAGAGGTTGTTAGGTGTATTTCTCATGAGTAGTCAGGTTTCCTGAAGAGTTTCTGCAGGGTAGTATTCCTGGAGAACATGCCTTGGGGCACATTAGCATTTGTCACTAGATCCCTTCAAAATACCAAAAGCAACTGTCATTGTCATGGCTAAAGCTCCCAAACCGAATAAGGAACTTTAAACAAAGAACAAATTTCTCAGGAAATGTCAGCGCAAATAATAGTAGGTAAGTCTAGTTAAATAATGCCATCTGGAGATAAAAAGTTTCAAGCATTGGATTAGTCAGGATAAAAGTCTTGCAAACAGTTCTCTAGGAGAGGAACAAGTGCCGGGAGCCGGCATATTGCATATTGAGTGCAGCACTTTCCACAGCATCATCTTTCAGGATCTGAAATAGCTCAACTGGAATTCTATCACTGCCGGGAGCCAGCGTGAGGAATTCCGCCCATGACAAAGGTCATGAGGAAGGAGGCTCGGCATACGCAAAGGCGGTATCGAGCCTCAGGAGTCCCCCTGGAAATTCTCGAGCATCTACCCCGAAAACCAGAGTCTGCCTACTTTCTGCTTTGTGCTTTCACCCACACCTCTGACTTTACGGGGGGCTGTCCCCCACTACCTCTCTCTGAAAAGAGAGTTAGCTTACAGCTCCAGTTAATAATTCTTGGATGTGACAGTGTTTCAACCTACAAACTCCTTTGGAAATCCTCTAGCCTGCCTGAATGGGTTTTTCCGGCCACATGTGATTGTTCAGAGCCTCCCAACTGTGAGAGGCAGGAGATGTTCTAAACTGCCTAAACACAGATTCCTTTGAGTAGTTAAAAGATTGATTAGAAATTGTATTTGGTGAAGGGTTTTTCACTTGTTGGGCCAATGTTTGCTGCTAAGTCTCCATACTCCTTACCTACTGTGTCCTTGGCAGTGTATTGATTGATATAATGGGTGTATAGAAATGTAAAGTGCAGCTTTGTCCAATGCTTTTTGGAAGGCTGGCACCTGACTTTGGAATAATCACCTTTAGAGAAAGATAAGTTTCTTAAAATGTTAACAGGCCTCCTGGCCAGAAGATGATGTCAATCACCTGAACTTTTGCATATGATAAGGAAGAAAGCCTGGCTTGCTGCATGGCTCTACCCCTTCCCCCATTATCCTCTATGCATACCTTTAGGTATAAAAACTACTTTGGAAAATAAAGTGCGGGCCTTGTTCACTGAAACTTGGTCTCCCCATGTCACTCTCTCTCCCAAATTCCAGCTGAGTGTCCATCTGGAGCGCGGATGTCCTCTGCGACCATTTATTTGCCTGGGCTTCTAAGACCCACTCGAGAAGGTGTCTAAGGTGGGGCACCTTCCGCTATTCGAGAGGGCGCCTGCGGCCTCCGTGGTCAGCGCTAACCTGGTGTCACGGGTTATATTGATTTTCCGCGTAAACCAAGCCACTCAGCTTCTTTTCTCCACTGAATTTTCCTACTGAGCTATCCTTATTTCAGCCGCTTTTCTCCACTGAATTTCCTCACTGAGCTATCCTTATTCTATTACTCTTTGTATCCTTAATTAAAGTGTAATTAAGCAGTTATTCCCTGACCCTCGCCTAGCCGTCTCTCCTTTGAATACCCTGGATCAGCCGGGGCTGGTCCCCGGCAAACAAGTAATGCATACTCTGAGCCAGGAAATTCTACTCAGCAAATGCTATCAGGAAATCTATGGAGAGGATCCAGCTCAGTGTGGCTCCGTGGCAAACACTAGAACATCTTTAGAAAAAGTTAGCCAAGACAAAAGGTCTTAGGAATCGTGAGCCATTTGGAGCAAACCTGACCTGACACTAGCTCGTGATGTCGTAATATCTGTAGCCCATCAGAAAGATGTGCCCTGCACATTCTCGCCTGAGGTAGACACCATGATCTCAATTCATTTCTTTTCAGGAAAAACAGATAGCCACCGTAAACTAAATCCAGGCCAAGTAGTCCCACAGATGTCATCTTGTGGCGCAAGCCCTGTAGTCACTGCCACCCAAACTAAACTTTAGGTCTTCTTTCTGTATTCTGTGACCCACATTTAGTTAGCCAGGAAAGCATGAAGATTTTCTCTACTTCAAGTTTAATTTGCTTGCCTTCAGTGATTCAAAAAAAATCTTTTCAGGGGCTTCCCTGATGGTCCAGTGCTTGAGACTCTGCACTTTCAATGCAGGGGAAATGGATTCAATCCCTGGTTGAGGAACTAGGATCCCACATGCTACTCAGCTAAAAAAATAAAAGAATCTTTTTTTTTTTTTTTACTTTACAATATTGTATTGGTTTTGCCATACATCAACATGCATCCACCACGGGTGTACATGTGTTCCCCATCCTGAACCCCCTGCCCACTTCCCTCCCCATACCATCCCTCTGGGTCATCCCAGTGCACCCTTCCTGTATCCTGCATCGAACCTGGACTGCGATTTGTTTCTTATATGATATTATACATGTTTTAATGCCATTCTCCCAAATCATACCCCCCTCCCTCTCCCTGCTGCTGCTAAGTCACTTCAGTCATGTCCAACTCTGTGTGACCCCATAGACAGCAGCCCACCAGGCTCCCCTGTCCCTGGGATTCTCCAGACAAGAACACTGGAGTGGGTTGCCATTTCCTTCTCCAATGCACGAAAGTGAAAAGTGAAAGTGAAGTTGCTCATTCAGGTCTGACCCTCAGCGATTCCATGGACTGCAGCCTACCAGGCTCCTCCATCCATGGGATTTTCCAGGCAGGAGTACTGGAGTGGGGTGCCATTGCCTTCTCCGCCTCCCTCTCTCAGAGTCCAAAAGACTGTTCTATACATCTGTGTCTCTTTTGCTGTCTCGCATACAGGGTTGTCGTTACCATCTTTCTAAATTCCATATATATGCGTTAGTATACTGTATTGGTGTTTTTCTTTCTGGCTTACTTCCCTCTGTGTAATAGGCTCCAGTTTCATCCACCTCATTAGAACTAATTCAAATGTATTCTTTTTAATGGCTGAGTAATACTGCATTGTGTATATTACCACAGCTTTCTTATCCATTCATCTGCTGATGGACATCTAGGTCACTTCCATGTCCTGGCTATTATAAACAGTGCTGTGATGAACATTGGGGTACACGTGTCTCTTTCAATTCTGGTTTCCTTGGTGTGTATGCCCAGCAGTGGGATCGCTGGGTCATATGGCAGTTCTATTTGCATTCCTATACACTAATAATGAGAAACTAGAAAGAGAAAATAAGGAAACAATTCCATTCACCATTGCAATGAAAGAATAAAATACTTAGGAATATATCTACCTAAAGAAACTAAAGACTTATATATATAAAACTATAAAACACTGATGAAAGAAATCAAAGAGGACACTAATAGATGGAGAAATATACCATGTTCATGGATCAGAAGAATCAATATAGTGAAAATGAGTATACTACCCAAAGCAATCTATAGATTTAATGTAATCCCTATCAAGCTACCAATGGTATTTTTCACAGAGCTAGAACAAATAATTTCACAATTTGTATGGAAATACAAAAAAACTCCAATAGCCAAAGCAATCTTGAGAAAGAAGAATGGAACTGGAGGAATCAACCTGCCTGACTTCAGGCTCTATTACAAAGCCACAGTCATCAAGACAGTATGGTACTGGCACAAAGACAGAAATATAGATCAATGGAAAAAAATAGAAAGCCCAGAGATAAACCCACGCACCTATGGACACCTTATCTTTGACAAAGGAGGCAAGAATATACAATGGAGAAAAGACAATCTCTTTAACAAGTGGTGCTGGGAAAACTGGTCAACCACTTGTAAAAGAATGAAACTAGAACACTTTCTAACACCATACACAAAAATAAACTCAAAATGGATTCAAGATCTAAACATAAGACCAGAAACTATAAAACTCCTAGAGGAGAACATAGGCAAAACACTCTCTGACATACATCACAGCAGGATCCTCTATGACCCACATCCCAGAATATTGGAAACAAAAGAAAAAATAAAAAAATGGGACCTAATTAAAATTAAAAGCTTCTGCACAACAGAAGAAACTATAAGCAAGGTGAAAAGACAGCCTTCAGAGTGGGAGAAAAAAATAATAGCAAATGAAGAAACTGACAAACAACTAGTCTCAAAAATATACAAGCAACTACTGCAGCTCAATTCCAGAAAAATAAACGACCCAATCAAAATATCGGACAAAGAACTAAATAGACATTTCTCCAAAGAAGACATACAGATGGCTAACAAACACATGAAAAGATGCTCAACATCACTCATTATCAGAGAAATGCAGATCAAAACCACAATGAGGTACCATTTCACGCCAGTCAGAATGGCTGCTATCCAAAAGTCTACAAGCAATAAATGCTGGAGAGGATGTGGAGAAAAGGGAACCCTCTGACACTGTTGGTGGGAATGCAAACTAGTACAGCCACTATGGAGAATAGTGTGGCGATTCCTTAAAAAGAATCCTTTCAGAAGTTTTCATGAACGATAACTCCAGACTAAAGTTAACGAAGATGACAGATTTCAGCAAACAGAATTGAAAGCCACAGCATCAAAGAATGAGTTCAGTCAGGATTAAGTTACCCAAGGAATAATTCCCAAAGACTTTCCTTGAAATTCCCCAGTGTTTCTTCCTTCAGAGACAAGACAGCAACTGAGAGGGGGTGTTTACCAAATTGCCACTAGGGCGAGGTGGATACTGGTGAATGGTGAACGGATGCCATGGAGAAGAGATAAAAGAATCCAGCTATACTTCACGAGGAAGTTTCATCACAAGAGATGAGTACCCTGGAGGCTGTTCATCAGAACTGAATTGCTCCTGATAGCCACCAACCTGAGTCAAATTTCTTCTTGAAAGTGGTTATTTTATGGGTAACTGTAACTTTCCCGCTAGGGTTCAGTGTTATTCCTTAGAGATGAAAGATGAGGGTGAAATTATCTAAGGAGCTATTTCTTAAGAGATTATTAACTAAAAATATAACAAAATATCAGGTCTAAAGATTCATCAAATATTTCAGAAACTCCAGAAGAAAAAGCAAATGATTATATGGGTACCTAATGCATAGATGAAAAGAGTATAGCCCCTTCACTCAATGAATAATAGAGATAAAACAAACCAAACGAACCTCCCCCCCGCCCCAAAAAAAGAACTGATGATAAAATTGATCAATTTCTACTTGATTTTCACCGCAAGTGAATTGTTCTTTAACTGGAAAGCAAGCAGTATAACCTAAAGATAAGAGCAAGAATTTTGACCTCCACAAGACTAGTTGCAAATCCACACCCTGGCACTTACTAGTTGTTTGGCTATGAACAGGTTACTTAACTGCTCCATGCCCCATATGCCTGCCCTCCCTAAGATTAAAATACTAAGATGCTTCACTATGTAACATTGTTTTGGGGTTTCCATGAGGCAGTATATACAATAAACAATAGCTATGGGCCATGTTTCTGCAGCTAAACACTGACTTCTGAAAACCATTACATTAAAAGTGATTATGCATATTTTATTTCAGTGGTGGACAGTAAGGAGATCGAACAAGTCAATTCTAAAGGAAACCAACCCTGAATATTCACTGGAAGGACTGATGCTGAAGCTGAAGCTCCAGTACTTTGACCACCTGATGCAAAGAGCCAACTCATTGGAAAAGACCCTGATGCTGGGAAAGATTGAGGACAAAAGAGAAGGGGGTGGCAGAGGATGAGATGGTTAGATAGTATGATTGATTCAATGGACATGAATTTGAGCAAACTTCAGGAGATAGTAAAGGACAGGGAACCTTGGCATGCTGCAATTCATGGGGTTGCAAAGAGCTGGACATGACTTAGCGACCGAACAACAATTCCACCTATTCAGATTCTTCCCTAAATTGTTTTTGTCATCTCTAATGGGTCCACCGTAAGAGCTCTCACACAGTACCATGTAATGTGTCTCCCACTCAGTGAGTTTGCTCCCCGGGCCTCTGCTCTCTGACGAGTATTCTGAAGGTTTCAGCTGCCAAGCAGGTGCTCCCGTCTCCCAGTGCCATGGCCACTGCTGCCACACTGCTCACCCTCAAAGGGCTAAGGGGGCACCATGTCCCCAGAGGCAGAGCCCTGGGCTGTGGGCATCTTGGCAGGAGTGAACCTTTTGCCACTTTGTGAGACACTGTTTCACCTAGTCATGAGAGCAGGTTATTGTTGCCCTCAGTCGCAGGTTATTGTTGCCCTCAGTCTGGAAGAATTCTCTTTGGGAATAGCTCTTCCAGCTTCTAATAGCAGCCTCTCTGCTCCCAACAAAGTAAAAAAGAGCTTTTAAATTTAGCAAGCTGTATAAAGATATACATACAGAGTTGTTCATCAAAATAAGTTCATAAAAATGAAAAACTCGGAGCAATAAGAATGTTACCAACAGGGAGAATGTGCTACAACTAATGATATGATTTTGGTATGTATGTGTGAATGTGTGGTTGGGGGCGGGGCGGGGCATGGGGAGAGAGAGACGTGGGAAAAAGGAGAGGGGTTTGAAAGGATGCTGTAAACAGGGGTGGATTTCTTCTCCTTATTAAAAACTATTTTATTAGACTCAGAATCTACATGGCTAAAAAGAAGGCTTCTCTCCCTTTTAATATTTCTTCCTCCTGCTTTAGTACTGCCCTTCAAGAACCCAAGTGAAGGGGAAAAGGAAAAGATAGACAAGACTACAGCGGGCAGGGTGCAACCTTGACAGCTCACCACCACCAGAGGGCAGCACGAGAGAGACAAGCGCAGGTGGGCAGAGGAGCAGTTCCAGGATTCTGAATTTGATTTCAAGTGCGGTATGCCTACCTTCCGGAGAAGGCAATGGCACCCCACTCCAGTACTTTTGCCTAGAAAATCCCACGGCTGGAGGAGCCTGGTAGGCTGTAGTCCATGGGGTTGCGAAGAGTCGGACATGACTGAGCAACTTCACATTCACTTTTCAGTTTCATGCTTTGGAGAAGGAAATGGCAACCCACTCCAGTGTTCTTGCCTGGAGAATCCCAGGAACGGGGGAGCCTGGTGGGCTGCCGTCTATGGGGTCGCACAGAGTCAGACACGACTGAAGCGACTTAGCAGCAGCAGCAGCAGCATGCCTACCTTTCGGAGAAGGCAATGGCACCCCACTCCAGTACTTTTGCCTAGAAAATCCCATGGACAGAGGAGCCTGGTAGGCTGCAGTCCATGGGGTCACTAGAGTCGAACACGACTGAGCGACTTCACTTTCACTTTCACTTTCATGCATTGGAGAAGGAAATGGCAACCCACTCCAGTGTTCTTGCCTGGAGAGTCCCAGGGACGGGGGAGCCGGGTGGGCTGCCGTCTATGGGGTCACACAGAGTTGGACACGACTCAAGCGACTTAGCTGCAGCAGCAGCAGCATGCCTACCTTTCCACTTAAGTGGCTAAATGAACTCCAAAATCTTGTGTTATTCTATCCCACGTTCCAATCTGCTTAGCATCTAACCTTTCCTTAAAACAAAGAGTTGAACATTTCTCAAAGAACTTCACAGTACAAAAGCAATAACACACAAGCATAGGCTGACAATTTTAAGAGCCGGCTACAAAAAGGGTACTTTGATCCAATATTTAATTTCTCAAATACTTCAGAGATAGATAGATGGGCAGGACAAAAGACATTTCTGGAATCCATTGTGAAAACATTCCCCTATGACTATTGCTGCACGTGTGTGTGCTCAGTCACTTCAGTCCTGCCTCGTTGCAACCCTATGGAACGTAGCTTCCCAGCTCCAGGCAAGAACACTGGAATGGTGTGCCATGCCTTCCTTCAGGGTATCTTCCTGACCCAGGGACTGAATCCGTGTCTCCTGTGGCTCCTAAATTGCAGGTGGATTCTTTACTGCTGAGGCATCAGGGAAACCCCCTGTGACTATTCAGTTCAGTTCATTTCAGTCGCTCAGTTGCATCCGACTCTCTGCAACCCCATGGACTGCAGCACGCCAGGCTTCCCTGTCAATCACCAACTCCCGGAGCCTACTCAAACTCATGTCCATCCAGTTGGTGATGTCATCCATGTCATCCTCTGTCGTCCCCTTCTCCTCCCACCTTCAATCTTTCCCAGCATCAGGGTCTTTTCCAATGAGTCAATTCTTTGCATCAGGTGGCCAAAGTACTAGAGATTCAGCTTCAGCATCAGTCCTTCCAATGAATATTCAAGACTGATTTCCTTTAGGATGGACTGGTTGGATCTCCCTGCAGTCCAAGGGACTCTCAAGAGTCTTCTCCAACACCACAGTTCAAAAGCAACAATTCTTTGGCGCTCAGCCTTCTTTATAGTCCAACTCTCATGTCCATACATGACTACTGGAAAAACCATAGCCTTGACTAGATGGACCTTTGTTGGTAAAGTAACATCTCTGCTTTTTAATATGCTATCTAGATTGGTCATAGCTTTTCTTCCAAGAAGCAAGTGCCTTAATTTCATGGCTGCAGTCACCATCTGCAGTGATTATGGATAATAATCTGGATAATTTTGGATAATAAAATAAAGTCTGTCACTGTTTCCATTGTTGCCCCATCTATTTGCCATAAAGTGATGTGACCAGATACCATGGTCTTAGTTTTCTGAATGTCGAGTTTTAAGCCAACTTTTCCACTCTCCTCTTTCACTTTCATCAAGAGGCTCTTTAGTTCCTCACTTTCTGCCATTAGCATGGTGTCATCTGCATATCTGAGGGTATTGATATTTCTCCCAGCAACCTTGAGTCCAGCTTATGACTATGATTATTAGACAGCCACTAAAAACAATAATGTATAAAGATATGTTTTAACACAATAAATGTATTTTCTTAGACTATGCGTGTATGTCTATGCATAGAGAAATACACAGGATGATGGTCAAGTGACAGGAACACTGCTGAATTTATATTTTGTATTACTTTTCTGCACTTAAGCTTCTTTATAATGATCATAAATCTTTTATAAAGTTAAAATGAAATAAAGCTATTCTCTCCATTGGAGGAATAAATGTTATTTTTTAAAGTAAAATTTATCAATATGAACCCAAGAAGCTCACTGCACACTTAAACACGATCTTTCTCTGTGAGATGTGATGCTTACTTCCCAGTCTTTGTGTTGCCACAGAATTCTTCTAGATCAGCCTCCAGATGGGCCAGTAATGGAGTGAGTTCTGATTACTTGCTCCACCAGTCCTCTCTCTCGTGGAAAACTGACCTCTCTGTTTGTAGAGGTTGTTAGGGTCTGCTAGTCATGGTTTTGCATTTCTCTGCGAGGCTGAGGCAATGTATTAAATGTCACACTACTTGGGATTTTTCTTTCTCCCTGGTATCTCGAACCTGCTTGGTACTTATCAGGGGCTCAGCACATCTTCACACTCTTGGTTTCAGCTTCTGTACCTACAATTTGGTGGGAAAGTTAGGCTTGCGGAGGCAGATGTGAGACACTGCCACAACTTCAGTTAGCTGCTCACCTGTCTCTCTGAACACAATCTTAAGGAATCTATTGCTCCACTGAAATTCAAGGAGAACCCACTGAAACTGTTCTCTTGTCATAATGCTGCCCTTCAGATTATCATTATTATTATGACCTTTGCAGTTGCTATTATTCATTGCTCATGGCTAGTATAAAGATCACTAATATAGCCATGATTAGCTAACTGCTTCTAACTCTTTCCTACCAGGCATAGTCCTTCAGAGTCTCACGTTCAAGAAGTCAGTCTCTGCGAAATCAACATTTCTCCAAAGAAGATATGAAGATGGCCACTAGGCACATGAAAAATGCTCAACATAGCTAATTATTAGAGAAATGAAAATCAAAATGATAATGAGATATCACCTCACATTAGTCAAAATGGCCTTCATTAGAAGGTCTACAGATAACACATGCTGGAGAGGGTATAGAGAAAAGGGAACTCTTCTATACCGTTGGTGGGAAAGTAAGTTGGCGCAGCCACTGTGGAAAACAGTATGGAGGTTCCTTAAGAAAAACTAAAAATGGAGTTGCCATATGATCCAAAAATCCCATTTCTGGGCATATATACAGAGAAAACTCTAATTTGAAAAGATGCAAACACCCCAATGTTCATAGCAGCACTATTTACAATAATCAAGCCATGGAAGCACCCTAACTGTCCACCCACAGAAGAATAGATAAAGCCGACGTGGTATATATA
Organism: Bubalus bubalis; assembly: GCF_019923935.1. Classification (NCBI taxonomy): domain Eukaryota; kingdom Metazoa; phylum Chordata; class Mammalia; order Artiodactyla; family Bovidae; genus Bubalus; species Bubalus bubalis. The sequence continues at coordinate 154,930,878 of NC_059160.1, forward strand.
TCAATATATATCCATAGATAATGGAATACTACTCAGTCATAAGAAAGAATAAAACAATGTTATTTGCTAGCAACATGGTTGGAACTAGAGAAGATTATAATACTAAGTGAAGTAAGTTAGACAAAGACAAATATCATAATATATCACTTATATGTGGAATCTAAAATACGATGCAAATAAACTATCTATGAAGCAGAAACAGGCTCACAGACATAGAGAACAGACTTGTGGTTGCAAGAGAGAGAAGCACTGGGGAGGGATGGCTTGGGATTTGGGTGTTAGCAAACACAAACTGATACATATAGGGTGGATAAACAACAAAGTCCTACTGCATAGCAGGCAACTATATCCAGTAGCCTGTAATAAACCATAATGGAAAAGAATATGAAAAAGGATAAATATATGTATATCCATATATATATATAACCGAATCACTTTGCTGTGCACCAGAAACTAACACAACATTGCAAATCAACTATAATTCAGTGAAATGCATTTTTTTAAAAAAAGTCAACCTCTGGTTATTCCACCTGTGAACATCCACCTGTGACTCTGTATCCCCTGTGACTCTTAAATGAGCTCTTAGAGTGGTTTGGCTGGAACACAGGAAATCCTCAATAACATCAGTCAGTGATGTTGTTGTCACTATGGTTGTGGTTGTGCTAGAACCACGTAATTCTAAACTTGCAGTTGTGTTACTGTTGATGGTTTCCCCCACCTCCCCACCACCTCCACAATTTCTTTTCTACCTTGACAAAAGCCCAGACTGTGTTTCATCTCACAGCCACATGGTGTCACCAGCACTTCACGAAAGTTCATCTGAAGTGGCTGGTTGCTAATTTCAGAAGAATTACGATCATGGATCTGCTGATACATAGTTGTTGCTCAGTCGCTCAGTCAGGTCCGACTCTGCAACTCCATGGATTGCAGCATGCCAGGCTTCCCTGTCCTTCAACCTTCTCCCAGAGCTTGCTCAAACTCATGTCCATTGAGTCGGTGATACCATCCAACCATCTTATCCTCTGTCAACCCCTTCTCCTGCCTTCAGTCTTCCCCAGCATCAGGGTCTTTCCTAATGAGTCAGATTTTCACATCAGATGACCAAAGTATTGGAGTTTCAGCTCCATCATAAGTCCTTCCAATGAATATTCAGGATTGATTTCCTTTAGGATTGACTGGTTTGAGCTCCTCACCATCTAAGGGACTCTCAAGAGTCTTCTCCAACACTACAGTTCAAAAGCATCAATTCTTAGGCACTCAGCTTTCTTTATCGTCCAGCTCTCACATCTTACATGACTACTGAAAAAGCCATAACTTTGACTATATGGATCTTTGTTGGCAAAGTGATGTCTCTGCTTTTTAATATGCTGTCTAGACTTATCATAGCTTTTCTTCCAAGTAGCAAGTGTCTTTTAATTTCATGGCTGCAGTCACCATCTGCAGTGATTTTGAAGCCCAAGAAAATAAAGTCTGTCACTGTTTCCATTGTTTCCTCATCTATTTGCCATGAAGTGATGGGACTGGATGGCAAGGTCTTAGTTTTCTGAATGTTGAGCTTTAAGCCAACTTTTTCACTCTCTTCTTTCACTTTTATCAAAAGTCTCTTTAGTTCTTCTTCACTTTATGCCATAAGGGTGATGTCATCTGCATATCTGATATTATTGGTGTTTCTCCCAGCAGTCTTGATTCCAGCTTATGCTTCATCCAGCCCAGCATTTCACATGATGTACTCTGCCTATATGCTTATAAATAGAGCCAAGCCTAATCAGATGGATCTTTCTATGCATTGAAGAAATATTTCCTTTTTGTGTTTGTTTCTATGGAGATTTATTTAGCCCTGAATTTTGTGCAGAGCCTTCATATTTCTTGCTAATGATGCTAGGAAGATATAAGCACACCAAGGAGCAGATTGAACATAATAATGGTAATTTATTGAGCGCCTGTGAGGTTCAAGCATGGCTCTGGGAGAGACAAAGTCCCTGCCCTCCTGAAGCTTAGAGAGCAAGCTGAGCCAATGGTGAAGATGAAGCTAGAGGAAGGACAGAAGCCACCATTCAGATCCCCTTGTATAGTTCAGGATCTTATAAATGTGGCCAGCTCCAATCTGGGTCTGAACCAACGGAGCCTCCAAACAAGCAGTCCACGTCATGATACTGGGTCAAGTCGTCTAAGAGGAGTCAAGTGTGACTGGTTTCAGGTGTGAGGTGAAATTTTTGCAAAGGAGATGATGTGTTTGTATGTGTGTTTTGCTTGGCCATCCATGCATCTATCCAGTCAAATAGAGATGAATTAAAATCCCAGCTCTACCTTTTCTTTGCTCTATGACCTTGGCCAAGTCACTTATCCTCTCTAAGCCTCCAGGGCTCATCTTTAAGTGGAGGGTAGCAAAGTTTTCTTTACAGAACAGACATGAGAATTACCTGAGATTATGTATGTAAAGCACTTAGGACTGGGCCAGACAGATCATGCAACATGGTAACTGATTGTTGTTAGTTTCACTATTGTAACAATTACATTAACACAAACTACTAGGTGCGGAGCATAGCTAGGAACCATGCTTGGCTCTTCACAGAACAGAGAAATCAACCTAGTATAATCTTTGCACTGAATGAGTTTCTAATCCAGCGGAGGAGAAAATTATACACCAAACAATAATCACACAAGACTGACTGGAATCATGTCCCAAGAGAGGAACCACAAGGCATAAGAGAATCCAAGGCAGAAGTTGCTGTGCATGTAGGAAAGGAGAATTAGCCTAGACCTTTGGATCTGAACACAAGTAGGGGAGGCAGGGGCAAAGATCAGGCCTACGGACCCAAGATGGTGCACAGAGAGCCAATCCCACCAGCCAGGGTTGCTTTTCCTAGGAAAAACAGAACACAGCTGGTAGCCTAGTAGGAGCACCCAGGCAATATCCTTGAGAAAGCTTTCTTCTTCTCCAAGGCTTGCAGTAGCTGACAAACTAGGTTATATAGGTGCCCCCCTTGAGGTCTCATGGATTCCTCAAGAATTCCTCATGAAGAGAAGAAACATGGATCTGCTCAGAGAAGTTTCCAAAGTGCCAGAGAAAGACTAAGCCCCTCTCTCAAGTCCTAGAGCCTCCTGCATTCCATGATCACCTGAGGACACATTCAGCCACCCACATCTGTAACACTGTCTTTACAGCTAGCCCAGGCCTCATAAATCAACCCCTAGCAAAGATACATTCCTGCTGAGAGCATGGATGAAATTTTCAAGAAGGAGATGGCTTCGATCTGGGCCTTGGTGGGATTTGCTGAAGAGGCTCTAGAAAGGGAGAAGAGAGAAGTAAGACAGAGGCAGAGGCTGGAATGCATAGACTATGTGCACAGTGTACATCTAGTAAATGATCAGACTCTGCTGGAGCAGATGACGCCAGTATTATTAGCAAAAAGTCCTATTTCAAAGTGCTCCAAAGACTGCTTACATTGTCCTGGGTTTTACGCTAAGATCTGTCATGCTTTATCTCATCACATTTTCAACATTGCTGCTGCTGCTAAGTCACTTCAGTCATGTCCGACTCTGTGTGACCCCATAGACAAGAGCCCATCAGGCTCCCCCATCCCTGGGATTCTCCAGGCAAGAACACTGGAGTGGGTTGCCATTTCCTTCTCCATTGCGTGAAAGTGAAAAGTGAAAAGTGAAAGTGAAGTCGCTCAGTTGCGTCCGACTGGTAGCGACCCCATGGACTGACGCCTACCAGGCTCCTCCATCCATGGGATTTTCTAGGCAAGAGTACTGGAGTGGCTTGCCATTGCCTTCTCCAATTTTCAACACTAGATTCTGTTATCTTTGTTTTTCTTTAATTAAGGCTGAGTGAGATAAGTGACTATCTAAGACTACAGTTGTTGCTCAGTTGCTAAGTCCTATCTGACTCTTTTGTGACTCCATGGACTGTAGCCCATCAGGTTCCTCTATCCACGGGACTTTTCAGACAAAAATAGTGCAGTGGGTTGCCATTTCCTTCTCCAGGGGAGCTTCTTGACCCAGAGACCGAACCAGCATCTTCTGCATTGGCAGGTGGATTCTCTAGCACTGAGGCACCTGGGAAGCAAGGCTACAGAGATAAAGCCTATTAAACTAGAATTTAATCCTGACCCTAAGTTTAAGCTTAAGTCACTATGCAGTGTTAGCTTCCAATGATGATGTTGTTCAGTCACTAGGTTGTATCTGACTTCGTGACCCCATGGACTGCAGAACAAAGGCTTTCCTGTCCTTCACTATCTTCCGGACCTTGCTCAAACTCGTGTCCATTGAGATGGTGATGCTATCTAACCATCTTATCCTCTGTCACCCCCTTCTCCTCCAGCCTTCAGTCTTTCCCAGCATCAGGGTCTTTTCTAATGAGGTGGCTCTTTGCATCAGGTGGCCAAAGTACTAGAGATTCAGCTTCAGCATCAGTCCTTCCAATGAATATTCAGGGTTGATTTCCTTTAGGATTGACTGATTTGATCTCCTTGCTGTCCAAGGGCCTCCCAAAAGTCTTCTCCAGCACTACAATTCAAAAACACCAATTCTTTAGTGCTCAGCCTTCTGTCGATCCAACTCTCACATCCATACATGACTACTGGAAAAACCATAGCTTCAACTATATGGACCTTTGATGTCAAAGTGATGTCTTGGCTTTTTAATATGCTGTCTAGGTTGGTCATGGCTTTCCTTCCAAGGAGCAAGTGTTTTTTAATTTCATGACTGCAGTCACCATCCACAGTGATTCTGGAACCCAAGGAAATAAAATCTGTCACTGCTTCCACTTTTTCCCCTTCTATTTGCCATGAAGTGACGGGACCAGATGCCATGATCTTCGTTTTGGCGATGTTAAATTTTAAGCCAACTTTTTCACTCTCCTCTTTCACCCTTATCAATAGGCTCTTAGTTCCTCTTCACTTTCTGCCATTAGAATGCAAAAGTAGAAAGTCAAGAAACAACTGGAGTAACAGGCAAATTTGGCCTTGGAATACGGAATGAAGCAGGGCAAAGACTGATACAGTTTTGCCAAGAAAATGCACTGGTCATAACAAACACCCTTTTCCAACAACACAAGAGAAGACTCTGTACATGGACATCGCCAGATGGTCAATACCGAAATCAGATTGATTATATTCTTTGCAGCCAAAGATGGAGAAGCTCTATACAGTCAGCAAAAACAAGACCAGGAGCTGACTGTGGCTCAGACCATGAACTCCTTATTGCCAAATTCAGACTTAAAGTGAAGAAAGTAGGGAAAACCACTAGACCATTCAGGTATGACCTAAATCAAATCCCTTATGATTATACAGTGGAAGTGAGAAATAGATTTAAGGGCCTAGATCTGATAGATAGAGTGCCTGATGAACCATGGAATGAGGTTCGTGACATTGTACAGGAGACAGGGATCAAGACCATTCCCATAGAAAAGAAATGCAAAAAAGCAAAATGGCTGTCTGGGGAGGCCTTACAAATAGTTGTGAAAAGAAGAGAAGTGAAAAGCAAAGGAGAAAAGGAAAGATATAAACATCTGAATGCAGAGTTCCAAAGAATAGCAAGAAGAGATAAGAAAGCCTTCTTCAGCTAAAAATGCAAAGAAATAGAGGAAAACAACAGAATGGGAAAGACTAGGGATCTCTTCAAGAAAATCAGAGATACCAAGGGAACATTTCATGCAAAGATGAGCTCGATAAGGGACAGAAATGGTATGGACCTAACAGAAGCAGAAGATATTAAGAAGAGATGGCAAGAATACACAGAAGAACTGTACAAAAAAGATCTTCACGACCCAGATAATCATGATGGTGTGATCATTGACCTAGAGCCAGACATCCTGGAATGTGAAGTCAAGTGGGCCTTAGAAAGCATCACTATGAACAAAGCTAGTGGAGGTGATAGAATTCCAGTTGAGCTATTCCAAATCCTGAAAGATGATGCTGTGAAAGTGCTGCACTCAATATGCCAGCAAATTTGGAAAACTCAGCAGTGGCCACAGGACTGGAAAAGGTCAGTTTTCATTCCAATCCCAAAGAAAGGCAATGCCAAAGAATGCTCAAACTACCACACAATTGCACTCATCTCACACGCTAGTCAAGTAATGCTCAAAATTCTCCAAGCCTGGCTTCAGCAATATGTGAACCGTGAACTTCCTGATGTTCAAGCTGGTTTTAGAAAAGGCAGAGGAACCAGAGATCAAATTGCCAACATCCGCTGGATCATGGAAAAAGCAACAGAGTTCCAGAAAAACATCTGCTTTCTTGACTATGCCAAAGCCTTTGACTGTGTGGATCACAAGAAACTGTGGAAAATTCTTCAAGAGATGGGAATACCAGACCACCTGACTGGCCTCTTGAGAAATTTGTATGCAGGTCAGGAAGCAACAGTTAGAACTGGACATGGAACAACAGACTGGTTCCAAATAGGAAAAGGAGTTTGTCAAGGCTGTATATTGTCACCCTGTTTATTTAACTTATATGCAGAGTACATCATGAGAAATGCTGGACTGGAAGAAACACAAGCTGGAATCAAGATTGCCGGGAGAAATATCAATAACCTCAGATATGCAGATGGCACCACCCTTATGGCAGAAAGTGAAGAGGAACTCAAAAGCCTCTTGATGAAATTGAAAGTGGAGAGTGAAAAAGTTGGCTTAAAGCTCAACATTCAGAAAACGAAGATCATGGCATCTGGTCCCACCACTTCATGGGAAATAGATGGGGAAACAGTGGAAACAGTGTCAGACTTTGTTTTTCTGGGCTCCAAAATCACTACAGATGGTGACTGCAGCCATGAAATTAAAAGATGCTTACTCCTTAGAAGGAAAGTTATGACCAACCTAGATAGCATATTCTGGAGAAGGCAATGGCAAGCCACTCCAGTACTCTTGCCTGGAAAATCCCATGGACGGGGGAGCCTGGTGGGCTGCAGTCCATGGGGTCACTAGGAGTCGGACACGACTGAGAGACTTCCCTTTCGCTTTTCACTTTCACACATTAGAGAAGGAAATGGCAAGCCACTCCAGTGTTCTTGCCTGGAGAATCCCAGGGACGGGGGAGCCTGGTGGGCTGCAGTCCATGGGGTCACTAGGAGTCGGACACGACTGAAGGGACTTAGCAGCAGCAGCAGCAGCAGATAGCATATTCAAAAGCAGAGACATTACTTTGCCAACAAAGGTTCGTCTAGTCAAGGCTATGGTTTTTCCTGTGTTCATGTATGGATGTGAGAGTTGCACTGTGAAGAAGGCTGAGCACCGAAGAATTGATGCTTTTGAACTGTGGTGTTGGAGAAGACTCTTGAGAGTCCCTTGGACTGCAAGGAGATCCAATCAGTTCATTCTGAAGGAGATCAGCCCTGGGATTTCTTTGGAAGGAATGATGCTAAAGCTGAAACTCCAGTACTTTGGCCACCTCATTGGAAGAGTTGACTCATTGGAAAAGACTTTGATGCTGGGAGGGATTGGGGGCAGGAGGAGAAGGGGATGACAGAGGATGAGATGGCTGGATGGCATCACTGACTCGATGGACATGAGTCTGAGTGAACTCCGGGAGTTGGTGATGGACAGGGAGGCCTGTCATGCTGCGATTCATGGGGTCGCAAAGAGTTGGACACGACTGAGCGACTGATCTGATCTGATCTGACCTGCATATCTGAGGTTATTGATATTTCTCCTGGCAATCTTGATTCCTGCTTATGTTTCATCCCGCCCAGCATTTTGCATGATGTGCTCTGCATAGAAGTTAAATAAACACGGTGACAATACAACTTTGTCACACCCGTCTCCCAATTTTGAACCAGTCAGTTGTTCCATGTAAGATTCTAACTGTTGCTACCTGACCCACATACAGGAGACAGGTAAGATGGTCTGGTATTCCCATCTCTTTGAGAATTTTCCAAAGTTTGTTGTGATCCACACAGTCAAAGATTTTCATGTAGTCAATGAAGCAGAATTAGATGTTTTTCTGGAATTCTCTTGCTTTCTTTATGATCCAGGGATGTTGGCAATTTGATCTGTGGTTCCTCTGCCTCTTGTAAACAGCTTGAACATCTGGAAGTTCTGAAAGTTCTCAGTTCACTTACTGCTGAAGTCTAGCATGAAGGATTTTGAGCATAACCTTACTAGCATGTGAAATGAGTGCAATTGTCCAGGAGTTTGAACATTCTTTGGCACTCCCCTTCTTTGGAATTGGTATGAAAACTGACCTCTTCCAGTCCTCTGGCCACTGCTGAGCTTTCCAAATTTGCTGACACATTGAGAGCTCCACTTTAACAGCATCATCTTTTAGTATTTTAAATAGCTCAGTTGGAATTCCATTATATATACTAGTTTTGTTTGTAGTAATGCTTCCTAAGGCCCACTTGACTTCACACTCCAGGATGTCTGGCTGTAAGTGAGTGACCACACCACCGTGGTTATCCTGGTCATTAAGACCATTTTTGTATAGTTCTGTGTATTCTTCCCACTTTTTCTTGCTTCTGAATACCAGACCACCTTACCTGCCTCCTGAGAAACCTATATGCAGGTCAAGAAGCAACAGTTAGAACTGAACATGGAACAACAGACTGGTTCAAAATTGGGAAAGGAGTACATTAAGGCTGTATATTGTCACCCAGTTTATTTAACTTATATGCAGGGTACATTATGCAAAATGCCAGGCTGGATGTATCACAAGCTTGAATCAAGATTGTTGGGAGAAATATCAATAACTTCAGATATGCAGAAGACACCACCTTTATGGCAGAAAGTGAAGAGGAACTAAGAAGCCTCTCAATGAAGGTGAAAGAGAAGAGTGAAAAAGCTGGCTTAAAACTCAACATTCAAAAAATGAAGATCATGACATCCGGTCCCGTCACTTCTTGGCAAATAGATGGAGAAACAATGGAAACAGTGACAGACTTTATGTTTTGGGGCTCCAAAATCACTGCAGATGGTGACTGCAGCCATGAAATTAAAAGACGCTTGCTCGTTGGAAGAAAAGCTATGACCAACCTAGACAGCATATTAAAAAGCAGAGACATTATTTTGCCAACAAAGGTCTGTCTAGTCAAAGCTATGGTTTTTCCAGTAGTCATGTACAGATGTGAGAGATAGATCATAAGAAAGGCTGAGTGCCGAAGAACTGATGCTTTTGAACTGTGGTGCTGGAGAAAACTTTTGAGAGTCCCTTGGACAGCAAGGAGATCAAACCAGTCAATCTTAAAGGAAATCAATCCTGAATATTCATTGGAAGGACTAATGCCGAAGCTGAATCTCTAGTACTTTGGCCACCTGATGCAAAGAGCCACCTCATTAGAAAAGACCCTGATGCTGAGAAAGATAGAAGGCAGGAGGAGAAAGGGACGACAGAGGATGAGATGGTTGGATGGCATCACTGACTCAATTGGACATAAATTTGAGCAAGCTCCAGGAGATATTGAAGGACATGGGAGCCCGGCGTGCTGCAGTCCATGGGGTTGCAAAGAGTCAGACATGACTGAGCGATTGAACAACAACGAGAAGATAGGACCTTGAATACCTCACAAAGAATATTGCATTTAGAGAAGCTCAAGTTCTGGAGTGAGAACACTTAGGAAATATCCAAGGTTGTAGTGGAATCTCCTTAAGCCTGAGCAGAGAGGTGTATGCAGACCCAAGCCAACACTCAACCCTTATCTTAGCAGAAGAACTCTGATTTGAGATAAGGTAGTGTCTGCTGGGAGTGTGACTCCAGATCCAGGGCACAGGGAACATCTTCCAGGTATAGTGCCATTCCTTAGGAAGAGTTTAGGCTTCTGTTATCTTTAGAAGCCAAAGACCACCCAACTTGTTTCCATGGGTATACATTTGGTGCCCAGTAAAAATGAGCTACCCATGAGGCTGATGAAGAGAAGAGAGTGGAACCGATGAGAGTTTAGTGCATTGAAGGGCCTGTCCTCCTGCCCTAACTCTGCTTGGGACCACCACTGACTTGGGCTCCTCCTTTCCCCAATGAAGGAGGAGGGGAAACTCACCAGAGCTGATGGAGAGGCAGGATGCTCGAATAAGAAAAGCATCCAGCCATGAGTCAGGTCACCCCGAATGTGGATGATGACCTTAGGCAAATCTTTGGGCCATTTGTAAAATAGAAGGACAAACCCAGTGATCCTGAAGAACCTTTGCTTTGTTTTATTGTTATTGTTGCTTTGTGGTTTAAAAAAATGGGCAACATAAAGTTTACTGCCTTCATCATTTTCAAGTACATGGTTCAGTAGTGTAAAGTATATTTATGTTGTTGTGCAACAGATCTCCAGATCTGTAAACTCCATTAAACCACCAAGCCACTTTGTCTTTCTGTGAATTAGACAACTCTAAATACATCATATGGAGAGGGCGATGGCACCCCACTCCAGTACTCTTGCCTGGAGAATCCCGTGGTGGAGGAGCCTGGTAGGCTGCAGTCCATGGGGTCGCTAAGAGTCGGACACAACTGAGTGACTTCACTTTCACTTTTTCACTTGCATGCATTGGAGAAGGAAATGGCAACCCATTCCAGTGTTATTGCCTGGAGAATCCCAGGGACGTGGGAGGCTGGTAGGCTGCCATCTATGGGGTCGCACAGAGTCGGACATGACTGAAGCAACTTAGCAGCAGCAGCAGCAGATACATCATATAAGTGGAATCATACAAAATTTGTCTTTTGTGGCTGGCTTACTTCATTAAGTATGATGTCCTCTGGGTTCATCCGTGTTGTAGCATGTGACAAGATTTCCTGCCTTTTAAGGCTGAAGAATATTCCATTGCATATATATGCCACATTTTGTTTATCCAGTCACCAGCTGATAGATATTTGGTTGCATCCACCTCTTGGCTATTGTAAATAATGCTGTTATGAACATAGGTATGCAAATATCTTTCCAAAATGATGCTGAAAGCTCATGTTCTCTGTATACCGGTGCTGCATCAAACCTTGGAGACAGTTCTGAGTGAAGTAGAAAAGGGTAGCTTTATTACTTTGCCAGACAAAAGGGGACACAGTGGGATCCTGCCTCAAAAAACTATGTGTCCCAACTTGGAGAGGATGGTAAGAAGTTTTATGATTCAAAGAGGGTGTGATCAATTTGCAGACATTCTTCTGATGGGTTGGTGGTGAAGTATGTAGGAGTCAGCATCATCAACCTTCAGGTTCCAACTGGTCTGGAGTTAGGATTAGGGTTAAAGTATGCTTGTGGGGCAGCATGCCATCATTGATCTTAACTTCTCCTACCTGGAGGGGGCTTCAGTATTTACAAAATAGTTCACAGATATTATCGAGGGTATCTCTTGATGGGCTTCCATGGTGGCTCAGACAGTAAAGAATTCTCCTGCAATGCAGAAGACCTGGGTTTCATCCCTGGGTTGGGAAGATCCCCTGGAGGAGGGCATGGCAACCCACTCCAATATTCTTGCCTGGAGAATCCCCATGGACAGAGGAGCCTGGTGGGCTACAGTCCATGGGGTCACAAAGCGTCGGACGTGACTGAGCGACTAAGCACAGCGCATCCCTTGATATAGAACCATGACCTTGCCCAAGACTGCACTATTGTTTCTCCTGCTTGAATCTGACCGTTGGACCTCAGGGAAGGCCATGGAGGCTGAATGAAGGCTATTTCTTGTAATCAAAGAAATGGGGAACATAAAAAGTCTTTATGCCCAGGAACCACACAGGACCCTGCTTAGTATCAAAGATCCAGCTTGACTCTTGGGTTTAACATACAATCAACTTGGTTGCATGTTTTATTAGTACTTTCTTTAAACGAACAAATAAATAAACATGAAGCCTTTTGAGGAGTGAACTAACTGAAATTAATGTTTCAGGGACTGCTGGGTGACATTAATTTGGGAAGTTTGGACACTCAGAGCTAAGATTTTGGTATTCAATAGAGTCCCAAAGCTGCACCCCCCAGAAGGTACAGAACAGCCTTAAATTGTACTGAATAGCCTTAAATTGTACCCCTAGAACAGCTCTAAATTGGGGCCTTGCAGAGAAAGTCCTGGAATCATTATGAACTTTAGTCACAATATTATCTAGGAAACCCTTTCAGCAAAGATGAGTATCTATTAATATAAATCGTTTGCTAGATGAAACTATGCATTTACTTGTTGGAAAATATGGAAGACTACATTCCAGGTGTTCAGAAAAAACATTCTTCAAATTCAGTCATGTATACTACACCCCCAGGGAAAAATATTTAGGAGCCGTACAGCATCCTTTAGAAGAAAGGTTTGCCTTTTCTCTCCTGAGCAGCGTGGTTGAAAGGTCTGGCCAATGATCAAGCTGACAGGCATGTTACTAAATATTGGAACTTCTGACTTCAGCACAATGACTCAGTGGGGGTGGTGGGTGTTTGTTAGATGCTTAACATTTCAGTAAAGGTGTGCCTTCTGGTTGGTGTGCAGAAGTAACTTAAATCACTAATCATAGAATCCTCTTTGGAGAAAACTGTAGTGAAACCTGGCTGATCCATTGAAATCTTCCTCTCTGGGTTCGTTTCCACAATGAGAATGCCTATCTCAGGATAGTAGTGGGAGAGCCAAGCCATTCTTCTTCATAACAGTTTCCAAGTCCTTGTCTGGGAGTGTGGCTGTGATGAACACAGTCTCTACCCTCGAGGTCCTACTCCAGTGGGGGAGGCAGAGAGAGGTAGGCAGTGTGGGAACAGAAATAAAAACAATCCTCAGGAGCCCAGAAGAGTGAAATTAACTCAGGTAGAGTGAGAGGAAAGCACTGCGCAGATGACAACTGACCTGGGTGTTGAAGAACAGGGAGGAGTTTCACAGGCAGAAAAGCATAAGAAAGGGCAGTTTAGACTGGGGGAAACAGCACATGCAAAGATATCTTGATGTTTGGAAACACATACGAGTGGCAGGATGGCTGAGTAGCAGACGGTTGAGGCTGAGGCTGAGACTTGAGAAGCCTTCTTGATGAAGTATGAGAACCCCAGAAGAGGGCTGCTGTGTCCCTGTTGGGTGGATACAGTCCCATTCCTGGTCTTCCTGGCTGCCCACAGTGTCCAACCAGGGCTTACACTGTGCAGCTGTGTACCCAGAACCAAGGATGGAAAAGGCATTGATTCATGGGTGGCACAAGCATTGCTTTAATGGCCATTTGCAGGGAGGAGGCATTCAATCAGCAAAGAGGAGGCCTTGCCTGCTTAGAGGGGAGGCTTCCTGTGGTGAGGCTGAGGAGCGTGTGAGGAATATTCACCTCTTGGCTCTTTCCTGCAGCACCCCTGGCTATCCCAGTTGCTGACCTGATGCTCATTAACATTCCTGGGAGGCAGAAACAGCATGCACTGGCTGCAGCCAGGTCCCTGGGTGTCTTGGCAGCGTGCCAATAAGGGGAAGCTGGTGGCACTTTGAGATATCAACAAGAGAACATAAGGCAAGGTGACTGCAGGCGGGGAGGAAGCCTTCATCTTCTCCCAGAAGGATTGGCTGGTGGCAGCCTACTATTGTCCAAAACTGGTTATCTGTGGTTTAGGGGACAATGCTTTTTATCATCTCAACCACGGTTCTTCTTTCTGGGACATAGACTATACTGAATGAGACACTAAGAAAAGAGACAAAAACTAGACAGTGTTAAGCCAATCTAGACTCTTTATGGGATGCTCTTCCTTCTAAATATTTTTAGGAAGAAATTGAGTCTCCCCAGAGAACCTCTAATGAATATGGAGCAGCCTGTCTTACTACACAGGATTCTTTTTGCCTGGGAGTTCTGAGTGTCTTCTCTAGACTCTAGAAAGTGTAAATGATTTTTAAAAATAATAATTAATAATTCAATGAGACATGGGCAGAGCTAGGAAGAACTATAGAGAGCTCCTAGAGGAGAAGGATGCCCAAAATGTGGAATACAAGGAAACTTTTTTTTTTAATCAGTGTAGCTATTTTCTTTTTAATTATATTGCTTTAAAAATACCACCATGAGCCTACATGTTGAAAAGTAAATCTTTCTCCTTCCCAGAATGGAACCATTGTTATGAGTTTATGGGGTTTCCTTCTAGAACTTGTGCTATGCACATACAGCATCAGAGTGTATCAAAACAGACCTACATGTAGCTAGATGAAGAAGAGTCAGAGAGACAGGACCAGAGTGGGATGCAGAGAGGGACAAACACACAGCTGATGTCAGCTGTTCCTTCCGGTTCATCAGGAACAGGGAATAAGAGAGCCTAACTCTTGGGAACAGAGTGAGGAATAGAAGTTTTCTGTTTCTAGTCAGTTAAGCAGAGTTACATCGGGAGAAACAAGCCAATACTTGGGAGGAAGGAGAGGCCAGAAAAGCCAGATCCAGATTTCTAAGACTAATGGAAGAGATGGAATTGGAGTTACCCAACAAGACGGAGGGCCTGAGCCCTCTCTGCCCCCGGATTGCTGCAGGGTCTTTGTAGAGACTGGACTGTAAGCCCTAAAGCACTGAAGAGTGGCTTCAAGGGTCTAATGGCAAGTGTGCTGTCAGTGGAGAAAACTACAGGGCTTGATTGAAAATACCAAATTTGGTGAGGATGTGGAGCAGCTGGAACTCTTACACACTGCTGGTGGGAACGAAAATCATACAAGCAGTTTAGAAAACAGTTTGAGACTGTCTTATAAAGTTAAACATACACTGACCATATGACCACTCCTAGACATTGATCCAAGAGAAGTGATAACAGATGTCCAGAGGTTGCAGACAAATGTTCCCAGCAGCTTTATTCATAGCTGACAAAAAGCCAGAAACAACCCAAATACATCCATCAACTGGTGAATGGAAAAACAAAGTCTGGCATACATATACAATGGAACACTTCTTAGCAACAAGAAGGAATGAAGTACTGGTGTGTGTGTGTTAGTTGCTCAGTCATGTCCAACTCTTTGTGCTCTATAGACTGTAGTCTGGCAGGCTTCTCTGTCCATGGAATTCTCCAGGCAAGAATATTGGTGTGGATTGCCATTCCCTTCTCCAGGGGATCTTTCCGACCCAGGGTTCAAACCTGGGTCTCCCGCATTTAGGGCAGATTCTTCACCATCTGAGCCAGCAGGGAAGCCACAGAGTACTAGTGTACACAGCCACAAAGGCTCAAAAGCATTATTCCAAGAGAAAGAAGCCAAATAAAATACTATGTATTATATGATTCCATTTACATGAGATTCTACAAAAAACAAAACTATAGTGATAGAAAGCAGATCAGTGACCTCCTGAGGCTGGCGGTCTGGGGAAGGGATTGACCACAAAGGGCCATGAAAGAACTATTGATCATGGGTAACAGAAGTGTTCCATTCGACGATTGTGCGGGTGGTCGTAGACGACTGTATATGTGGGTTTCATCAGTTAAAACTGGTGAATTTTATCTCAATTCTTTAATAAAAAATTGTACTTTACTAAAGTTGATAAAACTGTTTTTAAAGAAAATTTTTGTGGTTTTATTGTAGCATGAGGCATTGAAACATCTGAACAAATCAGTATCCAAGCGGTGAGGCAGCTGCTTTCTCCTTCATTTCTTTGGGTTATTAGAACTTGTCAGTAGATTAGAAAAAAAAAGGCAATCTTTTGCATTACTTAAGTCTTTCCAAGGCATATGCTGGTACAACACAAATCTCTCCTGTCAGATGCAACTTTTTTTTTTTTAATTCAAGCAAAAATAAGGAAGGAAATTGATAACTGGATTGAGAGATGGGATCTAACTAGAGGAAAAGCAGACTTCTTTTAGAATATCATTAGGAAGTGAAGTGAAGTGAAGTGAAAGTCACTCAGTTGTGTCTGACTCTTTGTGATCACACAGACTGGGGTCAACTTTGAATACATATATCTTAAAATGTAGTTGAAATGGACAATGATTCAGAAAAATATAACTTAATAAAGTGAATCAATAGAAAAGTTCTTAGCTGGTTTTTCTATGCTAGCATAACCCAGATGCCCCTGAAACTATCAAGGACAGTAAGGAGTTTGAGGGAGCAAGACTTCTTTTTGTTAAATATATATTTTTTATTAAAAATTTTTTTTATATTGGAGTATAGCTGATTAACAATGTTGTGATAGTTTCAGGTGGGCAGGAAGGGACTCAGCTATACATATATATGTGTCTGAGGGAGTAAGACTTTTGACACCAACTTCAAGTTTAGGGCTCTTGAAACCGCACTTAGGTTTGATAATTCACTTGGGGAACCTGTAGATCTCACTGAATGCTGTTATGCTAGCAGTTATATTTTATTATAGGGAAAAGATATAGATTAAAATTAGCCAAGGGAAGAAGTACATAGGGCCAAGTCTAAGAAAGTGCCAAACTCAGAGCTTCCGGTCATCCTCTTACTGTGGAGTCATGAAAAGTGTTCCTTTTCCAGCAGTGATGTGTGACAATATTCAGAATACTGGTGACCAGGGAAGCTCACTTGGACCTTAGTGTCCAGAAAAAAAAAAAAAAAGTGAGAAGGAAATTAATAGCAGGATGGAAAACTGGGATATAATTATAGATAAAGCAGAGGTTTTAGAAAACATTGTATTCACCTGAATGGCTTTATGGTGTATTTTGATACTTAGTAAGATAAACTTAGTCTCATTGTTTTTTCATGTAACTTGCACAACTACTTTCAGGCGTTTGGGCTTCCCTCATAATTCAGTTGGTAAAGAATCTGACTACAATGCAGGACACCCTTGTTTGATCCCTGGGTTGGGAAGATTTCCAGGAGAAGGTAAAGGCTACCCACTCCAGTATTCTGGCCTGGAGAATTCCATGGACTGTATAGTCCATGAGGTTGCAAAGAGTCGGACATGACTGAGTGACTTTCACTTCACTTCACTTCAGACATTTACGTTTCCTTATAAAACTTGGATGTTATATGAGTTAAGCTTCATTGAGTTACAAGTGCACACTGTTTACCCTCCATGAGTGAGTTTAATTGCTGTGTAAAAATCTTCTAAGAGATTACATAGTGACTTGGCACTAAAGTGAAAAAGTCATTGTGAACACAGTTTTCATGGAAAAAGCAACTGAAAAATAAATTTATATTAGTAAAGTAAATTTTGTTATCAAAGGAATGACTTCATTTTTCTGTTTTCCTGCAAAGCAACAATCAAAATAAAAGAGGTTTATAGAGCAAAGAAATAAAGCTATCACCCAATCACCCCTCACACACATATGAAGTCTATTATATTTCACAAGATCCATGCCAAAGGATTATAAAGCAAAGGAAAATTCCCCAAAATATCTTGATATAGATAAAAGAAATTCCAAAGCAATAAGAGATTGTTATCACAATTCATGTGTTTTGAAGGACTGCCATTAAGACGTAAAACATCTATTTATCAAAACTTCCTGTTGATTTTGAGCAGAAGACAATAGTGGAACTGTTTTTAAGAAATGCTGCATTATCAGTGTTTCTAATACCCCAAGGATAATCAGTTCAGTTCAGTCACTCAGTCGTGTCCAACTATTTGCGACCCATGAACCACAGCAGGCCAGGCCTCCCTGACCATCACCAACTCCCGGAGTCCACCCAAACCCATGTCCATTGAGTCGGTGATGCCATCCAACCATCTCATCCTCTGTCGTTCCCTTCTCCTCCTGCCCTCAATCTTTCCCAGCATCAGGGTCTTTTCATATAAGTCAGCTCTTCGCATCAGGTGGCCAAAGTATTGGAGTTTCAGCTTCAGCGTCAGTCCTTCCAATGAACACGCAGGACTGATCTCCTTTAGGATGGACTGGTTGGATCTCCTTGCAGTCCAAGGGACTCTCAAGAGTCTTCTCCAACACCACAGTTCAAAAGCATCAATTCTTTGGTGCTCAGCTTTCTTTATAGTCCAACTCTCACATCCATACATGACCACTGGAAAAACCATAGCCTTGATTAGGCAGACCTTTGTTGACAAAGTAATGTCTCTACTTTTTAATATGCTGTCTAGATTGGTCATAACCTTCCTTCCAAGGAGCAAGTGTCTTTTAATTTCATGGCTGCAATCACCATCTGCAGTGATTTTGGAGCCCAGAAAAATAAAGTCAGCCACTCTTTCCACTGTTTCCCCATCTATTTCCCATGAAGTGATAGGACCAAATGCCATGGTCTTAGTTTTCTGAATGTTGAGCTTTAAGCCAACTTTTTCACTCTCCACTTTCAATTTCATCAAGAGGTCTTTAGTTCTTCTTCACTTTCTGCCATAAGGGTGGTGTCATCTGCATATCTGAGGTTATTGATATTTCTCCCGGCAATCTTTAATCCCAGCTTGTACTTCCTCCAGCCCAATGTTTCTCATGATGTACTCTGCATATAAGTTAAATAAGCAGGGTGACAATATACAGCCTTGACGTACTCCTTTTCCTATTTGGAACCAGTCTGTTGTTCCATGTCCAGTCCTAACTGTTGCTTCCTGACCTGAATACAGATTTCTCAAGAGGCAGGTCAGGTGGTCTGGTATTCCCATCTCTTGAAGAATTTTCCACAGTTTCTTGTGATCCACACAGTCAAAGGCTCTGGCATAGTCAATAAAGCAGAAATAGATGTTTTTCTGGAACTCTTGTGCTTTTTCATTGATCCAGTGGATGTTGGCAATTTGATCTCTGGCTCCTCTGCCTTTTATAAAACCAGCTTGAACATCTGGAAGTTCACGGTTCACGTATTGCTGAAGCCAGGCTTGGAGAATTTTGAGCATTACTTTACTAGCATGTGAGATGAGTGCAATTGTGCAGTAGCTTGAGCATTCTTTGGCATTGCCTTTCTTTGGGATTGTAGTGAAAACTAAACTTTTCCAGTCCTGTGGCCACTGCTGAGTTTTCCAAATTTGCTGGCATATTGAGTGCAACACTTTCACAGCATCATCTTTCAGGATTTGAAATAGCTCAACTGGAATTCCATCACCTCCACTAGCTTTGTTTGTAGTGATGCTTCCTAAGGCCCATTTGACTTCATATTCTAGGATGTCTGGCTCTAGGTGAGTGTGAGTGATCACACCATGGTGATTATCTGGTTGGAAAGATCTTTTTTGTATAGTTCTTCTGTGTATTCTTGCCACCTCTTCTTAATATCTTCTGCTTCTGTTAGGTCCATTCCATTTCTGTCCTTTATTGAGCCCATCTTTGCATGAAATGTTCCCTTCGTATCTCTCATTTTCTTGAAGAGATCTCTAGTCTTTCCCATTCTGTTGTTTTCCTCTATTTCTTTGCATTTTTAGCTGAGAAAGGCTTTCTTATCTCTCCTTGCTATTCTTTGGAACTCTGCATTCAAACGGATATATCTTTCCTTTTCTCCTTTGCTTTTTGCTTCTCTTCTTTTCACAGCTATTTGTAAGGCCTCCTCAGACAGCCACTTTGTTTTTTTTTTTCATTTCTTTTTCTTAGGGATTGTCTTGATTCCTGTCTCCTGTACAATGTCACAAACCTCTGTCTATCAGATCTAGTCCCTTAAATCTATTTCTCACTTCCACTGTATAATCATAAGGGATTTGATTTAGGTCATACCTGAATGGTTTATGGTTTTCCCCACTTTCTTCAATTTAAGTCTGAATTTGGCAATAAGGAATTCATGATCTGAGCGACAGTCAGCTCCCAGTCTTGTTTTTGCTGACTGTATAGAGCTTCTCCATCTTTGGCTGCAAAGAATATAATCAATCTGATTTCAGTGTTGACCATCTGGTGATGTCCATGTGTAGAGTCTCCTTTTGTGTTGTTGGAATAGAGCATTTGCTATGACCAGTGAGTTCTCTTGGCAGAACTCTATTAGCCTTTGCCCTGCTTAATTCTGTACTCTAAGGCCAAATTTGCCTGTTACTCCAGGTGTTTCTTGACTTCCTACTTTTGCATTCCAGTCCCCTATAATGAAAAGGACATCTTGTTTGGGTGTTAGTTCTAAAAGGTCTTGTAGGTCTTCAGCATTCAACTGTTCAACTTCAACTTCTTCAGCATTACTGGTCGGGGCATAGACTTGGATTACTGTGATATTGAATGGTTTGCCTTGAAAACAAACAGAGATCATTCTGTTGTTTTTGAGATTGCATCCAAGTACTACATTTTGGACTCTTTTGTTGACTATGAGAGCTACTCCATTTCTTCTAAGGGATTCCTGACCACAGTAGTAGATATAATGGTCATCTAAGTTAAATTCACCCATTCCAGTCCATCTTAGTTTGCTGATTCCTAGAATGTCAATGTTCACTCTTGCTATCTCCTGTTTGACCATTTCCAATTTGCCTTGATTCATGGACCTGACATTCCAGGTTCCTATGCAATATTGCTCTTTACAGCATCAGACCTTGCTTCTATCACCAGTCACATCCACAACCGGGTGTTGTTTTTGCTTTTGCTCCATCCCTTCATTCTTTCTGGGGTTATTTCTCCACTGATCTCCAGTAACATATTGGGCACCTACCGACCTGAGGAGTTCATCTTTCAGCATCCTATTATTTTGCCTTTTCATACTGTTCATGAGGTTCTCAAGGCAAGAGTACTGAAGTGGTTTGGCATTCCCTTCTTTGTGACAAATGCAGACATCAACGGTTCTGAGTCTAAAAATGGGGAAGAGTTAAACTTTTGATGTGAAGATGTTTTAGGAATACCTTAACACATTAATTTCACTTCTATTTATCCTTTAAAGTGTGCATGCAGTGATGTATGAGAGAGACACTAACCCAGACTTAGACCAATCAGAGCACAGAAATACTCTGTCTACCATGACTGGCCAATCAGAGTAAGTCTCTCGACTTTGTTCCCTTCTTAGTCTAACTGGCCCCTCCCCATGCTGGATCTTGGAAAGCATCCTTTGACCATAAGAGGAAACAGACTTAACATGAACCAACACATGGCTAACAGAGCAAAGAAGCAAAAGGACCTGGATACTTGATGACTATATTGAACCACAGGAGCACCTCAGGGCAGCACATGTTCGGTCTCTGTTACTTGCTTTAGAAGCAAGCTTTAGAACTAAAGCTCTCTAATCGAATAAATGTGGATGGAGCAAATATCATAAGTGAGGACACTCAAGGCAGCCCTGCTTCGTCAACTGAGGGACAGAACGATCGAGTATACCATCCAGCTCTGGGTTAGTCATTGATCCATCTGGTGAACCAGGTATTGTCTACTGAGGGCTCCAGAGAGGTTTTGCTGTGAGGCACACTGTGGAGGAAGAGCATCTTTATAATACTTTTTTAAAAATAAGGAAGAGTGGAATTTGGAGATATTGGCAAGTAGAAAGATAGCTGGAGCTGATCCACGCACATCTGCTTCTGTGGTTCATACATGTTTCCAGATCTTGATTTGACTTTTATGCATCCACAGAACAAGAACGTGGCCTGAGAAGATGAAATCAAGCACCTATTTTTACTTTACTTTCATGTTGATGCTAGCTGCTTCCAGAACTGTTCCCAATGAGCCAGACACTTGGCAGGACCACCAACTTAAAGAATCATGTTATGCTGTTGGCCTGGATTACTGCTGAGTGAACAGATGAAGATAGGTCAGTCTACAGGCGGATGTGACACTGAAAGAATCACAAATTTTTACTTACAAATCTCTGCCTCCTGTTAGCAACGTTTTCTGCCTGCCCCAGGGGATTCGTGTAGGACGGAACAGTTTCCCTGCCCCTATCGAGAGGGTAACAGCTAAGTTGTCACAAAGCTCCTAGTCAACCTTCAGTTCTACTCCCCTAAATTCAAAACCTAGGTTATTTCATGGTCTTCAGGACACCAGAACTACTTTTCTCTTTAAAGCTTGGCAGATTGGTATTGGTGTTTTTAATCCTTGAGTTTTGTGAGTTTTCCTGTGCCTACTTGCTCATAACTTATTCTTCTGATCTGATGACCACTTTTTAAGGAGTTCAGCCTGTGCCTTCTTGGACCAGTTGGGAGTGTGAGGAGTGTGCTCATTAGCTATCAGATCTAGCTTGGCTTTTGAAATCCAGAGCTTTGGAATGCTACAAAAGTGTAAATATAATCCTGGCTTTTTGCATTTGGTAATTATCCAGAGCTGCAGCCTCAGGGAGCTTTCCACCTCAGGATTTTGAAACCCACAACCCCTGGATGGTTCTGTCATTAATAGTCAGTCTCCAGGGACCCATACCCAAGGGAAATGGTTTCCTGTTTTGTTCTAAGTGGCTCTTCTTCCCTGCAACCTTTCTCCCTGTTGACTAAATATCCTATTTCAGGATGGCTAGATTAAGCCTTTTCCCTCTCCCCTTCATGGGGGTAAGAAGGTATTTATTAACAGGAGTGAGAAAGGCCCTCCGGGGGTAAACTGTCTTCTTATGACTACATTTACACTGTACCAAATTATATCAAATATTTTCAGGCCTTCAAATACCTACTTCTGCAAGAAATCTGCAAGATCACCCAAACAGATCGCTCTCACCTCCAGCCTAGAAACACCTTCTCTTTTACAACACTTACCATCTATACCTCAGTGCTGGCCTTGGGCCAGGCTCTGGGCTCCTAACGATGAAGAAAAGGAATTCACCATCTGCTGAAGGACAGGTCTCTTAAAGCAAGGATCTCCATCCTCCAGGATCTGATGATCTGAGGTGGGACTGATACAATAATAATAGAAATAAGTGAAGTTGCTCAGTCCTGTCTGACTCTTTGCAAACCCATGGACTGTAGCCTGCCAGGCTCCTCCGTCTATGGGATTTCCCAGACAAGAATACTGGAATGGGTTGCCATTTCCTTCAATAATAGAAATAAAGTACACAATAAAAGTAATGTGTTTGAATCATCCTGAAACCACCACCACCCCATCCCCACATCTGTGGAAAAACTGTCTTCCATGAAAGTCTCTGGTGCCAAAAGGTTGGGGACCATAGACTTAAATGGCCCATAAATTTACAAGATACTTAGAGTCTGAATTGGGAGGGTTGGGAAGGTGAACCAGACCTCTGGACTTTGCACAGCAGTAGGTAGTGCCAGGTGAACTCGGGGAGGGGGGGGGGGGGGGGAATACAGTGAGTGTGTCAGCCCTGCTATGCTGTTTCATTGCACGCTACTTGTGACTGATCAGTTGTCCCAGTGATATTTTAAGTGTTGTCCTGTGAATCAGTTCTTCCTATCTCTGCAAAGGTGTTCTCTCAATCGCGGACTCTTATAAAATAGTGTGAACATTTAACACAGAACAAGTAAACGAATGTATGGAAGAACCATTTGGGTCAGACTAGACCTTGACTTCAGAATCTGTGAAGTCTGGCAACATCCCAGGAGCCAGTGTTCCAGGCTGCCACTCACCACCCTCTACCCAACAGACAGCACTCTGAAGGTGAATGAGGTTGCGGGATGGGGGTCAGAGGCTGGCAATTGTGAATTTGCTCCTAAAGCTTGAAGGGACACTCACCACAATGCGTCCGACCTAAAGCTTCTCGCTCCCTATACGAAACAAAAAACCCCCAAAGACAGAAAAGCCTTGAAAAATTAACTGCTCAAAAACGGTGAGGACTGAAACTCTAACACTTTGGCCACCTAATGCAAAGAACTGATTCACTGGAAAAGACCCTGATGCTGGGAAAAATTGAAGGCAGGAGGAGAGGGGAAGACAGAGGATGAGATGGTTGGATAGCATCATAGACTCTACGGACATGAGTTTGTGTAAACTCTTGGAGCTGGCGATGGACAGGGAAGCCTGGCGTGCTGCAGCCCAAGGGGTCGCAAAAAGTCGGACACGACTGAGCGACTGAACTGACTGAAAGGGGCTGTCCTCGGGCTACAGGGCTTCCAGATCCAAATAGGGCAGTCGAGAGCCTCCTTTTGCTCCAGAAGGCGCTCCTGACAAATGAGTCAGGAGTCTAGGGTCACCATAAGCGAAGGACTGAGCTAAGCTGGACCTGCGAGAACGAGGGGCCGTAGGAGAGCAGGTCTCGAGAGCCACAGAGGGTTAGACGCGCGTTCGGAGTGACAGACAGCGCCACAGCGCGGCAGGCACCGAGCCGCGGTGGGCGGGGTGGGTCACGTGGGCGTGGTCCGCGCGGCAGCGCAGGCGCGAACCTGCGCAGGCGCGGGGGCCAGCCCTGGGACCCCTAGGGCCGGGGAGGGTTTATCAGTCAGCCCACCCGGCATCGTACGCTAGAGGAGGCGGGAGGCCGGGGAGCGAGAGTCGTACGCGCGGCGCGCTGGGCGTCTGCGAGGCTCGTGACGTCCGCGAAGGCAAGTGAGGAAACTGAGGTAGGACGGGGCGAGCGAGGCAGGTTGGCGCGCGCAGGTTAGCTGGATGCCGGACTCGTTAGGTCCGCCCGGCGATCAGCTTCGGGGCCCCCGGGAAGCTGTTTCCGAGCCGGCCGACTGCGGCCGCACCTGCTGAGCCCGAGGCGGCCCCCACTCCCGCGGAGGACGACGCCCCTCCCACCCCAGTACCCCGCGCTCCGCGAAAAAAACCCAGCGTTTGCGGTCAGAAAACCAGGTTTCGGGACCGGCGCTGATCCGTTCGGCCAAAAATCACCCTTTTCACCGCCCCCAGGCTTTGAGAGAGGCTGATTGCACAGGCCTGCCTAGATTATTGGCACAAAGAACTGAGAAACGGACTCTGTCCTGGCGCGTCTGTCCTGTGGGGCCGAGCCAGGATGAGCCTGGGGTTGTTTCCCAGGGGGTGGCGGGCGGACCAGCTGGCAATGTGCAGGTAGAGGCCAAGAACCTGATCATTGGGGCTCTCTGTTTTATGGGTAGCGATTTCTCGCTTTTTTCATAATCTCAGAGGCACCTGTTTTGCCTCCCTCCTACAACGGCAACTGAAAAGAGCCCAACCGTACGGATTTTAAAACACTGTGCTGAAGTGTGGGAATGAAAAATCAAGGCATTGATGATCAGACAGTCGCACCTCGAAGATGTTGCAGGGATCAGAGCTGAAGCAGTTGGAGAAGGTGGTTAAGGCCCAGCCTGGCCAGGGTCGTGGGGAGACAGCACCCCCAGAGAGGCCAGAAGCCAGCTTGGGCTTCAGCCCCAGCTGACTCTGGGCTTCTTTTTCTTTACACACTAGGCTGTTTCCACAACTCAACTCCCTACCCCTCCGTTTAGTTTTTGTTTTTTTTAATTTTAATGTATTTTCCTTTGAAGTTGGCAGATGATTAAAAACAGAAAATAATTACTTCGGATTTATTTAGCTAAGCCTTGTCCGGGAGCCAGCTTGGGAAGTCTCGGATGCTCCTGTTTCGGCTCAGTCAGGCAGATGAGAAACCCTGTCTCCTTGGAACGTATCCAGCCATTAGGAATCCTCCATCTTCATGTACAAGCAACATTTTAGGGGCAACCACTGACTAATCTAGAAATGAGTAAGAATTACACCTCACATTCTGTCACTCTTTGTAAGGTAGCTTACAAAGCACCACGCATGCATTTAATCCTTCAGTTCTACAACTCTGTAGGTTACCTTTTGTAATTTGGGAATCGTTCCTATTTTACTAATACAGAGCCCTGTCCAGCTTCTTACAGCTTGCAGCAATTTGAATTAGGTTTGAGTTATTCTTGGTGTGAACCTTCTTATCTTGCCCTTCTTTATAAAGGCATGCCGTTTATTTGAGATCTTATGCAGTGTTCCTGAGGTGAATGAAGACACTTCTTACTTTATCTGCTCCTGTCACGTAAAGAGTGCTTGGAAAGTCTGGTGAGGACTGGAATTCTGGGGCTTGAAGCCCCAGGATCTGTTAGTATCCCAGAAATAAGGCAGCTCTCCTGCCAGCTGGGTACTTGCCTTTTTGTGAAATGTTGAGCAGAAACACTCCAAATGTCCCTCTGCTGAGGCGTGTGTGGCAAGAACTCTCTGGAGGGAACCAGCCTCACCCGTGAGCTCAGTAGCTTCTGGCCCAGGGAGATTACAGCTGGGCAGGGCCCTTTGCCTTTTCTGGTGCTGGCGGGCTGTAGAAGGGCAGCCTGGAGTATGCACTGTAGAGTGGGCAGAGGGGCCAGAGAAAAGCCAGGGTTCCCTCCAGACCCAGAACTTATGCCCAGGAGGCAGGCCTGCAGTGACACAGCTGGAGCAGATGTTCAGTGTTTGGTGTCTGTTCTGCTTCACATCTCCTGCCCTTATAGGAGAATGAGTGAAGCTGAGCCCTGCAAAGAAGAGAATAGTGCTGCTTTGCAATTCATTCCTCATTGCTCTTCTCATATTTTCTTCCTGAAAGTGCCCTTATTTTAAAGAAGCACTGAGGTTCAGAGGGACAAGGTGAACTCTCTGAATCAAAGAGTAAGAAATAGGATTTTTGTCCTGAAGCCCAGTGTCTTTCATGGATTGCGCTTGCCTTCCCATCCACACTCATATAACTGAGCCCAGACTGGAGGCTATGCAAGCAGAGGGCAGAATGGCCAGGGGTTTTGCAGGGCAGGGGGTGGGAGAAGCCTCAGGATACTGATGAGAGGAAAAGATGTCTCCCAGTCCTCACATTCCTTACACTGGCAAGTTTCCCAGTAACTGAGATGTTCTCTTGTTCTGCATTCAGCATCTGATCAGAACTTTGAATCTGGCATCTGGGAGACAGTCATCCAAAGGAGCATAGCAGGAAGTTGGAGACTGAGGCAAGTAGGTGAGAGCTCCTTGCACCTGGCTAGTTCCCTAGTGGTTGATGACGAGGGTGGGTGGGAGTGCGTCCCCTATTGCTCCTGGGGCCGTAGGTGCCATGACACCAGGGTGCTAAATTGTCATTTTCGAGGCTATCTTTTTATCATCCAGAATTGAGACGACCTTGTGACCGTGGGGAGGAGAGGTACAGAATGGCTTCTCAGTCAAGAATGGGCAATGTGACCCTCAAGAAAACATTTGACTTTGAATTATAAACTGCTTGCAAAGCACTGGACTTGGGAGAGATTAGTGCTCTCTCTAGCCACATGATTTCCCAGGCTCTGTTCAGGAGCAGTTTTGCTTTCAGCCTTCTTCAGACCAGTGAGCCTACTTGAGGATCTATGGGCCCCTTTCCTGAGCCCCACACTGTTCCAGCCTCTTCAGGTGTGTCCAATGCAAGCTAAATAGCCATGAACTGGGAGTTGGGAGCCCTGAGACCCAGCATAGTCACTAACCATTCTTTCCCAGAAGTGACCTGGGACTAGCTGGTTCGATCTCTGGGCCTTAATTTCTTCTTTTACTTCATGAAAGAGGGGCTGAACTAGAACTCTGAAGGAATGTGCATTAGCAAGAGCAAAGAAAAGAAGATGAAGCATGCTTTCCAGCCTCCTAGTTTCTTCTGTCTTCCTGAGGACCCCTTTCTTCTTCCTGCCCTGTCTCTGCCTCAAGCCAGCTCATTCTGAGTAGGGAAGATTCCCTGGGTGGGGCTTGGCTGGGCAGGTGTACCCTTAATGTTTGGAATATGATGCTGTCTCTACTTGTTTCGGGCATGAATTAACCCACCCAGTGCTGATACCTTGTTTTAGTAAGACTTTTATCAGTTCTTGCCCAGAGGCAGCTCCTTGAACAGGCAGAATGAGGCCTGGGGAAGCGGAGGGTGAGGCTGCACACACCCAGCAGGGGAGCAGTAGTGGCACGTGTCCCCATAACTTTCTGGAGTCAGAACCCTGGAGGTGCAGTCATGCAGTAGTTCAGAGTCTTTGGATGGCAAAGCTGAGACAACCTCATAAATTTGTCAGTTCCCTCCTGTGTATGGATGAGGAGACCCAGGCTCAGAGTGTCTTTAGAGCTTGCGTCAGATCACCCAATGAGCAGAGGAGCTAGGAACCCACCTAAGGTCACCTAAGCCCCAGGCTCAGGTATTTTCTTTAAGGTCAAACAAGCTACAAAGTAGTTCCAACTCTGCCTCACTGTGGAGTTCAAAGGGTAAAATTGAGATCATTGCATCCAGACATTTAATGCCTAGCAATTGACAGGATTTATGTTAAATGCTGAATTTGCAGGAATGGATAAAGATGGCAGCTCCTACCCTCAGATTGATCCACCGTATTGTGTAGATAGACATGTAAATAACTAAATACACTAAGTCCATCTGCTTGTGCAATGTGCAGAAGTTATGTGTGTGTTTGCACACATGCATGCAGTCTAACCAGAGGTGAGGGAGCAGTCAGTTGTCAAGACTTTCAGGAAAGGCTCTGGGGAGAAAGTGTTAACCTGTGCTGTGCCTTCACCTAGTTGGCCTGGTGGGGAGGGCATTCTGGATAACGGAAACAACACGAGCTGCAGTGTGGAGGCCTGATAAGACATGTTATAGTCCTTGCACATTGAGTGACCAAGGAGGGTACTGAAATGGCTGGGAGTGAGGCAAGAATGGTGGCCTGAAGCTGAACTGTGAAGCGCCCTGGTGGTGGGTTGCAGAGTTTGTTTACAGTGATAAACTGAAAGCAAGGGAAGGATGCGATCCGGTTGGGGAGTGTAACAGTTGATCTGCCCACTGCACGGAGAATAAGCAGAAGAGGGCTTGGAGCCAGCCAACCTCAGATCTGTAGTTACTGAGGCCAGGTGCAGAGTAACAGGGGCTTCACTCTGGACAGCAGCAGTGAAGGTGAGAAGAGGGCAGGTACTGAACCCATTGCATAGGATGGACAGAACTTCCTGATTTTGTGTGGGTGATGAGGGAGAATGAAGAAGAAAATGCAGTTTTCAGTTTTCAGTTGGCTCCATGCTTGTGTCATTCACTGAGCTGGGGAAAAGGAACTCGAAGAGAAACGGACTTTAGTGGATGTCAGCTTTTGGGTCACAGAGATAAACTATAGAACTCTCAAGTGGAAACTTCGAGTCCAGAGCAGCACATGGAACATGGAAGTCAATCCCAAGGTGGTGGGTGAAGCACTGGCCATAGGTGAGGTCACTGAGGCACGGAGTGTGGGTTTCAAGGTGTCTCGAAGTGGCAGGAAAAGAAGGGAAGGCAGAGGGAGGTGAAGAAGAGACAGTGGTAAGTGGCCTCAGTGGTGTGGGGTGGAGGATGGGGCAAGGAGGCTGTCTGCCTAACTTGCACTGCTCACGACACAACAGGCCAGTAAATCGAGAGACAGGGTGTCAGGGGAAAGAATAGCGATTTTATTCAGAAAGCCTCTAGGCCAAGAAGACAGTGGACTGGTGTCTCAAAGAATCCTGTTACCTGAGTTAGAATTCAGCCTTCGTTTATATGGAAAGGGGAGGGGACATGGCTGATTGTTGCAAATTTCTTGATGCAGATATTCTTTGTTCTTGCAGCTGTCAGAGTAGGTCCGGTCACAGTGTTCCTTTAAACCATCAACAAGACAATTGTTATTTTCTGTTGTGCAACTTTTTAAAGATCAAAGCCTTGAGAACACCTTTCATGTATATTTCAGGCTCTAGGCAATGTTCTTTCACATAGGTGCAGTAAGTACCAGCTGACTAAGCACAGAGCACAAGGGTTAGAGCTAAAGGAATAGAGCCAGCGTGGAGTCAGGCTTGTTTGTCTGTTACACAAGCAGCCATGGAGAAAGGGACATCTCCTTTTATTTTAGTTACTGTTACCCCAGTTCTGTGTTAAGGTCTGTGTTAAGGACTTTGCTTCATTAGCCTGCTCCAGAAAGCAGAGAGGGAGTCTGTTGGCACTTGATAAATGTTATAATCTGCATGACTGCAAATGACTCAACATTTGCTCAGCGTTTTGAAGGACTAGGGGGTCTTGGCAGCTGTCCATATTGATGTTTTTTGGAGATTGACTATTGGCAGCTGAAGGTGCCCTAGGGTTTCTGGGTGGCCTGGTCCTGCCTATGGAGTGAGTGAGCTTAGGGCCAAAGGCGGGACTCGAGAGCCCAGCCTCCAGCCTTCCCCTGCCACCTGCTCCTTGCCTACTTCTAGCCAGTCAGCAGGAGCCGGGGTGTGCACACTGTGCATGGTGGATGGTGAGTGCCTGGTTCCCAGGTTTGAAAGGTTGGGTATACGGGACCATATGTGGTCGAGGGCAGGTGCCTTGTGAAGCTCTGGGCACCGGGGAAGAAATACTCTGAACTTGAGACCGGAGTGGGGTGGAGGTAGGGTCATGATCAGGAACCCAGAATGCACAGGCTCCAAAGTGAGCTGTTCCTGAAAGAATCTTGTGATGTCACTGGGTGCTTTGGAAGCTTTGCCATTCACCTTGTCCAACCCCCTCATTTTGGAGTTGAGGGAAAGGAGGCTGGGAGAGGGATCAAGCCAGCAGGGCCTCAGGAGCCTGGCTGTGTCTCCTGCCCCCATGCTCATCCCAGCCCGGCGCTGCCACTCTGAGCTGCCCCAGCTGTTGTTTGTGGTCTTATCAGGCTTCACCTTCTTCTGTGGGAGAGCCCAGATCAGATAAGTCCCACAGTGGGCAACCGAATACTGTGGTGGTGTCAGGTGGGGGCTGGCTCTTCTGTAAATAGCCTCGCTATTATCTTTCAGAGAAGCACTGACCCTTTCCTTAACAGAAGGGGGATAGAGAGGGGAGGAAAGAGAAGAGACCTCTGTCACATGGTGAATTTCCTTTCGACATGTGGTTTGACTGTATGTGATGAATGAAAAAATAAGCTGATCTTTTAAAATTCTAAGACAAAAGACACCAGGCCCCTTGACCTCCAGAAACCCCACCAGTGAACGCTTTGAGAGGCCTGGGTAGTAGAAAGATACGGGGTCTTCGTGGTCTGGATCCAGGAGACAGCACTGCTGCCTGCTAGCTCTGGGACTGGAAGGAGGTACTGAACTTCTCTAAACCTGAGTGTTGTCAGCTGCGTAACGGGAGGCTGTGTGCATGGTAAGACTGGAGAGAGGGTGAAATTGAGGCACTCATTTTGGATGGTACTAAGTAAGTGCTTGGAGAAGACAATGGCACCCCACTCCAGTACTCTTGCCTGGAAAATCCCATGGATGGAGGAGCCTGGTGGGCTGCAGTCCATGGGGTCACTAAGTTGGACCTGACTGAGCTTAGAAATGGCAACCCACTCCAGTGTCCTTGCCTGGAAAATCCCAGGGACGGGGGAGCCTGGTGGGCTGCTGTCTATGGGGTCACACAGAGTCGGACACGAACTGAAGAGACTTAGTAAAGTAAGTGCTGCTGTACCGGCCACCCTCTCTCTCCAGTTAGTAGCCTTAGAGGTTCACATGATTCGGCATTGTTCTGTGCAGATATTAAGCTTCTCTCTACCTCCAGGCTTCTTTTTGTGAGTGGAAATAGCTGTGATTCAGGTTTCATGGCACATACCCCAAGGCTTGTTGGGTTGGGAATTGTTTTGCAACTTAGGGGGGCTTGGCTGGGAGGTGGATCTATACACTCTACTTCCCTCTGGCAGAAGGGCCAGCTGCTCGAGGCCCACTGGGAGCATTTGTTCGCAGAGAGGCCCGCCTCTCCCCTCTGGTGCTGATAACACTCTCACATCTTAGTGCTTCGGGGCCTGGGGTTGAGGGCGGAGTTCCCCGAAGGGGTGACTCTGTGCTCATGCCTTCTGGATCACGGCTAGAGGTGCGGATGGGGTGCTGAACAAAGCTCCTGGGAGTTCTGAAGCCCCTGTCTTGTGTTCCAGCTCATGAAGTGGAGGTAGAGAGTCAGGGGCCTGTAGGACATTCACACCCAGCCAGTCTGCTGTTTCCCAGGCTTATTGAGCCCCAGCCTGGCCTAGCTCTTCCATCCTGCTCTCTGAGTCTCTCCAAAGCCACTTCCTTCTAGGTGCTTCTGTGGCTCCCCAGACCAGACAGAAGCGTTTTCATCCCTGCACTGCCCTAGCGCAGTGTTGATACCTTGCCTGAGGTGTGGTCTCTCACCTTTCTTTTTCCCCCTCACCTTTCCACCCTGTTACCGGTGTACTAGGCCTGTAGCTCCTAGAGGACTGTTTATCATTTAGTTAAAATTCCCAAATTGCCACTTATTAAACAGATCAGTGCTGAATAAATGTTTGGAAATAAATGTTGAGTCTATTTGAGCCTGATTCCCTTGTACTCAGGAGCAAACAGGCTCAATGATGATGGATGGGCAGTGGAGAGATGGAGCCTGTTTGTCTCCAGGAACAGCAGTGTTGTGTTAGAAGGATGCAGAGCTGAGTGTGAGGGTCCCCGGACTTCCTAAAATGCAATGATGTGTCCCAGGAATTGAAGTGAGTCCTTTGGAAGGGTAGGTGTAAGCTGGCCTTTGTGAGCTGACGCAGAAATGGTATCGAATCTGTGATCAGAGACCGTACCATGTGGATCTGAATCATACACACTTATCAGGAGTCCAGGGAGGCTTTGGAAATACGTCAAGGTACAGAAATTGCACCACGCTCTGGAGAATCTCCTGTTTATAGCAGGCAGGTGAGAGCTGTGGTTTTCCTCCTGATTGTTCTATGAACCATAATCCAATAATGTATAACTTTGCCACGTAAAAAAAAAAAAAAAAAATTGGAAGTCGGCCTGTGGAATGTTCTTTCCTGCTTGGCCCAAGTGCTTTGGTCGTCCATAAATCACCATTTCCATCACTCAGTCTTGTCAAATTCATTTCAGCACACGTTTATGAAAAACCTACTGTGGACCACAAACAGGCCCTGTGCTGTTCACTGGGAATTCAGAGATGAATTGAGGAACAGAGTCAAAAGAGAGACAACTTGAAATCGGGTCCAAATGAGTGTGGTGAACACATCAGAAGGACCATGGTGCAATGTGGACGCAGGCTGGGGAGAATAATCCTCTCTAGAGGGAAAGTGGGGATAAGCGGAGCACCCAGGAAGACCTCTGGAAGAGGTCTTTGGGTCTTAAAAAAACAGAATGAATGAGGCAGGATGTTCCGGGCAGAGGTGTGGAGACATGTCCTGGCTTTTGACTCTTATTGTCACTGTGGCAACTGAAGCTGGCCCTTGAGGAAGGCCCAGCTCTCCAAGGCCAGCCTGCCTTCATAGCTGCACTTGATTCTGTGGCTTATGTCCAGCCAAGCACGAAACCGGAATTCTTTGTTCTAAGACAATGCGTCTCACACTCCAATATGCCTGTGAATTGTCTGCCACATCTGATGAAGATGCAGGTTGTGATTCCTTAGTTCTGAGGTAAGACTGGAAATTCTGTGGTTCTCCCTGGTGCCAATGCTGCCAGCCCATGAGAGCACATTTTGAGGTTATACGATATGCTTCTCTCCCAGTTCACTTGGTCCCTCCCCCAACACACACACAAATAGACACATACAGCCTCCCCTTCTTTTTCCTCTTCCCTCTGGTACAGATGCCAGATTCCTCTTTCTTAAAGGCTATTTTCATTGGTTATTGCCAGTTCACACCCCACACCCACTGCCTGGAAGTCCCCTTTTATGTCTGAACTCAAGTCTAAACTTCTCAGGCTGACCTAAACACTAGTCTGGCTTACCTTTTCTGCCCAAAACCATCACCACCAAGTTATTCCCAACCTCACTTCTTGGCAGTGGATCCCTCCCAGCCCCCTCCTTTGGCTATGACATGCGAATTTCTGGGCCTTTACTTAAACCTTTGGAGAAGTCCTCTCCTGAGTAGAGTCTCGCGGGGGGAGTCAAGTCTTTGGTTAGGTGGGATGAGGTCAGGTGGGCCACAGAGACACAGACACATAGATACACACCCCAGGACAGTCCCAGTGATCCTAGCAAATAGAGTCATGCTAGTACTTAGGGAGGAAGGCTCCAGTATAAGTCAGATCCTAGGATGGCTAGTGGGCCAAATGGAAAGACAGATACTGTAAGTGGTTGTCAGGAAAAGAAGGCTGGATAGGGTATCTGCCACTCTTACAGAGGTGGGTTGCTTCGAGGAGCTTGCACCCAGAAGCACAAGGCTTCCCAAATAGAGGAAGCCCTAGTGCAGCCCCTGAGCACGAGCTGAGGATGAGGCTAGATTCCACAGGACCTGCCTGCGCCTCCATTTCAACCGGCGAGCCCCATGCCTGACACAGACATCTGTTGCCCAGCCCTCTGAAACAGACCCCCCCTCCCCCACCCCAGCACCATGCTCTTTTCTTACACGATGCCTACTCTCTCAGACTGTGACCCTGTTCCTTCAGCAGACATCTGTGTAGTTCTGTTCACAAGGGGAAATGTCAGATTAATAGTAGCCATCTCTATTAAACTATATAGTAAGGGTAGATATTTAGAGGACATTTGCGTTAATTATGGTTTTATGTAATGCTCCTTTTTAGTTATTTGCTTGTTTTCACTTCAAGCCTGTTTTATTTGTATAATGATCAGAAAATAAAAGTCTTCTCAATTGGGAGAAATGTACTCAGATTGCCTGTCTGCCTTGAGTGAGGTCCTGCTGGGCACTGTTGGGGGCTGGATGAAATAGGAGGACTGGTCTCTCTGTGCCTGAAGGGTTCACAGCGAGGAGGAAGGATAGGGTAACAAGAAGGGGATCCACGCTCTGAGTAATCTAATTACACAAGAAGCTGCTCCCTCCCCAGGGAGGTGGGAGCTGTGACTCCTGGACTGAAGGCATTGACAGGCATTGAGGAGGAGGGAGAGAAGTGCTGGGTGTTGCAACCTGGAGGAACACCATCAGACCAGGAGGTGGCAGCTTTGGGCATGGGAGAGGGAGCAGCAAGAGAGGCTGTCACTCTCTTGTCTGGCTCCTGACCTGGAAGTGAGCTCCTTGGGTCAGGAACCTCCATATGTCCGTCATAACCCCCCAGGCTCCTATGGTGGCAGATCCCTTGATAGCAGCCCTTGTCCAGTCCTATCTCTGATGGTGCAGCTCCCCCTCCCTTGGCCTCTGGCACCCTGATTAGCTGTCCAGCCAGAGCCCTGTCCCAGAGATCAGATTACAGCTGTCCTGTGGGAGCAGTAACATCTTCTTCCTTCCTCTCAATCCCCAGAAATGTCTTTCCTCCAGGATCCCAGTTTCTTCAGCATGGGAATGTGGTCCATTGGTGCGGGGGCCGTAGGAGTCGCTGCCTTGGCACTGCTCCTGGCCAACACAGACATGTTTCTGGCCAAGCCCCAGAAAGCAGCATTGGAGTATCTGGAGGACATAGACCTGAAAACACTGGAGAAGGGTAAGTGGTGACCCCACCGGTGTCAGTACTTTTCCAGGGCACTGGGATGCAGGCCTACTTATTTTTTTTCTCTCTAAAGTAGTTCCTTCTTTTTGTTTTCACTGAGAAGGCAGTGTAACATTAGAAAAAATTTAATAACACTTTTAAAATTACTGATAATTTAAATTTTAAATTACCATTACCCTAACACAATAATCTTTTTAATTTTTGAACATTCTTTTCCAGGTGTACATGTTGTAATATGTATTTGTGATCTTAGTGTACATGATTTCTTTTACAGTTTAGCTTTTTCTTATCAAAAGCATTGTTCATTTTCTCATGCTGTCTCTCTAAATGTAATGATAATTGTTCCGTAATATTTAGTAACAGTGCACCACGGTCAACTCAACCAAACCTTCCAGAGTGTGTCCTGAGGAATTCAAGGCACCTGGGGCTTCCCAGGTGGTACTAGTGGTAAAGAATCCGCCTGCTAATGCAGGAGACATGAGACATGGGTTTGATCCCTGGGTCAGGAAGATCCCCTGGAGGAGGGCATGACAGCCCACTCCAGCATTCTTACCTGGAGAATCCCATGGACAGAGGAGCCTGGTGGGCCACAGTCCATAGGGTTGCAAAGAGTCAGACACGACTGAAGTGACTTAGCATGTTCACAGGCATGGATCTTCAAAAACAGGAGCTCCTGAGTCAAATAAGTTTGAGAAATATTGTGTGTCCAGTTCCATGTTCCTGATGCGAGCACAGAGCTTTGCTTACTGAAATGAGGTGTCTGGATTTTCACTGGTACAGATGTGGGCAGCCTCACCTCTGGTACAGCACAGTCACATTTTTAGAATAGACCCGCCTGTCTCCTTCTTGGGGAGCCCACTAGAGTCCCTGCTGGATGGCTGAGAGCCACATGTGGTGACTCAGCTGCCTTGCTGTGCTCTTGGCCTTGGACCTGAAGCTTGGGGCTTTCAGTCATGCCCATACTGTGGGTTCAGTGGGCATGAGAGTTAGGTGCGAGCTGGGGCTCACTGACTGGGTGGTCTCCAGGTTGACCCCTCAAAAGGAGACCATCATTTCTGTTCAGTAAGTGAGGAAGTGTGAAGGGAAGGCAGGAACTGTGATTGCAGATTTATGATGTAGGTTCCCTTGGTAAGGGACTAAGAAGCCGTGAAGACAGAGAGCTCTGTTTCACTATGTTCAACCCAGAACTTCCCCGTATGATTTGATTTCAACCCTCTCCCACCTTTATTTTCCTAGGTAACATTTCACAGGCACATGGATTCCTCACTGAAATAATAAGGGATAGTGCTTACTCAGCCCTCACTGACTCTATTACGAGATGCTGCAGTGAGCTCTTTTATATCCTTGTTTTGATACTCCTTGTGGCCCAAAGTGGAGCTGCTAGGCGTCTGCATTTACAGATGGGAAAGGGAGGTTCAGGGAGGAGACAGCCTGCCTGGGCTCGCGCCTAGGTGCGACTCAGTCTGACCAGAGCCGGGCTTGAGCTGCACTGCCCTGCTACCTGGAGCATCTCCTTCTTGGGCATTTTCTACCCTCTCCTGTGGATAACACTGGACTTAACATATTGAGGTTAAATTTAGAAAAAAAAAGTTCAGTTGATTTCTTTAAATACTTCCTTCAGAGTTGGGATTTTCTTGGCCTAGTGCAAGACCCTGTTCAAGTTTTGGCCATGTGTTAGCCCTAAAGCACTGTTACAAGGTCCACCGAGACCAGCAAAGGCATACACTACTTTTCCAGAAATATTCCAGTTTGGGATATTCCAGTTCACAACTAGATTTTTATGGGGGAGGGGGCTTCTGTTTAGGGAGTAGGGCTCTTCCACTGGATTCATTTTCCTCCGAAAGATGAATATTGCCTGTCTGTGTTTCCTGTTTGATTTTTTCCTCAACGTGTGAAGTACTTTTCCAGGTCCTCTGTTAGGCCTGGTGCTGTTTATGAGGTGCTTAGAGGTCGGGGGCAGCCAAGAGGAAATGATACTGAATTCTCTTTTCTTCTCCTCAGATGCAGTAACTTTTAAAGCGAAGGCGCTCTGGGAGAAGAATGGAGCTGTGATTATGGCTGTGCGGAGGCCAGGCTGCTTCCTCTGTCGGGAGGTGAGTGCACTGGAGGACCTGTTCGTAGGAAGGGATCCTAGCAAGTGGGGACTGGGGCATTTCCAGCCAGGACCAGCACTGGCGCGGTCTGTCATTTATTCCAGGTTTTTTTTTTTGGTCTAATTCTCTGTTTCTCTTCATGTAAGAGTTCACCTTATCCTGGGGTTAGCACCATGCTTGACCTTCCTTTGGCAATCCAAGGCCTGTGAGTCTTGTACTCTGTCCTGTACCAGCTCCAATGCCCATGTTCCTGATGTTCAGCACAGGGCTTTGCTTACTGAAATGAGGTGTCTGGATTGTCACTGGTACAGATGTGGGCAGCCTCACCTATGGTGCAGCCTTGGCACCTGGGGAAGCATGGCCACACTTTTAGACTAGACCCACCTGTCTCCTTCTTGGGGAGCCGCTGGCATTCCTGCTGGATGGCCGAGGGCTGGAGGTGGTGACTCCGCTGCCTCCCTCAGCCTTGGATCCGAAACTCGGGGATTTCAGTCTTGCTAATCATGTGAGTACAGTGGGCATGAGAGTCTGTTCTCCTGCATTTGGTGCGTTTGTCTTTCCTACACTCTGGGCCTGTAGGAGACAGCGTTGGCTGGCCACAGAGTCCCAGGAGTTCGTGCCCCTGACCTTTCCATTTTTCTGCAGGAGGCTACAGATTTGTCCTCCCTGAAGCCCAAGTTGGATGAGCTGGGCGTCCCCCTCTATGCAGTGGTAAAGGAGCACATCAAGAATGAAGTTAAGGACTTCCAGCCTTATTTCAAAGGAGAAATCTTCCTGGATGAAAACGTATGTGTGGTGTGAGCCAGTCAGACACAGACTGCTGGGGATGGTGCTCATGCATGAAGAGTTTGGTGGCTCCCAGCCTGTCTGGCCAGGAGCTGAAGTTGGCCTCCCATTCAGCTTCCCCCAGCCCTCTGAGCAGAGCACGAGTGAAAAAAAAAAACTTAAAAACTGTCTTTCAGATTTTACTTGAGCCCTTCCTGACTTGTGACCCGGGAATGGGAGCCTTGAAAATAGCTAAGAGCTCTGCTGGGTCCCCCACCCTGTAGGGGGGTGCCCAGCACCAACCCCTGTCCCGTAATTCACTGTGCCCTTATTCTTTCCCCTACACTCGCCTCTGCAGAGTGTAGGACTGTTATCACTTGGTTGGGCCCAAGAAGCCTGTACGTCTGTAGCAAGAGATTAGAGTCAGAGTTGCAAGCTGCAGGGTTCTGTTTGGTCCCGTGCAGTTTAGAGCGCTCTTGGGCGGGAGCTGTGTGTGTGTCAGGGGTGGAAGATGTGAACCAGCAGAAGGCAGGAAGGCAGGCATACGGGCTACTCACATGGGGTCTGTCTTCCTCAATCCTGCAGAAAAAGTTCTATGGCCCACAAAGACGGAAGATGATGTTCATGGGATTTGTCCGTCTGGGCGTCTGGCAAAACTTCTTCCGGGCCTGGAATGGAGGCTTTTCTGGAAACCTGGATGGCGAGGGCTTCATTCTTGGGGGAGTCTTTGTGATGGGACCAGGAAAGCAGGTAAATTCCTAGCATTCACTTGGGGGTCTGTGAGCATAAGACACCAATCTGTTGGTGGGAGGGTGATTTTCCCTAATCGGAGTCTCCCAGCCTTCCTTCCAGAAAGCCAGGGATGATGAGGATGGGGAAGCGGGCTCCTCCTGCTCTCTTGGCACCTCGCACAGGAGCCCCCTCCCCCATCACGGTAACATCACAGCATAGTGTGAGCCTTGCAGGAGTAACTTGTGAGGGCGGTGAGTGAGCGCACCAACCAGGGCAGCTCCTCAGTGGCACTGTGGGGGCCTGACCCAGGTATTCTGATGTTGAGTTCTGTTCTCCATGTTAGAACAAAAGCAGAGTATTCTGTGAAAAATTTACTCCCTTGCAGTGTTCCCTGTCATTGAGGACGGATAGTAAAGAGACGAGAAGGAATGGAAACAGACCTCGCTGGGGGAGCAGCTGGGAGCTGTGGTGGGCGGGGTGCTTTCTGCATGGGGGTCCTGGTGGCAGGGCACAATTCTATGTACACTCTGGCTTGGGTCCCAGCCGTGGGGATCCAAAACAGGGGCCTAGGAGGAGAAGGTGTAGAGAGATGAGGACTCTGTGGGCCCAGGAGGTGGTGGGTAGATGTTCCATGTCAGACTCAGGGCAGTGCCAGCAGAGGCCGAGCAGGTACAGAGCTAGGACAGGGTGCAGTGGGAGCCGGCTCAAGGGCCTGGCAGGAGGACCCAGAGACTCAAGGTCTGACTTCTAAACCTCTAGGCCTGTCGCGCCAACTTTAGGCATGACATTAATACTTGGGCTCATCTGTAAAAAAGACAGGATTGGGAATTCCCTGGCAGTCCAGTGGTTAGGAGTCAGTATTTCCACTGCAGGGGGAACAGGTTCAACCCCTAGTTGGGGAACTTAAAATCCCACAAGCCTTGTGGCACAGCCAAAAAGACAGGGTCGGTCTTCATGGTGGAGATCCCTACTGACACTGCTAACTGCGTGCTTTCACCAGGCAGGGAAGAATAAGCTAGCGGGAACAGAAAGCCTTCAGTTTTTTTAAAAAACTTTTAATTTTGTATTGGGTTGTAGCTGATTAACAAGTAGTTGTTGTTCAGTCGCTCAATCGTCCAACTCTGTGTGACCGCATGGACTCCAGCACACCAGGCCTCTCTGTCCTTCACCATTTCCCAGAGCTTGCTTAAACTCATGTCCATTGAGTCGGTGATGCCATCCAACCATCTCATCTTCTGTCGTCCCGTTCTCCTCCTGCCTTCAATCTTTCCCAGCATCAGGGTCTTTTCCAATGAGTGGGCTCTTCGGATCAGGTGGCCAAGGTATTGGAGCTTCAGCTTCAGCATCAGTCCTTCCAATGAATATTCAGGATTGATTTCCTTTAGGATTGAGTGGTTTGATCTCCTTGCATTGCAAGGGACTCTCAAGAGTCTTCTTCAACACCACAGTTTGAAAGCATGAACAAACAGTGTTGTGATATTAATCGTTTCAGGTGAACAGCAAAAGGATTCAGCTATACATACACATATATACATTCTCCCCCAAACTCCCCTTCCATCCAGGCTACCACATAACAGTGAGCAGAGTTCCATATGCTATACAGTAGGTCCTTGTTGGTTATCCATTTTAAATATATCAGTGTGTACATGTTGATCCCAAACTCCCTAATTATCCCTTCCACCCACCTGCACAACCGTAAGTTCATTCTCTAAATCTTTGAGTCTCTTTGTATTTGGTAAGTAAGTTCCTTTGTATCGTTTCTTTTTAGATTCCACATAAGGGATATCAGATGATATTTCTCCAGAAAGCATTCAATTTTAAGCTGTATTTCAAGTCTTTTTCTTTTAAACCTTGGGTATCTGCAATTGCTTGTCTGAGAATCTAGCATGATCTGGTGTCTGGTATAACATTAACCTATTTGCTAACTTTC
This sequence comes from Bubalus bubalis, assembly GCF_019923935.1. Lineage (NCBI taxonomy): Eukaryota > Metazoa > Chordata > Mammalia > Artiodactyla > Bovidae > Bubalus > Bubalus bubalis. The sequence continues at coordinate 154,971,159 of NC_059160.1, forward strand.
TGGTAAATATATCAACGTGTCTTAGTGACAGGGACTGCCAGTGAGTACCTGCCTTGTGCCAGATGCTCATCTACATCATCTCATGTCTTCTCTTCTACTACTTCTGGGGTAGTCAGTATTTTTATTCCCACCTACATGTAAGAGAATGGGCCTATGAAATAACTCAGCCAAAGACACACAGCTAGTATGTGGTGCAGAGGAAGTGACTCTCTCCTGCTGCAGAGATGCCGCCCTTCCCTTGCCCATAGCTCCTTCTTGCAGATGGTTCCCAAAGATCCCTTCCAGTTGGGCAGGCCACTTCCTTAGGATCCTTCAGCCTCTCCCCACTCTGGACTCCTAGGATTCCTTCTCTTCCTATCCCTGCCTCTCTCAGCCCCCAGGGCAGGGCCCGGCTCCCCTGCCAGCCTCCTCTTGCCTGGCAGTGACTCACCTGGTGCTCACAGGCTCCCTAAGCCTGGCTGGCCCACTCTGATGTTGCTAGGTGTGTTGTTTGACTTTGTTGGTGCCCCTGGAGCTCCTGCCTTCTTCCTTCCTGGTGGAAGGTAGACCAGGCTGGCCCAGCTTGAGGACTCACCTCTGTGTTTCTTGAAAGCAGAGTTTTTGCAGTTCCACTGTGCCAAGTACCACTCAATAGGGATTTTCTTTGTAATAATCTTTAAAGCATACTTACTTTTAAAATAATGCACTTTCAACGTAGGAAATATGAAAATGGAGAAAGTGGGGAGAGCTCAGTTAACAGGGTCAACTTGTTAGAACACAGCTGAGCTGAGGGGCCTTTTTTTTTTTTAGAAAATGATATCTTACTAAATTAGATATTCTTTTTTAACTTAACAGTATATCATGAACATTTCCTCATGTCATCATATGTTCTTCCTCAGTGTTTCTAATGTCTGCAAACTGCTCTGATGAGCAAGTAAATATAATTTAATTTCCTGATGTCCTTCCCGGTAGTGGAAGGAGATCACCCTTCCCACAGGGTGGTGGTACTTTTTATTTTTTATTAAGTCTTTACGAATAATGGTAAAAAGAACATGTTTACAGTGTTTACTTTTCAAATTCAATTTGAGTTTAATTTATTATGTGTCGGAGAACTCTCTAACAAGGATTCCTTGATGCTGATCTCCAGCATATTATTTTGTCTTTTTTACCACTTCAGGGTACTTTGGGGCATATCATGTCTTAGTGCATTATGCTTCACTAAATGCACTAAGACTCGTAGGTAAACTGAAGGGAGGGTCACCCTTTTCAGGTCGTCATTGGGTGCCCATCAAGGCCTGACCTCGGAGTTCCACTTCCACACCATCAGGCTTTTCTGGGCAAGCTCCTGTTCTCTTCTGCCTGGAATGTCCTTTTCTCTGCACCTCTCCCTTCACCGTCCATAGTGTATTGTCTGTGAAGCCTTCCTTGATCGCCCTGTTACATTAATCACTCCTGACTTCCTGCTCCCAAAGTGCTGCATGTAGAGTCCTGATTATTTTGAGGGAGACTTCCTGATCCACCTTCCCCAAAAGACTGCACTTCTCAAGGGCATAGCCCATCCTGATTTGGATCTCTGTTCCTTGCTGCCCCAGGCATAGGGCTTAATGGACAGCTGGCACTCAGAGTCTGTCTCATGAATTTCTCAGAGTAAGGACTGATGTAGTCTCTTGTTTCCTTTTAGGGCGTTCTTCTCGAGCACCGAGAAAAAGAATTTGGAGACAAAGTAAACCTGACTTCTGTTCTGGAAGCTGCTAGGAAGATCAGACCACAGACTTCGGCCTCAGAGAAACAATGATTGTGTGAAACTGCCCAGCTCAGGGATAACTAGGGCTCTCACCCGTGTTTGCAGGATGTGTTGTGGTTCCACTGCTGTCCCTAAGGATTTATAAACCCCATTTATGCCATATTCTCAGTATAGACCATTAACATATTTTAATATTGTACTCTGTGTAGGTCTCATAAGGCAAAATAAGGTCTAATAAGCCCCCAAACAAGACTGATAAAAATCTAAGAAGCTAATAAGGCTTATTTCAGCTAAAACCTGGAAAATCTGAGGCTTAAAGTTGACTGTTACACTTCATCACAAATGTACATGGCGTTTGAGTGCTATTATTTGAAATGATTTTTATCTTCATGTCTTTAAAAATCTTAGAAAAGTTGATGATTGACTTGATTAAAGATACAAAGTTTTGGGCTCATGTTTTCACAGTAATAATGAATGATTTATTTTATAATGTTAAAGTAATACATAAAAGAATTAATGTGCTTTGGATGACACATCACAAAGGTAAATAATAAAGTGAAATCTATTTTCTCATTGTCTTCCATTCTAATCTTGGAAATTTGATTTTCTAGAAGGAACGATCTTCTAGAAAGCATGGTTCTGGTTCTAATAAAATTAAGCATCAAAAATTGTCCATATATACACATTTCTGATAAAACTAACAATAAAAATATTTACCATAATAATGGCTGAATTTATTAAATCATTGGTGTCAAAGACACTGAATGTGAAAAATCAGTACTCTGCATGTGTATGGGGTATGGTTGGTAAAGGAGTTCCCCTCGTTCTAATGATCTAGGAGATTTCCAAATGACCAGAAAAGTTCATCCTGTCATTCACGTGAGTGATTTTCTGTCTTTTCTAGAGAAATGACTTGGCATTTAAAATTGGTAGTTGCTTTCTTATTGATGGTCTTTTGGCCTAATTTGGTAACTGAAGGGAAAAAAGGACAGAGAAGATGAAATGTAACTTAACTCATTAGTTTGTTATGTTTGAAATTTTGTCGTGTGAGTATGATGTCCACAAAAGCCTGAAGGGGACTCTGCCCTAGAGAGTCTGCTCAGGGCACCAGACCAGCCCAGGAGTAGGAAGGCAGCGATGGGAGTCCAGAGAAGAGGAGTACAGTGGTCCCCCTCTACATGTATATGTTCCAAGAACCCCTCTGGCTGCCTGAAAACATGGAAGACACTGAACCCTATGTATACCGTGTTTTTTCCTATACATGCATACCTATTATAAAGTATAAATTAGACAAGAGATTAAAAACAATAATAAAATAGGAAAATTATACTCTGATAAAAGTTACATGACTGTGGTCTCTCTCAAAGTATCTTAATGTGCTATACTTATCCTCCTTGTGATGCTGAGATGGTATGTGCTGAGATGAAATGAGGTGAATGACGTAGGCACTGTAGGGTCAGGCGACTGCTGACCCAACAGTAAGTAAGAAGAAGGATCATCTATCTGCTTCAGGTGATCCTGGATCACTGAGCCATGACAGTGTGGGGTTTGGATGCCAGAAGCAGATGATGTGGATGCTTGTGCATCCCACGCAGGACAGCGGGGCAGAGCAAGATTTCATCATGCTACTCAGAACGGTGTCCAATTTAAAACTTCAGAATTTTTTTTTCTGAAATTTTCCATTTAATATTTTCAGAGGGCAGTTGACTTCAGGCAGCTGAAAGGGTGGAAAGCAAAACCATGGATAAGGGGGAACTACTGAATTTACCTAAGGGGCCAAACCTGCCAGGAAGAAGGGAGTCAGTGTTTATCCAGGAAAGCAAGAAATGAAGATGGAGGGTGGACATAAAGCTGGGAAGGGAGGCATATCAGCACTGAGCGTACAGTGAGGAGGGTTGGCTAGTTCAGGACTAAGACCAGGACTGGGTCTGACTTCATGTGGTGGCTGTATGGTGTGTGCAGTAGCCCATGAGGTGCTGGGCTTGGAGGCAGCGCTCTTCAGTACTTGTAGAGGGTCAACACAGTGACTCATCCCCTATTAGCTGTGACCCCTGGGACTCCAGGTAATGATAGGATTTTCCAGATGAGAATTCTTTGGTGCCTAGGAGACACTTGATTCTGAAACAGTTCTCATACAACCGAAGAAAAGCAGAGCCTTGCAAGATGTCGCTGAAATGGATGCCTGGAGAGGAACCAACCTTATTGTGATCTTCTTCATCAGCTGTTTCACTCCTGGGTCCTCGCATGCGTTGTGTCTTCTCTCCCCAATCAGCATGGCATTATGGAATGAGCACTGGACTGAGTTATGAGGTGAGCTCAAGTTCTAGTTTAACCGTGTGACTTTAAGCAAAGCTCTGACCTTAGGCTCTCAATCGCAGAATGGGCATAGTAATTCCTATCTGTCATTGAGGGCTGTTTATTACAAGTCATTGAGGGAATGATAAATACGAAACGGTACTTCTCCAACTTTCATATACATGCAAATCACCTAAAGATCTTGTTAAATGAGTAAGGTTAGAGAAAAGCCAAACACTAGTTAAAGGCAGTGTAGATGGAGTTTACTTGGTAACCCCTACAGTTAGGGCAGAGGCTTCAGTGCAGAACTGAATTCAGCCAGGCTATGCACAAAGGTGACTGGAATTTTAAAGGGAACATGAAGGAGTGGGAGGGGAGATGAGCTGGGATTTGAACAAAGTCAAAGTGGTGGAAAATTACAAACGGCAGGTGGGGGGACTGATCACTGTGATCAGGCTGTCTCTGCTAACTGGCTCGTTCAGCAGGTTAGGTTTCCATCCTTCCACAGAGACTGGAAGATGGAGCCCTATCTGTCTTGCTGAGGACATTTCAGAGGGATGCCCCCAGGTCCTTAAGGAAGATACTCCTGGGTTTCAGGAGATAACATACACATCTTAAAGGGACAGAGAGCATTTACAGTTGTGAGGGTTTTTTTTTTCTTTTTTTTTTAAAGTAAATGCTCTAAGGAAAGGGAGGTCACAAAAAGCAAAAGGAAGAAAATGGAGTCCGTTTGCTGTCCACCTGAAAATATCACCATGTTGTCATTCAGCTATACTCCAATATTAAATAAAAAGTTTTAAAAAATAAAGTATACATCAACTAAAAAAAAAGAAAATGTAGGTCAGAGGCCTATGGTCAGATGTTTGGCTGGAGCAATGGGTAAATTCTTTTGACAGCCTTGAGCTTCCCCAGGCAAGGACTCAGGGGGCTGGATCTCCCCAAGAAACCTTGAGTGCTAAAAACTATGCTAGGGAGCATAGTTTTGTTCGGGTCTCCTAATGTGGGGGCTGGACAAAATCATTTGTACTGAAAGTTACACAGTTCTCAAGATTGGAGGAGGGGCGGGGCTTGAGTTTTCACACTTCTAACAGGCTCCTGGTAATGATGTTCTACTGACCCATGGACCACATTTTGAAAAGCAAGAATCTAACGACCCTACAGATCAAACCTGTTAATATCTGTGTACTTCGGACTTGAAGCTTCAGCAGCCTTTGACAAGCAGTAGCATGTTCCCTTTTCTTTATTTTATAAACTAATCAAGAATCCATAATAATTTAAACTACCTGCAGAGAGAGAGTCCTTGCAGGAAAGCTGATGGTTCTTAAAATGTTGGCACGATAGAATTACCTGAGGAAGTTGGAAAGATTCTGATGCCCTGGACACACACCCAGGCCCATTAAATCAGAATCTCGGGGGTGGGACACAGATAAAACATTTCTGAAAGCTCCTGGGTGACTCCAGTATGCAACCAAGGTTGAGAAGCATCTTCAAAGAATTTAGCATCAAGTCTAGACCAGAGCTCACACCTTAAAAGAGAATTTACCCAGAACCAGACTGCCTTTGGTAGTCTGTGATGATTTTTGTAAAATGGTCTTTGGATGGCAAGGGTCAGGGATGGCATGGACATGGATGTAGGGGAAGCCTGGGCTGAATCTTCAGGGTGGAGAAGATCTGGGTTGGTGCACAGGATAGTAAAGAGGTCATTTCAGATAGGATCAAGCCTCTGAACCTCAGAGGGAAAGTACGTAGGCATGGGAAAATGGGAGAGCCTGCTTTATTTACCCGGTTCTTTGTTCTCTTTCTCAATACACTGATTTCTCAAAAGCATTACCCTTCTCACATCAATGAGGAAACAGCAGATCCAAAGGCCCAAAGGTGGGGATGGGATTGTTATAATCAAGGAATAAAAAGAAAGCAAGTGTGGCTGTAACAATATAAGTGAGGGGGCAGAGGTAGATGAGACGGTCTAAGAGAGAAAAACAACCCTGACTCATTGGATCTACTCCTTTAGCTCCAACTCCTGTGCTCTTTGCCTGTGCACAGTCACGCTGGCGCTGCGCCTTTGTGAACAAGTGTTGCCTATAGCCTGAAAAACACAGAATAGTCCAGTCTCAAGGCTCTGACTTTTAAAAAGTTGAAGAACATAAAATAGCACCTGTCTTCTTGGAGGTTTACAGGAACACTGTAGCCACACCTATGTGGACAGTGGCAGTCATAAAGGATCCCTGCATCAAGAAGTATGCAACAACCAGCCACCTGCCTCTCCTTTCAGAAGCCCCAAATTCTAACTCAGGTAATACGGTTTCGGGACACTAGCCCACCACCTTCCCGGTCTGCTGGCTTTCTAAATAAAGTCGCTATTCCTTGCCCCAACAATCCCTCTCTCGATCTATTGGCCTGGCATGAGGCAAGCAGTATGACCTTGGCCTTGGTAACAAGATGAGAAGGTGGTGAGATAGATGGTGGAAATGTACACCATGTTCTGGCAGACCATGGTAAAACGTCTGAATTTTACTGAGAGATGGGAATCCTTTGGAGGGTTTTGAGCAGAGGAATGATTTGACTTACATTATTCTGATTGCTTTGCGATGATCGATGATAGAAGATCAGCCATGGAGACCAGTTAGGAAGCTACTGCAATAATCCAAGCAAAAGATAATGGTCGCTGGAAGCTGGTGGTAGCCGTAGAGGTGGTGAGAAATTGTCAGATGTATTTGAAGATTGAAGATGGAGCTAAGGGGATTTCCAAATGAATAAATTTGGGACACACACACACAAAAGAGGAGTCAAAGATGACTCCAAGATCTTTGACCTGAACAACTAACTGCTCATGAATTTTGCAGTAAAAGAGAGCATAAAATGATGGTGTAGAAGTAAGGTTTTAATAAGCTGTTAACATAATAGTTTGGATGAATGAACCAGGGTCTAAGTATCAACTGAGATGCATAAAAACAATCTTAGGTAAAAACCAAGATTCCCAAGGCTATACTCAGTAGCACACAATTTACATAAAATTTTAAGACTGACCAACAGTAATGTTTAAAGCTTCATACATACGAAGTAAAGTGTAAAAACACATATGGAATGATAAACTGTGCAGCCAGGGTTGTGCACCATCCGGTTGCTTCACACTTTTACAACTAATGCCCAGGCCAGACCCTAGTCCAGTTAAACCAGAATCTCTGGGTGTGCATCCAGGATGGATCCAGTGTTTTTTAAAAAGCTTCCTAGGGGGTTATAGTATGCAGTCAAGGTGGAAAACCACTGCCTTAAATTGAGAAACAACTGTGACATGTTAGAGAAGAATAAGGAATTTTCCTCATCTATATCTTAAGCCTTGAACAGAGTATCTGTTTAAAAGCTAGACAAGAGACACCCATGCCCTAGTTAGTATGGTGTTCAGTCCGGAAACATGAAAAAACTCTTCTGCTGCTGTTAAGTCGCTTCAGTCGTGTCCGACTCTGTGCGACCCCAGAGACGGCAGCCCACCAGGCTCCCCTGTCCCTGGGATTCTCCAGGCAAGAACACTGGAGTGGGTTGCCATTTCCTTCTCCAATGCATGGAAGTGGAAAGTGAACGTGAAGTCCCTCAGTCGTGTCTGACTCCTAGCGACCCCATGGACTGCAGCCTACCAGGCTCCTCCGTCCGGCAGATAAGCCCACACTGTCATCTTCCAACATCAAAGAAATGGCTGATTACAAGCTTAGGGCAAAGAATGTGTACAAGCTCACCTGGAATATCTTGTCATATCAGTTATCAAGCAAGTGCTCCAAAACCACTGAAGGCTTGTAGAAAGAAAGGATTCAAGATCTACCATGAAGTGTTCTTTCTTGCAAAAGATGGGATAACATGAGCATCTTTAGTTAAGATGGATTAGAACATATAAGATATGTTTAAATTCATAAGTTAACAACAATCCTTTAAAAATTTTTAAACGCTAAAAAAAAAAATTAAAAAGTCTTTGGATGATACTAGAAAATTAACTCATTTTAAAACCTGGGAAAGAAAAAAAGAAATGAGCACTTATCCTGTCTCTCTTGATTCAGAGGAACCAAAGAGTTGGCAAGAGAACCTTCTCATTACACAAGTACATGCTCAGGGCTGGCCCAGCCATACTTAGAATGGGAGAGGTCATGGAGTAGCCAGAGGCAGAGGCCAGGTCCCTGGAAACTCCTCTCCTGGCAGAGCTTCTTTCCAACAAATAATGCCTCAAACTACTCTCTACATCCAGCAAGACACGCTGGTTTCATTTCCTACTTGAAATACTCCCACCATAGACTCAATGAGTTAAAATCTTGATCCTACCCCTCACTTTATGGGGTAAAACAGAATTACAGAAATATGATGTTATAGGATCCCAAACAGGTCAGTAGCAACATTTTGAAGAAGACAAAAGAGCTCTGAATTAAACCCCCAGAGCTGAGGCTACAAAACCTTTTGCTGATGGCCACAGGATTGGAAAAGGTGAGTTTTTATTCTGATCCTAAAGAAGGGCAGTGCCAAAGAATGTTCAAACTATTGTACAATTGCACTCATTTTATGCTCAAAATCCTTCAAGCTAGGCTTCAGCAATATGTAAACTGAGGACTTCCAGATGTACAAGCTAGGTTTAGAAAAGGCAGAGGAACTAGAGATCAAATTGCCAACATCCATTGGATCATAGAGAAAGCAAGGGAATTCCAGAAAAACATCTATTTCCTTTTCATTGACTATGCGAAAGCCTTTGTGTGGATCACCACAAACATGCAGTCCGTCAGTTCAGTCGCTCAGTCATGTCCGATTCTTTGGGACCCCATGGACTGTAGCATGCCAGGCTTCCCTGTCCATCACCAACTTCTGGAACTTACTCAAACTCATGTCCATTGAGTTGGTGATGACATCCAACCATCTCATCCTCTGTCGTCCCCTTCTCTTCCTGCCTTCAATCTTTCCCAGCATCAGGGTCTTTTCCAATGAGTCAGCTCTTCACATCAGGTGGCCAAAATATTGGAGCTTCAGCTTCAACATCAGTCCTTCCAATGAATATTCAGGACTGATTTCCTTTAGGATTGACTGGTTGGATCTCCCTGCTGTCCAAGGGACTCTCGAGTCTTCTCCAGCACCACGGTTCAAAAGCAGCAATTCTTTGGTGTTCAACTTTCTTTATAGTTCAACTCTTGCATTCATAAATGACTACTGAAAAAACCAAAGCTTTGACTAGACTGACCTTTGTTGGCAAAGTAGTCTCTGATGCTTAATATGCTATCTAGGTTGGTCATAGTTTTTCTTCCAAGGAGCAAGCGTCTTTTAATTTCATGGCTGCACCCTAACCCATCTGCAGTGATTTTGGAGCCCCAGAAAATAAAGTCTTTCACTGTTTCTATTAGGGAAATCCCCATCTATTTGCCAAGAAGTGATGGGACCAGATGCCATGATCTTAGTTTTCTGAATGTTGAGTTTTAAGCCAACTTTTTCACGCTCCTCTTTCACTTTCATCAAGAGGCTTTTCAGTTCCTCTACGCTTTCTGCCATAAGGGTGGTGTCATCTGCATATCTAAGGTTATTGATATTTCTCCCAGTAATGTTGATTCCAGCTTGTGCTTCATCTAGCCTGGCATTTCACATGATGTACTCTGCCTATAAGTTAAATAAGCAAGTGACAATATACAGCCTTGATGTACTCCTTTCCCGATCTGGAACCAATCTGTTGTTCCAAGTCCAGATCTAACTGTTGCTTCTTGACCTGCATATAGATTTCTCAGGAGGCAGGTCAGGTGGTCTGGTATTTCCATCTCTTGAAGAATTTTCCACAGTTTGTTGTGATCCACACAGCCAAAGGCTTTGGCATAGTCAATAAAGCAGATGTTTTTCTGGAACTCTCTCACTTTTTTGATGATCCAACGGATGTTGGCAATTTGATCTCTGGTTCCTCTGCTTTTTCTAAATCCAGCTTGAACATCTGGAAGTTCACATATTGTTGAAGTCTGGCTTGGAGAATTTTGAGCATTACTTTGCAAGCATGTGAGATGAGTGCAACTGAGTGGTAGTTTGAGCATTCTTTGGCATTGCCTTTCTTTGGGATCAGAATGAAAATGGCCTTTTCCAGTCCTGTGGCCACTGCTGAGTTTTCCAAATTTGCTGGCATATTGAGTGCAGCATGTTCACAGCATCATCTTTTAGGATTTGAAATAGCTCAACGGAATTCACCTCCACTAGCTTTGTTCGTAGTGATGCTTCCTAAGGCCCACTTGACTTCGCATTCTAGGATGTCTGGCTCTAGGTGAGTGATCACACCATAGTGGTTATCTAGGTCATGAAGATCTTTTTTGTATAGTTCTTCTGTGTATTCTTGCCATATCTTCTTAATATCTCTCCTTCTGTTAGGTCCATACCATTTCTGTCCTTAATTGTGCCCATCTTTGCATGGAATGTTCCCTATAGTGCAAAATCAGAAAGTGTGATGCCTCTAGATTTGTTCTTTTTTAGGATTTCTTTGGCTATTTAGGGTTTTATGATAGGTTTCCCTAAAAGGTATCCTAAAAATGCCATTAGAAATTTGATAGGGATTACACTGAGTCTGTAAATTCCTTTGGGTAGAATGGATATTTTCACAATATTAATTCTTCCAATCCAGGAACATGGAATATCTTTCCATTTATTTGTGTCTTCTTCTTTTCCTTCCCTTTTTATTTCTTGTATCTTCTTTAGGCTCTTTCATCAATGTCTTATACTTCTCAGTGTACCGGTCTTTTACCTCCTTGGTTTATTTAATTATTTGGATGCTATTGTAAATGAGATTGCTTTGTTTTTTGCTATAATCTTTTTTATTTCTGAAAATAAAATAATGGCCCTTTTTATTAATGATTTTAATAAACTGAGTCTTTTTTTTTTTTTTTTACTAGTCTAGCTAAAGATTTGTCAATTTTGTTGATCCTTTTAAAGAATCAGCTTTTGGTTTTGTTGATTTCCTCTTAACGTTTTTTCTACATTTTTATTTCATTTATTTTGGCACTAATCTCTATTATTTCCTTCCTTCTGTTTGTGTTGGGTTTAGTTTGCTCTTCTTTTTTAGTATCTTGAGGTACAAGGTTAGGTTATTGATTTGAGATCTTCCTTTTTTTTTAAATATAGATGTTTACAGCTATAATTTTCCATCTAAGCACTGTGTTGGTTGCATAAACTTTGGTATGCGGTGTTTTTGTTTTCATTCATTTCAAAATATTTCCTAATATCCTTTTTGATTTCATCTTTGACCTTTTAGTTATTTAGGAGTATGTTGTTTGTGTGCTAGTCACTCAGTCATGTCTGACTCTTTGAGACCCCATGGACCCATGAGACCCACCAGGCTCCTCTGTTCATGGGATTTTCCAGGCAAGAACACCAGAGTGGGCTGCCATTCCCCTCCAGGGGATCTTCCCAACCCAGGGATTGAACCCAGGTCTCCTGCATTGCAGGCAAATTCTTTATTGTCTGAGCTAACAGGGAAGCGTAATATCCACATAATTGTGAATTCCTCAAATTTCCTTTTGTTAATGATTTCTAATTTCATTCCATTGTGATCAGAGAATAAGTTTTGTATGATTTCAATTATTTTACTTTTTAAAGATTTATGTGATTGCCTAACATATGGTCTATACTTAAGAATGTTTTTTAGGGAGACTTCCCTGGTCCAGTGGTTAAGAATCCACCTTGCAATGCAGGGGATGTAAGTTTGATTCCTGGTTGGGGAACAAAGATCCCACATGCCACACAGAAACTGAGCCTGCGTGCCATGTGTTGCAACTAAGACATGGAGCAGCCAAATAAGCGCCCAGAGTGTTTCCCAGGCGCTTGAGCAGAATGTGTTCTGTAGTTGCTGTGTGCAATGTGCTTACAGGTGTCTACTGTGCGCTCACTCACTCAGTTGTGTCTGACTCTTTGTGACGCCATGAACTGTAGCCTGCCAAGCACGTCTGTCCATGGGACTTTACAGGTAAGAATAGTGGATTGGGTTGCCATTTCCTTCTCCAGTGATGTCTATTAGCTTAGCTATCTATTAACTTAGAAAGCTTAGGTTGCTTTCTTGCTCTTTTAGATAGCTTGTTGTTAGTGTATAGAAATGCAATTGATTTTTATATATTGGTTTTATATTTGCAACTTTACTAAATTCATTTATGAGTTTTAGCAGTTTCGGGGTGGCCTTCAGAGTTCTCTATATCATGTGATCTGTAAACAGATTTCATTCTGATGAAATTCTGACTGGATGCCTTTTATTTATTTATTTTTTCTTGCCAAATTGATATGACTAAGACTTCCAGTCCTATGTTGAATAGAAATGGTGGTAGTGGGCATCCTTGTCTTATTTCTGATCCTAGGAGGAAAGGCTTTTAACTTTACACCATTGAGTATGACGTTAGCTGTGGGTTGAGGAATAATGCTTCCATACTTAATCTGTCGGTATGGAACAGATCCTTCCATACTTAATCATACTTAATCCTATCATGAAAGGATGTTGAATTTTGTCAAAGGTTAAACGTACTTCTTTCTCTTAAGGTATGACCTAGAAGAAGCACGTATCACTTTTGCTCACATCCTACTGGCCAGGATTAAGGGCTGCACATACATTCCTTGGAGATTTCATGGGTTCAGTTTCAGATTACTGCAAAAAAGTAAATATAGCAAAATTAAAAAAAAAAAGCCAGTCATATGAATTTTTTTGGTTTCCCAGTGCATATAAAAGTAATATTTACACTATATTGTAATTTGTTAAGTGTGCAGTAGTATTATGTCTAAGAAAATAATGTACATATCTTAATTTAAAAAGTTTGTTGCTAAAAACGCTATCGTCTGAGCCTTCTGCAAGTAGTAATCTTTATGCAATAGTAGTAGCATCAGAGATAACTGATCACAGATCACCATAGCAAAAATAAGAATGATGAAAGTTTAAAATATTATGAGAATTACCAAAAATGCGACACAGAGACACAAAGTGAACAAATACTGTTGAAAAACAATGGCGCCTATAAACTTGCTTGATGCAGCATTGCTACAAACCTTTAATCTGTAAACACACATACACAGGTAAACAAAGCAAAGCTCAATAAAATGAGGTATGCTTGTACTTAACTGTAACAGTGGCTGGGAAAATGTAGTCTTTCTCATGGATAGGTTTATACCTTGCCAAACTTTGGTGACTCTATCCCTAGAAAAAGAAAACAGAATGGATTTGAGGATTCAACCCACAGCGTCTTCCACAACATCCTGATAAGGGCCTTCCCTGTGCCCTTTTTGATTGTGCCTGTCCAGGGGGAGAGAAGACTAGCCTGCTGCCCTTATCGGGAAAATACACGAACGACCAGTAACAGTATTTGCCTCGAGGAAGAGGGTGCTGGGGACACAGGTGAGAAGAAAATGTCCGTTCCAAAGCCTTTTTGAACTTTAATACATGTGAATGTATTAACTAATTAAATATTTTAATGAAATAATAAAAATAGCATTATCCTATCTGCTTAGTAAACCTCCGTATCTGATTTACTGACCAAAAGTTTTTTGCGCCCTCACCCTCAGCCCCTCCAAGAGGGTTATAGATGTGGCATGAAGCTCAGGGCACATTAAATTGTATAGAATCAGTATGGCTGGGTAAGCCCAATGGGCCTGCAAGGGGAGAGGAGGCCTGGAGAAGAATGCAAATTCAGACAAGCCCTTGGGAGAGTTGCTCTGCCTGTCAGTGGATCCAGTTGGCACTGGGCCTTCCCTGTGCTCTTTCTAATTGTGCCTGTATAGGGGGAGAGAAGACTAGCCTGCTGCCAGGCCCTTATCCTGGCACTGCCCTTACTCAAGAGGAGGAGGAGGCCAGGGCCCTGAGGGCCAGAGGGGCTGGGGAACTGGGCCTAGAGACACAGCCAGCTCCTTGGGTGGGCTGTGCGGCTTGCCCTTTCAAGCAGGAAGCCTTTGACACGTTTGCCAGGCAGGGGCCTCAGCTGCCCTTATCTGGCATTCATCTCTTCCCCAACATTCATGACTCAAAAGAACCTTGAATCAACTTCAGGCCTGTGTGGGGTGAGGGCTGGGGGGCCACCAGCAGTGAATCCCTTACCCTAGGGCACAGGGTCAGCCCCCTTCAGTGGCCCCAGCTGGGCCACAAGGCAGAGCACAGGACAGACACCTTCTCACCCCCGGTGCACAGACAGTGAGAGTGTCCTGCTCCCTGGACTGACTCTCAGCACTCCTTGGGCTCCCCACAGCTTACTCTTTAATGCCCAAAGAACTCTGTGTACACAGAGAAACACAGCCAGCTCCACACTTTGTCTCACATGCAACATGGGAAAGCGGAAACAGTTAACATTTCTTTAAATATTCACATACTATGTCTGACTCTTTGCAACCACAAGGACTGCCCCATGCCAGGCTTCCCTGTCCTTCACTACCTCCGGGATTTTGTTCAAAACTTAGCAAAATCCTGGAGGTAGTGAAGGACTTTTTTGAGCAGTGAAGGACAGGGAAGCCTAGCATGCGGCAGTCCATGGGGTCGCAAAGAATCGGACACGACTTAGCGACTAAACAACAACAGATCCCCACAGTTAACAAATTGACCTTTTATAATTTTAACAAAGTAGATTGCCCTGAACATTTGAAGTTAAGTGTAATCAATGACACTCTTCCCAATTCTGATGATTCAGTCTCATAAATGTTTTAAACACCTTTAAAAATCGACCATAAGACTAATCATCACAAAACCGGATCTGCATACTCATACTCAAACTGGTTGCAAATGCTAATATGTAGATCAAACTTTATTATCTCGAGGCAGCAGCCCTAGCAGCAGACAAGAGAGGCACTATGCACTCATTTGCCACGCATCACTGCCCTCTCCTGGGGCTCTCATGCAGCAGCTCCACTGGAGTCCCCTCACCAGAGCTCTGTACCCCAAACTGTCCTGGACAGAGTGGCTGGACCAGAGGTGGGTCCTGGACTCTGAGTTAGGGCCCCATGGACTGGTCAGGTATGTAAGGCAGACCAACCTGCAAAGCTAGCACAAAAGTTTTGTCCAAGAAGTGATGTAGAGGGTGACAGTCAACCAAGGTAATCAGCTTCTCACTCTTGGGGTACACAAATGTGCCTCTCTGAAAGAGGAAGAGGGCAAGGGCTGAAGACTCACAGAGGGCAGCAGGCAGAGCCCCCCCAAGGAAACTGGGGACCAATTGGCCAGAAGTAGCTGGAGCAGGAGAAAGAAAGGGAGACACTAGGGCCAGAGTGTGAGTGACACTCTGGAAGCTGGTGACATGGGAACATCCAGGCCCATTCTTCTGAAGGACCTGGCTGAGCAGTGGGGCTGGCTGGTTTCTTCCTTCTGTATTCTCACACAAAGGGAATGGGCAGAAGATGTTCTGAGTTGAGGTGATAATATGTGCTGTGGTCAAGTGCACTGGAAACAGAAGCTAATCCAGAGACCTGTGTGCAGGAAGTAGGGGAAGCAGGACAGGGTGGAGGGAGAAATTGAACTGAAACTGAACTCTGGCTTCATCTGACCCCATGGGGAGGCCAGAGCCAGGATCACTCATCACTTGTCCAGAGTGAGGTAAGAGGGTTTGGCAAGCTCTGGATCTAAGAACTCTGGGTGAGGCAGCTTCCTTCGGCCAGAAGCCATTCAACGGATTCCAACACTGGGTCCTGAAGGGCAGATTCCAATACTGGGACCTGAAGGGCAGGCTGTGCAGCCACCCCTGAGCTAGAGGTGACAGACTGGATCACTGAGTGTGAAGAAGGCCAGTGGTCAAAGCCGTGGTTACGGGGACCTGCTCAGATGTGGTTATGGGGACCAGGCTTGTGGAGTTGTGCAGAGTTCAGGGACATGAACTTCTCAAGGCCTGGGGGAAGGGGAGCATGGAATCAAGTTCTCCTTCCAGATTGGGGCTGGGGCTCATGAGAGAGGGCAAGTCTGGTGATGAACATGAAGTGTGGCCAGACCTCAGAGAGCCTGTGGAGACGGTAGAAGCAGGGAAGAAACATTTACAGGGAAGGGAGATTCGGATACTCGGAGGAGGAGGCGCATAGTCCCGTCTGAGTGGGTAACTAGGAGAGGGGAGCCAGGAGAACTAGTGCTCCAGGAAGGAAGCAGCCTCAGACCAGACCGAAAGCCCTTTTCTTCTGCCCCAACACACAGAGCAGTGGTTCCATAAAGCCAGTTCAGCTAGCTGCCCCTAGATGGCAGTGTGTGCACGCGCAGCAGCTAGCACGCACTGCTCCCCAGGGACAGCCAGCTTCTCCCACGGAACCGCGGGAAAGTCCCCAGAGCTGTGAGGCAGCCAGGCAGAAGCGCTTGTGATGGGTACAGCATCCACCTCTGCTCTGCTCTGCTCTGCTTCAGGCAGCTGGGGCAGGTGCCTCTCTGTCCCCCTCCCTGGGGTTCCTATCAAGGGTCCCTCCTGGCAGAGCCTGAGCATAGGGGTCCCAGGGGCTCAGTGAATCCCCAAATCCATGTGATCATGACTCTCCAGTCTGGGGTGGAAGATTGAGACACAAAGGTCTGGACATAAAGCTAACAGTTCTGGTTCTACGTCTTACGGGGTGAGTGACTCACTCTGAGCCTACCTTTCCACGTTGTTTTACAAACGCATAGCTTTGTCAAAGTCAGTTCACATGAGATTATTTCAGAAGGAATAATTCTTCACTGTCAAGTGATTTTCACATTTGCACACAGTCCACAGTTCCCCTAGTAGACAGCTTTCAGGGGCAAAGCTGGGGTTGACCTTACTTTTAATCTTGCTGATTGGCACCCTCCCTCTGACGTCTTATTGGAAACATCTGGACCTTCCTGCTTTGGCAAAACTGTCTTTACCCATTTGGAGAAATGACAGTAGGGTTGACTCACAGGCAGTCAAGGCTGGAAGGGCCCTGGGAGGTTACCTACTAAACAACTGTCCCCTCTCTCCCACCCTCAGTTTATAGGTTGGACAACTAAGGAGAGATAGGTAGGACTCCCCGTTACCATCATCTATGACAGTCCTGCCCTCCACCATTAAAGTAAGCTCCACTGTGTCCTGTGCTCACACATGGGATCCTATCACAAATCTCTATGGTCTGGTAGAGATACTTCTGAGGACAGAAGACTCACAGCCGCGGTGGCCGCTGCATATCGGAGCAAGAAGCCCTTGGAAATTTACAAATTCTTTAAAACAGATATTTGGGTAGGCATTGGGTGACAGGCTAACAAATTACTTTCTTTTCTTTTTACCTTTCTCCACAGCTCCCTGATCTTTTCAAGAAAGGCAACCTTAATTCAAGACAGCTCAGGGTGAAAGATGTTAGGGCCCGGCTCACCTGAGTCCTGCCATACTTGACCCTGACTTCCTCACTCCAAGGGTCACTGATTCCTTCATTCCAGCTCAATCATTCCCACCCGTGGATACATCCCTCTGTCCGACCTAGCCTCATGCAACCACTCCTGTCTTTTGTAGTCAATGAGGGCCCTCCAGCTCCACTCCCATCTTCTCCTTTCTCTCCATCTGCTGGCCCTTCCAGCTATCACTTCTCTCCCCCAACACCCACAGCTCATGATGCAACACTTCAGTGCTTTCTCTTCAATTGTCTTCAACCCTCTCTACCATTGTTTTCTATTATGCCTTTCCAGCAACCCCCTCCACACTTTGATCAATTCTCCGGTCTGTGCTCTCTACACCGGGACACACCCCAGTCGCTGAGGACTGATGAAGGCTGTCTCATTTGAGCCGTGACTCTGACTCTGGTTCACCATCCTCAAACCTTCCTGCCTGCCTTCCTCAGAAGCTTCTCTCGTTTTCTACTGTTTCTCTAAAAATCCCTGGATCCCACCAAACAGCCACTTTCTTTTAACAGGTGACCTATTTCTCCTATTTTCAGAAGGAAAAAAAAAGCCTGCTTTCACTCAGGGACCCCCACTAAACCCACAAACATCTGTATCCAACTCGGCTCTTCAGTTTTTGGTTGCCCGCTTGTCCTGAATCCCAGTCCCTCCCACCTTCTCCAGTAAGCATCATCTCTTTTCCTTCAGACTCTTCAATCTCTCCTCTTCTACTGTCTTTCCTGCATCATTTAAACGTCTTCAAGTCTCTCTCTTCATAAAAAATCCAAACAAACCTCTCCTTCAGCCTCTTACCCCCATCATCTTCCAGCTAACGATCTCACTCTGAGCCTCATTTAGTCTCCAGCCCACTTTTGACTCAATTATTCCACTAACCCAGCTCTCTGAAGCTGCTAATCCTCGTTACTCCTCAGCTTCGTCTTGCAGTCCTCCTTGCAACACTGGAAACTGGGGGCCACTCCTTCCTTCCTGAAACCCTCATTTCCCTCGACTTGTATACATACTACCTTTCTGGCTTTGCACCTACCTTGCTGATGCTCTTTCTCAGGTTAATTAATCCCTCTTCTTTTCTCTTTCTGGTTGGCCCCACGTTCATCGGGATTCGGCCTCAGTTACGCTCCCTTCTCAACTCCCAGTCCCAGGATAATTTCCTCTACTTTCACAGTTATTAATCAGCTTCTCTGTGCAGCTCTCTCAAGTATCATTTTCCTTTTCTTACTGTCAAACAGGCTTGGACTTATTTCTTTAAATTACATTTCCCAGCCTCTCATGGAGCTAAGGACTTCCATGTGATCAGACTTGGCCAATGAGGCATAAGCAGCAGGCAGTGGGGATTTCTGGGAGAGGGCTGCTCTCCTTAACACAGGTGCTGCTCCTTCATCCAGTCTGCTCTTTCTCCTGCATATGTGGAACGCAGCTGGGAAGCTGGAGTTGCAGCAGCCGCTGTATGACCACAGCTGACTCTGAGGATGCAAGCTTCCCAATAAGGAGAGCCAGAGCAGACTGACAGGGCAGACCTGGGCCCTGAATGACCAGTTTTGCTCTGCTTACCTTCAAACTTGGCGTTATGTCAGAATTTTCAATAAATAGAGCAACAAAGAGCAACAAATACCATTTAGTTAAAGCAGTGTGGTTGGGTTGATGTTACAGGAACCGAACACAAGTTCTGATTAATACAGTTCTCAAATATATAATGTTGCTTAGGTGTTTCTCCTGAACGTCAAACAGCAATTTGGACCTCTTTTCTCTATCCAGAGATCTCTCAAAGGGAAGAGGTCCAAGTTGTGACCCCCTCACCAAATACACACAGAGTCACTTGGATTCCTGGTCTCAGTAAACAGCATCACTGTCCATGCAGCCAGAATTCCTATTAGTCACCATCCTATTAGTCCCCCCTCAGTTCTACCTCCTAAATATATTTTGAATCTGTTCACCTCTTACCATTTCCTCATTATCAATTTTCTGAACCACTGTACAGGTTCCTTCGTAACTATTTTAAAATTTTGCTCCCGCCAATCCTTCTGCAGCCTTAGGGGTCTTCTCAGCACAAGTGTAATAATGGTACTATTTTGCCTAAAACCTTTCAGTGATTGCTTAGGGCCTAAGCAATACCAGGCATATATATACTGTAAAACTCTGCCAAGAATTAGGCTGGTCCTGCACCCACCACCTCTTCTTTGGCAAAGATGTTGCTCTACTGACCACAGGGATGGACATGTTGACCTATACCTGGTGGAACTAGGGAAACCCCTCTCCCTTGCCACAGTGATTGGTTCAAGAGTGGGCACATGACCAGAGTTTGGCCAATTAAAGGCCTTCCTTGGGATTCCTAGAGTGTAGAGTTATTTGGAGTCACATCTCCAACATGGGGCAAGCTCTGAGCACTAGGAGAAACAGACAGAAAAGGGCTCCTGGTCTGTGTAGCCCACAGGATCAGCCCCTAGTATCCAGAATCGATCGAGTTTCAAGTTCTTCTTTTTGATTTTGTGAATGACTTGAGTATCCTTCTAATAATTTTCCCTCCTTTGGCCTAAGCTAGTTTCGGTAGGGTTCTGTCACTTCCAACCAAAACATCCTGACTGAAGTGAGGACCCTTGGTCGTCTGGCCCTAATAAGGCATCTTTCCAAGAAAACAGAGTTTCTTCTAGCTTAGAGGATGTTTTACAAACGTTATTTCATTTGATTCTTACTACAAGCTTGTGAGGTGGGTTCTATTATCTTGACTTCACAAATAAGTAAGGCTCAGAGACATAAAATATTTTGCTCATGATCAAGAGACTGAGAATTAGGAACACTTGGACACCAAATCCCTCTTATATTCAAGGTGTTTCCGTTTATTCCCCACCTCTTGTCCTGTACACACACACAGAAGTGCTAGGGTGGAGCCCATGTGAGCAAAACCAGCCCTGGGACAAGGACCAGACTGGGGCGGGGCAGGGGGCGGAGTGGGGCAGTGGGGGAGGGGGGTGATGGGAGGGTTAAAGGAGGAAGTCCGAGGATGGTAATGCCAAGTTCCTCCATTTAAATTTTATAGCCACTCCAGGTCCAGGAGAAGAAAGTACTCTCAGCTTCTTTCTTTTACCCCTCCTTGTACTATTTTCTGTTCCCATAATCTATACCTCAGGCTTGCAGTAGGCGCAATAATTCAGTTATATTCTTAGCAATTACAGTTCTAGGGGCTAGCCCGGAAACTAAATCACCATTAAAATACAGCCCTTTTATGAGTTGGGACTGTCCATATCTCCATTCTTCGCTTTAGGTTACATGGTACTTTTTTTTCCTTCTTTCAGTGCTATTGAGATGTAACTGACCTATGGCACTGTGTAAGTTCAAAGTATATGGTAAAATGATTTGATCTACAAGTATCATAAAATGATTACCACAATAAGTTTAGTGAACAACCATTAACTCATACATTAAGAGAAACAAAATAAATTTTTCTCCTTGTGATGAGAACTCAGGATTTACTCTCTGAATGACTTTCATATGTAACATACAGCGGTGTTAATTACATTCCTAGTACTTTATCTCACAACTAGAAGCTTGTCCCTTTGACAGTCTTCATCCAATCCCCCTCCTCCCCCGGCCCCAACACTGGTAACCACAGATTTGATCTCTTTCTCCCGTGAGTCTGCTTTTGAAGCATATAATTGACCTACAACACTGTCAGTCTTGGTGCACAACATAGTGATTTGGTATTTCTGTACATTTCAAAATGATAACCACTGTGATTCCTTTTAGTTTTTAAAAAAGGAAAGAAAATGGGCCTGCTCTGTTTTGAGTGTCCCTGATGCTCTCTGAAAGCCACAACAAATGATTGTAAAAACGGGTCAGGTAAAGCTTGGTGGGTCTCAAAGGGCAGCTGGGAATGGCAGGTGAGTGTCACGGTAACTCTCAGTGAGGCCTGGTGGGGGTGGGGGGCGGCCTTGCTGGCTTTATGGGCACTTCCCTCACCCCCTTCATGTCCTGCAGCAGTGTGGCCAACTGCGCCAGGAAGCAGCTGTCTCTCTGAGGCTCCTCAGGCTGGCAGGACCACTAACATCATGGGGTCCATGATTCACAAAGTTGGCTTTACTCTCTCCTCCTTGTTCTAGGCTCACGACATTCTTCACCATCCAGGGTTAAGCAGAAATCATCAGGTGTGGATGATCATCTTTCCAATCCCAACCTTCACTGGAAATATCTTCTCTGCCTCCACATCCCCCTTAATAATGGTGGGGGCATCCCTTTACCAGAGGGCACAGCACCATTCCTGCCCACATCCCATCTCCTTCTACTTCTTCTTCCGAATCATCACTCCTGCCATCTCTCCTGAGTCATTCCTATCACTCTGCAAGCTTGTTCTACTCCCTTCCACATTTGAATAAAATCCAAATATCCTAACAAAAATTAAAATTAGATATGGCTATAAGCACTGGAAAACAAAGGGTGAAGTAGGTAGCCCAGAGTAGATACAGCAAATCCCTAAACATCAGGAACCCAAAAACTTGTTGCCCTAACATCCTCAACACACGGCTTCCACTTCAGCGTTGAATAAGCCTGCTTGAGCTGCAGCTACATCTTTACATATTCCATTGGGCAGGAGAAAACAATGGCTGAGGCCAGCACACCACTTCCCTTTACAGCTACTTATCCCGTGTTGCACATGCTCACCTCCATTTACTTCCTGTTGGCTAGAACTGAGTCATGTGATTATGCGGAGCCCTGAGGGAGTCCTAGAAACTTGGTTTTAGTCAAGGAAGCTATGTGGCCAGCTAGAATTGGAAAGTCTATAATAAAGGAAATAGGGGAGAATGGCTGTTAGGGTCATCCAGCATTCTCTGCCAAGGCCTCCTATCCTTCCACATCCCTTCTAGACCTCTCCCAGTTCTGTGTTCCCTGTTGGATAAGCTGTCCAAACACAACCACTCTACCATCGCGTGGCAGCCACCCCACTACTCCAGGAACACTGCCCTTATCATGCGCACCAACGACTTTCGTGTTGCCAGAATCAAAGGCTCCTTCCCTTTCTTCATCTTATCTGGTTTGTGAGCAGCATCTAACACAGCTGACCACTCTTTTCTGGAAACACTGCTTTGTCAGTCTCTGGGATACAGCACTCTCTGGTTCTCCTTTCACTTCCTCAGCCTTTTGAAAAAGAAGTCTTTTTCAGTCTTCTTTCTTGCTCTGGCTCTTCTGACTCCTCTGGGTCTCTCTTGAACCCCCCCTTCTTCTACATCTACCTCTTTGGCCTGGGTGACTCCCTCAGATCCCAAGGCACTTACCGTCTTTAGAATGATGTCTCTCAAAGCCCCACCTCCAGCCCACACCTCTCTTCTGGGTGTGTAGTGACTGGACAGTTGAACTGGATCTCTGATGGGCATCTCGAGCTCAACATAAACACAGGGTTCTTGATGTGCCTGTCTGAGCTGTAGTCTCTTTCCTCCAGCCTACCCTAACCCCTAATATGAGGCACTGTTCACCCACTTACTCCAGCCAGAAACTTGAAAGTCATCTTTGGTTTCTCCATTGCCTCCCCCACATCCATCCTATTGATGTCCACGTCCAAAACAGCATCTTTCAACTACTGACCTTAGTGTGGCCATCAGTTTGGTCCAAACCACCATGAGTTTGGGCCAGGGCTGCCGTAAGAGTCTAACTGTCTCCTTGCTTTCATTTTTGCCTGCCACCCCCCCAATTTATTCTTCACACAGTAGAAAATCAGAACACATTAGTCTTTTGCATAAAACCCTTCAATGGTTTAATGAAAGGTCTCCAACCTAAATCAAATCCCTTATGATTATACAGTGGAAGTGAGAAATAGATTTAAGGGACTAGATCTGATAGAGTGCCTGATGAACTATGGACAGAGGTTCATGACATTGCACAGGAAACAGGGATCAAGACCATCCCCATGGAAAAGAAATGCAGAAAAGCAAAATGGCTGTCTGGGGAGGCCTTACAAATAGCCGTGAATAGAAGAGAAGCGAAAAGCAAAGGAGAAAAGGAAAGATATAAGCATCTGAATGCAGAGTTCCAAAGAATAGCAAGGAGAGATAAGAAAGCCTTCCTCAGCTATCAATGCAAAGAAATAGAGGAGAACAATAGAATGGGAAAGACTAGAGATCTCGTCAAGAAAATGAGAGATATGAAGGGAACATTTCATGCAAAGATGGGCTCAATAAAGGACAGAAATGGTATGGACCTAACAGAAGCAGAAGATATTAAGAAGAGGTGGCAAGAATACACAGAAGAACTGTATAAAAAGGAGCTTCACGACCCAAATAATCACGATGGTGTGATCACTCATCTAGAGCCAGACATCCAGAAATGTGAAGTCAAGTGGGCCTTAGAAAGCATCACTATGAACAAAGCTAGTGGAGGTGATGGAATTCCAGTTGAGTTGTTCCAAATCCTGAAAGATGATGCTGTGAAAGTGCTGCACTCAATATGCCAGCAAATTTGGAAAACTCAGCAGTGGCCACAGGACTGGAAAAGGTGAGTTTTCATTCCAATCCTAAAGAAAGGCAATGCCAAAGAATGCTCAAACTACCGCACAATTGCACTCATCTCACACGCTAGTAAAGTAATGCTCAAAATTCTCCAAGCCAGGCTTCAGCAGTATGTGAACCATGAACTTCCAGATGTTCAAGCTGGTTTTAGAAAAGGCAGAGGAACCAGAGATCAAATTGCCAACATCTGCTGGATCATCAAAAAAGCAAGAGAGTTCCAGAAAAACATCTATTTCTGCTTTATTGACTATGCCAAAGCCTTTGACTGTGTGGATCACAACAAACTGTGGAAAATTCTGAAAGAGATGGGAATACCAGACCACCTGACCTGTCTCTTGAGAAACCTATATGCAGGTCAGGAAGCAACAGTTAGGACTGGACATAGAACAACAGACTGGTTCCAAATAGGAAAAGGAGTATGTCAAGGCTGTATATTCTCACCCTGGTTATTTTACTTATACACAGAGCACATCATGAGAAATGCTGGGCTGGAAGAAGTACAAGCTGGGATTAAAGATTGCCGGGAGAAATATCAATAACCTCAGATATGCAGATGACACCACCCTTATGGCAGAAAGTGAAGAGGAACTAAAAAGCCTTTTGATGAAAGTGAAAGAAGACAGTGAAAAAGTTGGCTTAAAGCTCACCATTCAGAAAACTAAGATCATGGCATCTGGTCCGATCACTTTAGTGGGAAATAGATGGGGAAACAGTGGAAACAGTGTCAGACTTTATTTTTTAGGGTTCCAAAATCACTACAGATGGTGACTGCAGCCATGATATCAAAAGACCTTTACTCCTTGGAAGGAAAGTTATGATCAACCTAGATAGCATATTCAAAAGCAGAGATATTACTTTGCCAACAAAAGTCCGTCTAGTCAAGGCTATGGTTTTTCCAGTGGTCATGTATGGATGTGAGAGTTGGACTGTGAAGATAGCTGAGCGCCGAAGAATTGATGCTTTTGAACTGTGGTGTTGGAGAAGACTCTTGAGAGTCCCTTGGACTGCAAGGAGATCCAGTCCATTCTAAAGGAGATCAGTCCTGGGTGTTCATTGGAAGGACTGATGCTGAAGCTGAAACTCCAGTACTTTGGCCACCTCATGTGAAGAGTTGACTCATTGGAAAAGACCCTGATGCTGGGAGGGATTGGGGGCAGAAGGAGAAGGGGACGACAGAGGATGAGATGGCTGGATGGCACCACTGACTTAATGGACATGAGTTTGAGTAAACTCCAGAAGTTGGTGATGGACAGGTAATCCTAGCGTGCTGTGATTCATGGGGTCGCAAAGAGTCGGACAGGACTGAGCAACTGAACTGAACTGAACTGAACCTAGACACAGTCTTACATGTCTTGGTCCCCACCTACCTCCCCATATCATCCTGGTTCTGTTTCCCAGGCTCCATACTCTGGCCATATTATTTTTGTTTTTCTTCCTCCCTAGCTCCTTGACACATTCACAGCTTACCTTTCTCAGGACTTTGGCACAAGCTGTTCTTGGTTTGGGAGAATGTCTCTCCCTGGCTTTTCCCAGCACTATCTCCTCATTCTCTTGACTTCAATTCCAACATCAACTCCTCAAAGACATTTTTCCTGCTGGCTCCACCTAAAGAATTAATGGCTCCTATTTTTCTAACCCAGTCCCTTGTTCTTCTCCCAGCATTTACTTCAACTTGCAATTATGTCTCCATCACCAAAAATCAGCTTTATGGAGTAAGAGGCTTCCGCTGTCTTGTTTATGGCTGTATCCTGAGCATCAAATCAGGGCCGGGCACTCAATCAAACACCCACTATCTCCTCTAGATGAACGGATGGGCAGTTCTCCAAGAAGGTCTCTGAGCTGTCTGGGTGTCAAAGGCTGGCTGCATCCCCCTTAATAAGAAAAAACTGAGAATGGATCCAACGGTTCCTTTACAAGATCTCCTCCTTACATTGCACTTAACCTGTTGGTTGCTTTTACCATAAGGTGGAGCAACCAGTCTCTCGGCCCAGTTCTAACAGATTCGAATTTCCTGCTGCCCAGCAGAGTAGCCTAGTTCTTCCCCACTGAATGAGTTCTAGGCTCAGTGGCGGTGCCTGGGTCTCATTTTTCAGATAGGTGGGTTGAGACCCCCAGAGGTCAGCCTTTTTACCACCAGAGCCCAGTCGGCACTGTGAATACCTGTCTACCACAGGCTGTACCTCTAGCCCCGCTTTCCCCTCAAGAACCCTCTCAGCCATCTTCTCAGGATGAAGGTGAGGGACAAATCTCGGCAGGTGGTCCAAAGAAAGCCTGGTATTTTTTAGCACCAAAGCTACCAGAAGCCAGTCTTTACCTGCCGGTGGGTGTGTAAAGGAATAAACGTTAATTTACTATTCTAGGTTGGAATCCTACCTCCACTCCCAGCCTCTGAGGCCCGGCAGGAACGCCTTTCAGTATCTTCATTCAATTCAGCCATTTTTCTAACCCTGCGCTCACCTCTCTACCCGGTCACCTCGTCGTGCCCCGCCGCGAAATGTGGCCCCCAGAGCTCGCGCTCTCAAGAAGGCTGGGTTCCGGTCGGGTCAGTGACAACGCCGACGTGGCGTCCGCATATTGCGGAGGCCCCAAACGCGGGGTGCGGGTCCCGCCTAGGCCTACGCCACGAACCCACCCGGCGGGCGCCGACCAGGGCCGCCTTCGCCTCCCGCCCCGCCCAGAACGGTTCGAAGCGGCCCGGGGCCCCGCGGGCTCAGCCCAGGCGCGGACTGGAAGGCCGGGCGGGGCGGGGCGGGGGCGGGGCTATCGGCGGGGGCGGGGCGCGGAGGGCGGCGCCGCGCCGGGCGGCCCAGGGAAGCGGCGCCCCTTTCTCAGCAGCCACCCGGCGCCGCGCCCCCTGCCCCGCCCTCCGCGCCCCGCCCCCGCGCTCGGACGGCCTGAGTCGCGCCCTACCGCCCCGCGCCGCCGAACTTGCTCTAACTTCCTTGGCCGAGCCCGGCCGCGTCGCTGCTGTCGCCGCCGCCGCCGCCGCCACCGCGCCCGGGTGAGTAGAGCGCGGAGCCCCCGCTGGAGCGTCGGGCCCTGCCCCGCTCATTGTCTGAAGCCGATCCCCCCCACTCCCCCCAGCGCCCTCTGGGGACAAGGACTGATCCCCTGGTCCAGGTTCGGTCCCTCCAGCGCCCTCGCTCCTGCCCCGGGGCGGCCCGGCGGCCAGCGCTGGCTTTGTCTGCTCAGATCACCCGCGAGGGGCTGAGGCCTTGGCCCGGACCCCGCTGAGCCGAACTCGGGCGCCGAGCGGAGTGAGAGCCACAGCGGTCGACCCAGCTGGCGCTCGGGGTTCTGTCGCCCTCTCCCTGTCCGCGTTCCCGGACGGGTGCCTGCTGGGGCCGGGCGTGGGTGGGAGCACTCGGGGAGGGAGGGATCAGATCGCCGTGGTCTTGGGCTCTGCTCCCCTCCCCAGCCGCGAGCCTTGGGATGGGCACTCCTTTCGGTTCCGCCACCGACCCTCGGCCGCCCGGAGCTCGGGCTAGAGGGTGGAGGGTGGCGCCGACCGGGGAGGGCGGTCCCCTCCCCTGCCCCCCAAGTGTGCTCCCAGTCGCCCACCCTGGCCCTAAGTCCCATTCTGCCCTTCACGGATTTGGGGCGGTCGGAGTTTGAGTAGGTGGTGATCCTGCTTCTCTGTGTTGGTCGTTTGGGGTTGTGCTTGGGAGCAAACCCAACTCCTGATAAAACTGGAACTTCGGTCGAGTTGGGTCTGTGGCTGTGGAGTTCGTTCGTCCCGGGCCACTGCTCCTGCCCGGTAGGGGTGATGGTATTGGTAGGTAGGGTGTGTGTGTGTATTTGTGTAGGGACTTGTGCATCAGGACCGCTGGGACACGAATCCAGGGGAACACGAAGTTGGTCTCTCGCTGGAAGCAGTCCGTGCTGTTGGGAGTCGTGGGGAAGCGGCTGGCCCCCGTGTTGGCCTGGCAGCTTGATCTGGCAGCAGTGTACCAGTTCGCAGGCTGTCCCTGGTGGTGGGGTCTAGGGGCATCAGGTCAACCTGGGCCCTGAGTGCAGGGCATTGCACTGGAGCCTGTGCAGCTGTGCTCTCTGAACCATAGTCAGCTCCATAGGATTCTTCCCCTCTTCTGAAATGGGGGTTGCCCTCTGGTTGATAAAAGTGGGTGGAGCTGCTTGCTAAATCCTTCAGGGTAACCTTTCCCCTTCCCCTTGACCTCAAGGTACAGGAAGTTAGTGCCTGCAGAGTGCTTGGGTCACCCTTCCCTGTTGGTGAAGCGAAAGCTGGTGCCTTGGTCATCAAAGCACCCCAGCACCCCTACATCACCTCTATCGTTCAGTAAGCCCTGTGGAAGGCCGAGCGCCCTTGTTTCCAGGGATCCTCCAAGGACCCTCAGAATGAAACTCATACTCCTCCGTGATGGCCCTACATGTCCTTCCAGCTCCTCTGCTATCTCCAAGCTTTGTCTTATCTTGAGGATCCATGATGTCTGGGGGTCAGGCCTTGGAAGCCCAGGCTACTAGATGGATTTCCCCTTCTGTCTTCTTGCATCCTCACATCTCTGAACTCCACTGCTTGAACCACTAAACATGGTCTTCAGTTCATTCAACAAAGCGTGGTTGAGAATCTGTGGGGTGCCAGGCATTGTTGCAAGCACTGTTCTAGGCTCACAGCTCCCTGATTGGCTGTCAGTTCTATGCGGTCTTAGAACCTGGGCTGGACATGTAGTAGATTCTCTGTAGTGTTTACTAAGCTGAACTCAGTCTCAGCTTAGCAGCACTGTTCAGGCACTCGAGTTCAAGTCCACTGGTGCATCCTGAGGTTTGTTGCTGCCTTTAGCAAGAAAATTTGGAGAAGGAAATGGCAACCCACTCCAGTGTTCTCGCCTGGAGAATCCCAGGGACGGGAGAGCCTGGTGGGCTGCCATCTATGGGGTCACACAGAGTCGGACACGACTGAAGTGACTTAGCAACAACTAACAAGAAAGGGCAGGGAAAGGAAGGAACCGCGGAAGGGTTGACTGCTTAGGAAAGTTCCATCCTTTGCCAGCTGGGTAGCTGTGCAAATCTCTGAGGCCGGGTGAGGGTGCCTCCCATCCCTCCCATCCCGCATTTGGGAGTGGGAGGACAGAAGGCATTCTCCCTGGGGGAGGGGAGGGAGCTCTGCCCCATGGGTCCTGGTGGCAGTGAAGTTTCCAGAGAGGCCAGGAAACTGGGAGTTCTAGAAGCTCTGGGTTGTGGAAGCATTTCCTGAGGCCTCACGCTAGGGTTACCTTGTGCTCAGGGATTTGACTTCCAACTTTTACTGGGACAGAATTCAGCTTGGCAATGCTTACAAAGTGCCACTGTGCCAGTCCTGGGAAACCTTTGCCGGATTTAAAAACTGGAGGAGTTACGGACAGGCTTATAGCAATTACATGGAATGTTTAAATGTGCAGTAATCGTGTTTATTAAGACAATGTTTATTGAGACATACCACATACTATCGAAGAAGCTTTGTGTGTATTCATTCATTTAATCCTTGAAAGAACACAGTGCAGTGGGTAATGTTAATGTCCCACTTTACAGATGGTGAAACCATGGCCCAGAGAGGTCACCGAGTGAGGTCTGAATGTGAACTGGGTTTTCTCATATCTAATTAGATAAATTAGATAAAGCCTCCTCTCAGAAGTGATTCAAGTTGATTAGTACACTGAAGAGCCTGGCCCACAGAGGAGCTAGTAAATTCTTCAGTGCAGGTCCCCTCATATCCTCTGCTTCTGAAAGCATTTCATCTGTCTGGGCACAAAGCAGGTGTCTCTGAACCCCTGCTGGTTGACTGTCAGTGTAGCTTTTATCTCCCTAAGGCCAGGGAATGGGAAGACCAGCACTACCCTGCGCAGAAGACTGGGGGGTGAGTCATTGCCTGTAGCTGTCTAGATAGATCAGGGTTTGCCGTGGTAACAGTCCTCAAATCTCAGAGGCCTGAAGCAGTGAAGGATTATTTCTTACTCACACCACATCCATCGCATATCTGCTTTATGTTGTTCTCACCATGGGACCCATGCTGATTAATTGGAACGCTCCTAGTTACTTGCACCTGGAGACAGGGAGCACAGTGAATCTCACCCTGGCTCCTAAAGCTTCCATCTAGAAGTGGCGTTTCAGTAGCCAAAGCAGTCACATGGCCATACTTCCCTGCAGGGTGGGGAGCAAAAGAGGACTGGAAACATTTGGGGAGCAGCACTGATGTCTGCCACCTGCCCAACACTGTGCTGTCTCTGTAACTTATTTCCAAGGTCTAGATCTGAGTGTTGTGTGTTTCTGTGTCACCAGGAACACCAATCATGAATTAGTCAAAGAAATGTCATTTAGGTTAGAGATGAATTGAGGTGTCACATTTGAAGGGCAGAGGTATGGTGAACAAAAATGCTTATTAGCATAGTAAGAGGTGGTCTGTAGAAGCAACTTGTTCCTCTGACCCTGGACAAGGTATTTTGAATTCCTTGGGTTCTTCTTTTGCTTATTCATTTATTCAGTCATCAGTTCGTGGGCCCAAGGACTGGTGCAGAGACCCTAGCCAGGGATTCTCATTAAGCACTTGTTTAGCTCCTTGCCTGGCATTCGGGGCTGTGAACTGGGTTCCAGGATCCCTGTTTACTGCCGCTGGGTCCTGTGGCCTTTAAGGAAGGATGGTATTACCCATGGGATGGGAAGCAGGCTCCTGCTCCCTGTCTCTGCCCTGACACATCAATCCTTGGATTTCTTGTCTTCCTCATATTCTGTATGTGGCGAGTAGGGGCAGCCAACTTTCCTGGAAGCAGGAGCAGGCAGAAATACCCCATAGGCTTTGCCCTTCCCCTTCCACCAGTGAGATTCCGAGGCTGAGCTTGCAGGCCTTGGGGTGTGGAAAGGTAAAGTGGTGATGTTACCTAAAGGATGGAGCCACATGGAGATCAGGCTTGGATGTGGGGTTGGGGTGGTTCTCTGGCCTGTGAAGCAGGTGGAACCCCTTTGTTAATTGCATTTTCCCACCTGGGCCACCCTTGCAGGGTGTCTAAGAGCTGGCTACACTTTGCACCCTGCTTTTGTGCTTTGTTGCCTGCTTCTTCCCTGGTGACTTCCAGCAAGGCCAGGAAACCCTGGCGGAGGTGGTGAGACCTCAGGTTCTTCTGCTTGTGGTTAACTCACTATCTTTGGGCATCTTTCCTCCTTTTTCAGGGCTTCTGTTTTCTTATCAGGAATACAGGGAGAGGTAACGGTTATCTACAGCAATGGTCTCGATTTTGGCTGGTCATCAGAGTGCTCAGGGGACTACATACACCAGTTTTTTGAAAGTCTTTGGTCTAAGTGAATGCCAGCATTCCTGGTTTGTCTTATCTTCATTATAGCAATGGGGGTAATTCATAATGTGTCAACATCTGTTTTCTCCTTTAACAGCTTGTTTTTTTTGGTTCAGACAGAAAAGTGGTGTGTTGGACTAGTAGAGGGTCTGGCCTGGCCAGTGGGAAACAGTGCCCTTGCTGGTTGAATGTACCAGTGAAGAATGTTGTCCGTCACACAGAGTGGACAGTGATGAGGCCAGCTTTCGAGCTGTACCTACTTTGTAGCTGAGTGATCTAGACAAGCCTTTGAATTTTTTTTCTCCCTTTCTTGGACTTGGTGTTTTCATTTGTAAAGTGAGAAGAATCCGCCCTCCCTGTTCGTGGTGGAGTTACTGCGAAGCATATACACTTCAGGTTTGCGATGCAGTATGTGCAGCTCTTGAGTTAGGCTGATATACTCTGCTTTAGGACTGCTGCCATGACTCTGATGGCTCCCAGCAAAGTGCTCACCAGCTGCGGGTTCTGGGAACCCCACTTCCTCCATTCTTGGGCCTGGTGGGGGTCCAGTGGGGCTGGGCGGGGCTGGGCAGGGCTGTGGTTTTCTCTTAGGAGGCAGCAGGCCTGGTAATCTGAAATACGGTGGGCCTGGGCAGGCTTCTGGAGGTCTGTTCTGTCTCCCTCACTCAACAGCCAGAGAGAAGTTCCTGGAGCCCTGGTGTCCATCAGTTGGACAGCTGGAGGGACTGGCCTCTCCCTTCTTGGGCTCTGTCCGCTTGTGTCTAGTGGCTGTGAGCTGTGGTGGTGGGGCCTTTGGGATCCTAGTCAGAGGTGCATTCCTGGTGCTGCCTCTGTGTCTCCCTGGAATTGAGGAGAGCTGAGGCCAGGCTTTCCTGTATGGGTAAGGTTTGGGGAGAAGTCACGCTTTGGGGCTGAGTAAGGGTTGACTCCGAGAAAAGGGTTGATGAACCTCCCCCCTCTCTGGCTTTTCCCTGTCCACCTGTACTAACCACTGGGGCCTGTGCCAGTCTATTTTGCAGGGCCCAAAAAGTTTAAAAAAAAAAAAAAAAGGTTGGAGGAATGTGTAGTCCTGATCCTCAGGAGAAGGGCCCTCAAACAGCAGTTGGAATTACATGAGTGTTTCCTGAATCTCTTCAATCCATACCCTGAGGTCTGAGTGGTGAGCCTGGGAGGGCCGAGGGCAGCAGCATATCCCTGGATACAGTCCTAAGTCAGGGTCTGCAATTATGCATCAGAAGCCCCCCAGGGCACCATGGGAAACTCAGGCTTATTGGAAAGTGGCAGGTGGGAATAAGGAATATGATCGCCCCAGCTTCAGATTTGGTCTCCCCTGGAGGGGCTACTGGGTCCCACACACCCTGCTCAAGTTCAGGCCATGGTGTGACTTTTGGTGTGTTTTGATGCCCAGTCTGGAGAGCCCATTCAAGCTTTGCTCAGGACCTAGCTCTTTCCAGGCCTCCCGGCTGCAGCCACCAGCTGCTCCAAGGAAAGGCTCCGATTGCCCACTTGAGTGACCATTGCTGCGAAGACACTCTGTTTTCCTCTCCAGGTGACCTCCCTGATGTCTGGCTACTCTGTAGCTGGTTTCAGCCCTTTACTTCTTGGCCAGGCAGACATGATCTGTCCCTGAGGATTCTTGGGGGAGGCCAGCGTCCAGCCCGAAATGCCAGCCCCAGTTGTTCTCACACTCCAGGTCCAGGAAGACTTAGAGCTCCATATTGTTCAAGGAAAAAAAAAATATTATTCTGACACTTGCGAACACAGTAAGGTAGACTTTCTTCAGGACTGTCATGATAGGTGT
This sequence comes from Bubalus bubalis, assembly GCF_019923935.1. Lineage (NCBI taxonomy): Eukaryota > Metazoa > Chordata > Mammalia > Artiodactyla > Bovidae > Bubalus > Bubalus bubalis. The sequence goes on from NC_059160.1 coordinate 155,004,046, forward strand.
AAAGACTATAACAATGGAGTTTTGCAGTAAGGGAGAGAGATTGGGCTCACCCCCAAATATTACAGGGAAAAGTGGGAATTTATAGCCAGGGAGCAGAGTAGGGGGAGGGGTGGATGGATGGAGAATTTATGAGAGGGTAGGGTAGTTCTTTGTTAACAGACCTAACAGAATTCTTGCTGAAGTCAGGCTAGGGTGATCAGATAACGTGGGGGATGCTGCACTAGGAGGGTGAGGATTTGGTCAGATGTGCAAGGTGACCAGCAGTGGAGGGCTGGGGGATCCTGGCTAAACTGCCTTAGCGGGATTCTTGCTAAAACTGGAATCTACCAGGACAGCGACAGAAGGGGCAGGGGGCTCAGAGGAGCCTGACTGGCTCCGTCAAAGAGACTGTCAGTGTATGAGGCTTCAGCCTTTGTTCGGTCTTGCCCACGCTTCTCGCATTGGCCTGAGCTCATCACTACTCACGCTTGTCGCTCAAGAGTGGTACCCTCTTTGTGGGCATCACTCTCTAGGGTTCCAGAAACCCTAGTCCTTTTCTTTTCAGCATTTACTGGCTCCTTGGCCCCTGGCTCCCTCACAGTTGGCCCCTTGACCACCTTCTGCACCCAGGAAACAGCCTTGGGTGAAGCCTCGGCCTTGGTTCCCTGTGGCCCACCAGTGCTGGCTGCCCTTGTTGCCAGATGTGTTGGGAGCCAGATAACAGCCTTTTGACTCTAGACAACCCTCCCTACTTGACCCTCTTCCCTCGGCCTCTCTACCTTGTGTTTCCTGTTCTCCACATTCTGGGCAAACCAGTCCGACAACTTTATGGATCTGTTTCTCTCCCACAGGCCTTGGATACAACTGAACTGCCTGACCTGGGCCAAGGGAGGTGCAGTGGGTGACTCTCCCCTCCCCACCCTGCTCCACTGCTGCAGCTCCAGGGCCTTCTGGCCGGATCCCCCCCTACCCCCAACTGCTTCCTTCCGCTGTCTGTGGCCTTCCCATCCTCCTGGTTCTCTCTGACCTTGTATGTTTGCTCACACCTGCACAGATGACCCTGTTGGGTGTGTCTGCTACTCTTGGAGGTGTTCGCGTCTCAGTAGCCAGCTTTTTAGGAATGACGCCACCCGCTGTTGTGAGAAAGAAAAGGGAGTGTGGAGAAGACCTGCTGGCTGCGGGGCTCGGAGCCGTCTCCACTTCCTGAAGGCTGGCTTCCACCCCAGCAGGGGAACAGTGGACCTGTGCACCCATCCTGCCTCTGCTGTCATCGTCTCCTTTGTCCTCGTTGCTTCCTGTGAAATATAAGTAATGATATAAACAAGGGGCCTGTCAACAACAAAAGAGCCAGGAGTTGCCTTGAGGTATTCATTCCCAAGGGAGTAGGGAGGAGCCAGTGGCGTGTACCCTGGTGCAGGGGTGCAGTGTGCAGATCTCTCTGGGGCTTCTCTGGGCTGGGGAGTCCTGATGCTCTCTCTGTGTGAAGACAGATGCGGGGAGGGGCAAGGGGGGAGGTGCCAGCTGGGATGCTGTAGGATTCAGTGTGTTGAGCATCAGTGCCTACCTGGGTGTGGGAGCCCTCCCATTCATGCAGAAAGACTGTGGGAGAGGCCAGCCTTGGTCTGATGGACCACAGCTCCTGAGGGCCCACTGAAGAGGGGGCCAGAAACTTGTTTCCAGTAGCTGAGGTCCGAGGGCTCTGGCTGCCTGCGTGATTCTGCTTGTCATGAAGTCTCGTTTGTACTCATTTATTTCCAGCCTCCTTGTTGAACATTGAACACTCATCAGAAAGCCTCTTACAGAGTAGGGGATCCAAACTTACACCTCCCCCATTTCTAGCCACCTTTCTCTGTGGCCTGGGCACTCTGCAAGTCCTTAGGGGATCTTTGTGGTGGGCTGGGGGTGGGGCAGGGGACCTCTGCTAGGTAGAGACAGCTCCATCCAGGAAGCACTCACTCCCTGCCTTCCAAGTGGCCTCACTCCAATGGTCTGGCCCATCCTGGTTCTAATAGGCATTGTGTCATACCCCTCAGAAGCCAGAGAGAGACTGAGATTAGTTATTCTGTTGTCCCTTAGGGGGAAAATCACTCGGAGGAAATACATCAGTGCTTCTGAGTGCAGAGTATTTATTGATGTGTCAGTTAAAGTAGGCTTTTAAACAACATGTATGTATCCCTTTAGTAAGGAGCAAGCGTGCACACCCATCTCGCAGCTCCATTTTGCAGCTTGCATTTCCTGAAAGGTGCAGGGAGTTTAGTGGTTAAGGGATTGGAGTTTAGAGCTGGGATTTTGGAAAAACTGTTTTTAGCCTGTCCTTGGAGTTGGGCCAGGCCTAGAAATCTGTTGAAATAGCTTTCTTCAGCTGCTAAAATTGGGATGGGTTCGTAACACGAGGACCTTGAGCCTCACTGATGATTGGGGAGGGCCCTGAGAAGGGTCCCTGCCTAGGCCTGGGATGCCTGTGACTCAGCGCCCCCTGATCCTGGGGGTCTTACAGTCTCATCACAGATGAAGTGGACCTGGCTACAGATGGTCCTCTGTATGGAATAACTTAGGTTTCCTTTCTGCCTTGGTCAGAATCCGCTCTTGGTCTTCCTAGGAAGACTTTCTATTTTGGGACCTGGGGAGGACTTGTGAGCGGGGAGCTCTATGAGTTGGTATGTCTGTCTTTATTTCAAAGACTGGCACCCCCTCACCCCACCCCCACCCTTTGCCACTTCTTGTTCTAGGGAACCGCCTGCAGAGAGCTACAAGCCAAATTTTTTGTGCTATAAACGAGGGGTTTTAAATGTCAATTCAGTTTTAACTTTTTTCATTTTTAAAAATACATGTTTTATTTTTAAAATACATATTTATTTCAAAGATCTGATATGTAGTGAAAATTAATATTTCCACCCCTGGCTCCTTCACGTCTGCTCCCCTGGGGCCACATAACCATCACCAGGTGTTGGGTGCCTAGCGAAGCGTGTCTGTCCTCTTGTCTGTCCCCATGCCGTACACACCTAACGGTGTTCTGATTTCTACCCTCAAGTTTATCTCGGGATTGTTCGATTTCAGCACACGTAGTTCAGGCCATTCTTTCTAACAGTGGCATAGTATTCCTCTGTGTGGTCAATCATGGTTCACTTTATCAGCCTCCTATGGATGGACATTGAGGTTGCTCTCAGTGTTCGGCTGCTACAAGCCAAGCAGGAAGGAATGCCTTGCATGTACACGCTCCGAGGTCTGTTGTAGAGATGGCTAGGTGGGGCATCCAGGCTTGGGGTGCTTGACCAGAAAAGAAACATGCTGTTTTGATTCCAAGAGGGAGAATGAACATTTCTGAGTTTTCCTTATGGAAGGATCTTGTGTTTATGCCGTCATACCCTCGAGCTGGAGGGGCCGTGGTGCTGGCTCGTTCCCATGTGGTCTGAGCATTTCAGCTCAGGTCGTCCTGCCTCTGGAGCACCTGGTGTTTGTAGCCTTTGGCTGTGCCCCGTGGGCCGTGCAGCCTGTGCACCCAAAAGTGTGATTATAAGAGTGTGAAGAGGCAGGCAGAGCCAGGTAGGGTCTCGGGAGGCCAGGCGTGGGGAACTTCTCATACGTGGGCTTGAGTGACCCTAGGAGTTTGCAGGAATTGAGCCGGGTATGAAACCTGGAGTCTTGCAGAAACAAACAAGGAACTGGGGATCAGTTTTTAGAAGAAAAGATCCTCCTTGGGTTTCAGGGGTTGGTGTGAGGCCTCTTGTCCAGGTCTCACTAGACCATCCACCGCCCTGAGATCCCGCATCTTCTAGCTGCCCAGCAGCCTTGCCTGGCTTTGGGCAATTTCAGGCTGCTCTGGAGAAGACTGCCACCCTGTGATTTTAAAAGCCTGTCTAGAAGGCACCTGGTGTAAATAATAGATGAGTTTTTCTGTTTTGAGCAGGCAGCCTCCTTGAAGAGCAGATGCAGGGGGTGAGGACAGGTGAGGTTTTCTTACTGGGGTGGGTTTGAGGGTTCATGTCTACTGGGAATCCTTCTGGGGGTCCTGGGAGTGCTCTGGCAGTTTCTTCACCCCTGTGGCCACCGTGCGCCCCTGAAATGACCGTAATATTCCCCTGTCTGGCTCTGGCGACCTCATGCCTAGACAGGGCAGGGCAAGAAGGGAGGAGATTTTAGGACTGGCTGGCAGATAGCTCCCCTAAAAAGCAATGTGCTTGGTATGACCCTGCCCTGGTGAGTCTGAGGCCCACATCTCTGCCCTCTCTCTCCCACCATTGCCCTTACATGCCGCCCCGTGAGGAGTCCACAGCTTCCCATGCCCACAGCTCTATTATATGGGGGCTGGAGCTTGGCGGCACACAAGTTTCTATTGTGGCCGGGTGGCAGCTAGGGCTGACCTGTGGGGCTGAGGAGGTGGGGCCTAGGGACTGACAGTGGAGCTATTCATGGGCTCTGCCCCATTTCCTGCTGCCTCCCATTGTGGACAATTTTGGGGGGAGGGGAGGGGAGGAGGAGAGGGGGTGGCCAGTGCAGCTATTGTTCCTGGCAGTGGGAGCCCATTATGCTTAATAGAAGTCCTTTGATGAACAGATCTTAGCCACTCCAGGGCCCCTCTCCTGTTCTCTGATGTTGCGTGAGCTGCCTAGCCCGACCCTGCCCTCTCTCAGCACTCCCCATCGCTGGAAGTCTGGAAGGATCCTGCCCTTTGGGTACTTCTGTCAAGACTCCCCTTCCTCCCTCTCAAGTCCCCAGGTTCTGCCTGGAACCTCCCTGGGTAAGAGCACTGAGCAACTGGGCAAGGAGTAAGGATGCCCAGCCACCTGCCCACTGCCTCTGGGAGTGGGTTTCTGCCTGAGCTCTCTCGGCCCAGCTGCATCCTTGGGTGGGGGCCAGGCGTGTGCCTGGGCAGCTGTCAGTCTTGAGGCCCCCACTTTCCTTTGTACTTCAGCGCCCCGTGTCCCTGGCCTCGCTAGAGTACTCAGCTGCAGAAAAGCCTGCTTGCTGGCCGGCCGGCCTGCAGCCTCCTCGCTGCCTGAGCCACAGCCATTTTTCTTTGTTCTGCCATCTCTGGGCTCTTGAATCTCAGGCAGGCGGTGGCAGGCTGGGCAGGCAGCAGGCAGCGGGCACACAGCACCAGCGGAAGCCCTTATGACATGAATCTTCCCACTGAGCCGATGCTATGCGGTCTGCTTGCTATACCGTCACTTCCCCCAGCTGTACCCCCGGCTCCCCAGTGGTGCTGAGGTTTCTCTTTGTTTAAAGAGGGTCTTGCCATCTTATTGGATCACAGTGCTGCTGGCTTGTACAGTGGGGACAGAGAAAGGGCTCGCCTGTTCATGCCACTGAAGATGTGTAAGAGAGGGAGAAGGACTGAATTCATGGATGCCTTTGGGAGCACCGTCCTTCTGGTCTTTGGCAGAAAAAGCCACTCCCAAGTGCAAAATGTGATCTTCCTTTACCTCCTGGTCCTTCTCCATGAAAGAGTCATGTCAGGACAAACTCTTAGCATTTAGTGGCAGGGTAGTTGAGAAAACAGTGATTTTTGTTTTTTGGGGTTTTTTTTCTCTTTTGAAGGGTCTCTATGGTTGTGGTATTCAGTATTCTTGCCTGGAAAATTCCACAGACAGAGGAGCCTGGTGGGGGCCGCAAGAGTTGGACATGACATAGCGTGCACGCGCCCCCCCCAACACACACACACACACACACACACACACACACACACACGGCATGCGCCACCCACACCCACCCCCCCCACACCCATCATCTCTGCCCCTTTGCATCTGAATGTCTCTCATCCTCAGTTTTTGGAGGGCAAATTGAGCTTCCTCCTGGGGAGTCTGATTTTACCCAGTGTGAGGTCACAGCCTAAGCTGAGGGTTACTCTTTCTGAAAGTGTGCCCATCCCAGCTCACAAATCTCCAACTTTCTTAACTGCAGTCTGTAATTGTCTCCCTGCCTTTGACATAGAGTTATTTGGTATGAGAACTCCTGAGCTCTCACTACTTTCTGTATTTATCATTTTATCTTTCCAAAACCCACCCATCTTGAGATCAGCCTGGCTGTCTTACCTGACTCATATCAGCCAACCTCCTAAATTAGGAAGCAGGTCCCAGGCCTGGACAGGGTTGCCCCCTTGGAGTGCCCTTATTGCAGCAAATGTTGAACCAGACTCAGTAAAAAGAGCTAGGTTCGCTGTCATAAATGTTGAAACACAGATGCACCTTTTAGGGTTTTTTGTTTGTTGTTCTGTCACTAAGTTATGTCCAACTATTTTATGACCCTGTGGACTGTAGCCCACAGGGCTCCTCTGACCATGGAATTCTCCAGGCAAGAATACTGGAGTGGGTTGCCTTTTGCTTCTCCAGAGGATCTTCCCAAACCAGGAATCAACCCCTTGTCTCTTGCATTGGCAGGTGGATTCTTTACCACTGAGCCATCAGGGAAGCCCAGTTTTTAGGGTAGTTGGGCCCAAACGAGGGTGGGAAAAGCGTGATTGAGGCAGCATGCTGCTCCGGAAAAGCACAGGGAGGTAAGGCGAAGCCCTGGGTCCCAGCGGTGCCGCTGGCCTTCCGGGTGACCTTGGTCACTCATTTCCATGGGCGTAGGTCTCTGGAAGATGGAAAGGTTGCTCAGATGAACTTTGGTTGTTTTTGAGCCGGGACTTTTTGAGTTCTATGAAACTAAGTCCAAAATGCTTGTTCACTACGCCGAGCCCCTCTCGCCACCTCTGGGTACGTTTTTGGGAGAAATGTCATTGGACGGGGTTAACGGGGCATCTCTTCCATGGTTTTTTCCCTCAGGTTCTTGAGGGCCTGGCAGTGGCGATAGTGACCTCCCCGGATGCCCGTGGTTTTCACAGGGAAAACCACCAGGGCCCAAAGCACACGGCAGCCCTCAGGGGCTGAGTGTGACGTTGGCAACCCGCTCAGGCAGATGGACAGCCCTGCCTTGGACGGTAGCACTCGCCCTTTTCTTGGACATACCACACTCCTCTCTGGCAAACCTGGGAGGAGGCAATGAAGGCTGTTTTTTATGTCCTGCCAAAATGAGGCCGGGTTGTTAAAAGTAGAAATAAAACTTATAAGACGGAGATACCCTCTGTATTTAAATATCCTCTTTAGTTCTGGGAGGTGGGAGTGGGAATTAGGGGAATAGGGGGTAGGAGGCTGAGGTTACATTTTGTCTCTATTTTGTTAAAAATTCCAGGAGGCAAAATGGGTTTCTGGCCCGTTATCTGCCTTTCCCCACCCAACCTCTACCCCCTGGGGGGCCTCCTGTGTCCCCTGGCTTTCCTGCCTTTGTCTGCTGGGCTGGGATCGGCCTCCTTGTCACAGCTCTGGCCTTTGTGCTTCCGCCCTGCCCTGCCTCACAGGAGGCCTGTGCTCTTGGAAGACATCCAAGGGGCAGGGAGCCCAGCTTTGATAAACATTTGGTTAGAGTAGCTTCCACAGCTGTGAAATGGGAATAAAAATAACCTGTGAGGATGCACTAAAATACCAAACAAATTCCACAGTTAAAGCATCCCTCCAAGAAAGCTGATGACATCCCTAGTTAAGATGGGTGAGCTTTCCCCTGTCACTTGCCCTAAAGGTCCTTTCACTCAGTTAGCGCTGTTGCTTTTCACTCAAGGCCTCTTACACCCTCACTGTTGAGGGTATTGCCCGCAGGCTTGTCAGTGGGCCGGGCTGGCAACACCTGGGAGCCTGTTGCCCTGCAGACTCACCCCACAGCAGCTGAGGCAAAATCTGCATTTAACAAGATTCCCGGGTGATTTGCATGCACTTTCAAGTTTGAGAGGCTGTGTCTCAGACACCTCCGTCCTGCCCTGCCCCACCTTCAAGACTGTTTTCTCTTTTGTGGTTTAGTTGTCTGCACCCTCCTTCCCTGCTTAAAGTTGCCTACTTTAAAGGGGCCTGGCTCCGTCTCTGGGACACGAAGATCGCAGCAGGTAGCCCTGGGCACTGGGGGTGTCTGGGAGGTGGGTCTGGGAACCATGGAAGCCGCCTGAGCTGGCAGCTGCAGGTGCCTCCTCCAAGCCTGTCAGCAAGGTCAACTCTGGGGCACCGGGCCGAGGAGGTAATTGGAGCCCTCCTTTGTGAAAGGGGGCTAAGAGCCTTCCTGGGCCATCTGGTGCCACTTGCCCCACCCCATCCGTCCCAGCTGGGCGACATGATCAGAATCAGGTTGTAAATGTTGTTTGCTTTTTGTAGACACATGAAGCATTCTATAAAAAGGTTTTTGGTATATGTTGAAGTTTAAATAAATAGTCCAGAAAACGGACTGTAAATTTATTTTTTGTAGTATTTTTTTTTTTAGTGGGAAAAATGTTTGAAATGATTTTCCTGATTTTGCTAAAATGGCCTGCCCTCCCCCTGCCTTCAGGTAGAGGTGGATGGAGGGCCTGTGGGGGTGAGTGTGGGGCCCCAAGCCTGGGGATGCCCCTGGCGGTCTGGAACTGTTTTAGGTACTAAGCTTCTAATCTCTTTGCAGATTTTTCTCAGCTGTTTTCATTCGAGTCCCATCACTGATTTGTGTTTTTTAAAAAAACATCTGCTTCTCCCTTCCCCTCCCTGCTTGTTCCTCTTCTCTTCTACATTTTCAGTGCATTTCATTTTACTTATTTTTCTCCAGCAGGCTTCACCTTTTATAGCTTGTTGGGAAAATTTGCTTTCTTCCCTCTGTGAGACTGACCCCAGGCTGTTTGCCTTGCTCAGAGGCCAGGAGCCAGGCTCTGCCCTGGCTTGGTGAGCCCTGTCCGCCCTGGGCAGGATTAGGGGGTGGCCCTCCAGTGCTGACTTCGGGAATCAAGTGGGTTGGTTGGTTGGTTGTCTTAAAAAGTATATTGCAGTGAACTGTGCAATTTTGGATATAAGGATTTTGAACATCTTAGAGCCACAGTCTTTATGTCGTTCAGGCATGAAGAAATGGAAGAAAAGGTGTTTAATTCTAAGTTTTATATAGTTTGTGTTGCGGGGGGGAGGGTGGGATATCTCTGCGAAGAGAACATTTCCCACCCATATTAGACACTCAGGTCACATCCTCACACTGAGTTGGAGCAGCTCCCCTAAGGGCTGCCCAGGACTCAGTTATTGGAGCAGAATTTATTTCTGCCCGAGAGCAGGCCCACTCGTCACTCATTACGTCCGTGGCTGTTAGGAGCGTCCCATTCCCCAGCTGTGTTGGCCCTGCCAGGGCAGCCGGCCCGGTGGCGCCTTGGTGCCATCCACAGGGCCTGACCCAGAGCTCTGTTGAGACTCCTGGCTGCCACCATGCCGACTTGTAGTGGTTAAAGCTGCTGCTCTAGGGAACATTTCCTGACCAGCTTCCCGCCTCCTCCTTCCTTCCTGGGCCGCATCCTGCCCTCCTGCGCCTGCCTGACAGCATTTAGCAGAGGGAAGCGTGTCCTGAGCCCCTCCCATGAGGTGCAGGGCTCACTTGAGTTCTTGGTCTCCACAGCCCCACTCTAGGTGCCTGGCAACAGCAGCAGCAGCCAGGACGTGTAGAAACAGGTCCCGAGGTGTTCATCTCCCACAATAAAAGCCTTTCCTCCCAGGGACTCGCAGAGCGAGTTAGTACACTGATGGGTTGCTGGACTCTTGGCTTCATTCATTCATGGTGTGGCCTTGCCTCAAGCCATTTGTGGAGAAGCTCAGGGTGGACAGAAGGCCCAGTCCTCTGGGTCCTGAAGTCCAGAGGTCCCAGCATGCAGGGTTCATAGGTTCTTGTCCATGTTGGAGATGTCGCCGTAAACTGGGCCCAGAAACCGCATCTTGTGCGCATCTGCTTCTGAATGCAGACATTTCATGTGCACATCGGGCTTTCAGAAACAGGCCTGCTGTGATCATCTGGGCTCAGGGCTCCCCGTCCACATTTAAACAGGTGGTTTCACGTTCAGCGGCAGAGGGAAGGCCCCTGGAGGCCAGGCCGGTGCCAGGCCTGTTTCCGCAGTCCTTTGAGAGGTGGAGCGGCAGCCGCTGCAGACGGCCCGGCCCTCACCTGTGTGGGCAGGCAGGTGAGGCATGAGTTGCCTGATGTGTCATTTTCAAGATCTCTCTGTGGGCCCCAGGATTGTCTGTTGCCCCAGTGTTTTCTTCTCTTCTTTTCTTTTTTTAAAGAAAAATGGCCACAACTTCTTACGTTTTACTTGAGGCGAGTTACTTTTGTAAACTCTCCCTTCATTTGTTTTGTTTGTTTTTTGATCATTCCTCAAGATAGGACTCAGGTTATGCATTTTCGCCAGGAACACCACGGAAATGGCATGTCCTCGGTGCATCCTGGCAGGAGGGACAGCCGTTGGCTTGACTCATTGCTGGTGATGACTGTGGTGGTCACTTGGTTAAAGGTGATATCTGTAAGGTTTCTCCATTGCTGAGTTACTATCATGCTCTTTGTAATTAATAAGTGTTCTATGGGGAGATACTTTGAGACCATGTAAACATGCTGTCTCTAATCAAACTTTCGTTGACTAGTTTTAGAGCCTGTTATGGTCTAAAGGTCTTTGTGTGTTCCCCCATTCACATATTGAAATTCTGTCTGGTGCCTGGCTTGATGATGTTAGGACTTTGGGAGGAGCTTAGGTCATGGGGGTGGAGTCCTCAAGAACAGGATTGGTGCCCTTAGAAGAGACCCCTCAGAGCTCCCTTGCTGCTCCACCATGTGAGGACACAGTGAAGAGGTGCCAGCTTTGAACCAGGATGAGGCTTGAACCCCCCTTTGTTGGTGTCTTAATCTTAGACTTCCTAGCCTTCAGAACTATGAGGAATAAACTTCTGTGCTTCAGAAGCTGCCTGGTCTGTCAGTTTGGTCCAGTCTGGTGTTTTGTTATAATAGCCAGAACAGACTTAACCCATTATCAGTTATTTCTGTCATACTAGAATTCCCCAACCTAGAATTCTATGGTTACTGAATGCTGATGATTTAATTACATAAATTTTTACATTTATCCTTCTGCTGTAAAGAACTTTCCCTTCTCTTCCATTTATATATTATTTATCCATTTATATGTATTAGAATGGAGTCATGGGTTCTTTATTCAGTGAGTTAAAATGCATTAATATTATTTATTTTGGTGCACACATAGTTCCAGATTGGGCCAGTGGGGGGAGTCCCTTCAAACTGTCTGCTGTGAAGGACAGCTCTTAAAAATGTGGCTTTCCAGGTCTGTCACATTCACTACTGAACGAGTCTCCATGTGCAGTTTGGAAAAAGCTCCTTGAGTGATTCCCCTGATCCCTGAATTTGGGATCAGCTGGGCCAGACCCGTCATTTTCAAGCATGTATGTCATAGAGCCTCCCCTTCCCCCTAGCCACTTGAAGAGAACTGCTCTGTACACCTCATGCTGGGTTTCTGGGTCAGAGTCTCTTTGTACAAAAGCTCCTGTAGCTTAAAAAGTAATAAAAATAGTAAGTTTGAAAATCGCTGGATTAGGTGACCTCCATTCGAGGCCCAGCATGTCTCCCACTGAGCCCTCGCCTCACTGCTTCCTCCTCTGCCCCACCTCCCTCCCTCCCTTGGCTTCTTTCCTGGTGTCAGCACTGAGGGAGACAGATATCTCCTCCCCAGATTAGCGAGGGGCCCCTTGGTGCTTCTCAGACTCAGCAGGTCTGGGGGTTGTGGGGTTTTGGTGGTGGAAGCTCATAATGCTGTGTTGGTTAAAAACAGAGTTTCAGACAGGAAGCCAAGCTCTTAGAATCCCAGGCCCATTGGAGAGCGCGGTGGGGCTCAGAGCTGGCAGCCCAGGTGTTCCTGGACTTCCACCTGGAGGCCTTCCCAGGTCGGGCAGTCAAGGGCCTGAGAGTCTCCGAACTCTGGGAACCTCCCTTCCCCCACACCTGTGTGGCAGGGCTTGTCACCCGGTGATCAGGGACGGTGCGGGGTGGGGGGTAGAGGGTTGAGGGGCCCAGCCTAACTCCCGGCTGAGTTTGTAGTGTTTTCCCACGGTGAAGAGGCAAACTTCTGGACTCCTGCGGTAGTTGCTGCCACCCTGTCCATTTTTGCACTGTTTGTGGCAGACCCTGGGTATGGAGAGTTGGTCCTAAGGGGTATGGGTTAGAGTAGGACTTAGACACTTCTGGCTCTGAGGGTGAGTCGGAACCGAGTGGGGAGCCTGTGGACTTGAGGCCCTCTTTCCCCTCTGAGTGATAGTGCCCCTAGGCTGAGGCATGATATGACATCCTTCCTGTGTGTGAGATTCCCTTGGGCAGTGAGGCAGCCTACTGGCCTGCCTTATGACCATCTCATTTACCTATTTCCCTTGAAAGTAGCCTGTTTCTTCCTAGACTTCTCCACTTCTCCCCTTGGGCCTCCCTGTTCCTTTGGCCTGTGAATGTTCCCCAGTACACAGTGGGCTCTGAGGACCTGGAGAGTCGAAGGCCTATGATGCGCTGTTAGGCCTATGGTGCACTGTTTGGAGGTGCAGCAGGGCCCCCAACTCTGTTGGGAATATGGCTGCCCTTCCTGGGGATTATATCTGGGCAGATACAAGTACTGGGAGCCTCAAAGGTCAGGTGGAAAGGTTGAATCTTGGTCAATGGCCAGGTCTGGAGAATGAGGTAGGGAGGAGCCAGCAGAATAACTTGGTAGAGTTTTAGCTTGGGATATGGGTGGATAGTGTTGTCAGGTCAGCACAGTTCCACTGGGTTCTTTGCCTGGGGCTGTCACATGGCCCAAATCAAAGGGTTGGCAGGGCTATATTCATTTCTGGAGGATTTGGGGCAGAATTTAGTTCCTTGTTGTTTGTTTTAGTACTGAGGCCCTGTTTCCTTGCTAACCGTCAGCCAGGGTTCCCCTGAACTGCTGGAACTTCTCTCTGCTCTTTGCAGGTAGCTCCTCTGTCTTAGATCCAGCAACAATGCATTGCATCCTCATACTTGGAATATGACTACTTCTGCCCTCAGCTGGGAGAAAGCTCTGCTTTTAAGGGCTCATCTAATTACATTGGACCCACTCAGATAGTTTCCCTATTTTAAGTAAATTGATTATTCATCTTGATTACATCCGCAAAATCTCATTTGTCCTTTTATATGGTTATAAATTATACTTCCTGTTTTTCCTTTTTTTTTTACTTAGCTCAGTAAAAAGATGGCAACTAAAATATTTCTGAAGTCTTCCCAGAGATCTGTGGATTTAGTGAACATATCTAATTTTACTTTACCCTAAAACCCCACAAAAGTTAAGATAAAGGGAATTTTAAAAAAGGAATCACTCTACAAGGACATGGAGAATGGCAAAGGAAGCAAAAGCAAGAAAAAATGTTCAAATCAGGAATTAGATGGGTGAGTGACCCACTTTAAATGTAGGAGTTGGTGACACCATATTATTTTAGGGGGCTTGGAGGGGAGGAGCGTCAAAGCTGGCTGAATATAAGAACTGTTTGAAGGCAGTTCATGTGGTTAAACCCCTTTCTTGTCTCCATGGTGCTTGGTGACTGCATTTTCCCTTTAGCAGAACATTGGAGGTTCCTTGTGATGAAGGAAAAACCGAGGGCCTGGGAGATTCCAGTTGTTCTTAGTAAAGCCTTGTATCCCACTTGGCTTCTAGAACTCTGACAGCCAGCCCCTTACCTTCCAAGCAGGAGATTAACAGACCTCACTGAGGAACCTGACTGACCTAAAGATGCCGACAGCAGAGACTTTGTAGCAGGTGGGCCAGCCGGATCGCCGTGCGCAGAAACTCATCTACGTGCCCAGGGACTCAGTGCTTCTACTCAATTCTTAGGCATTTACTTTTAGTCATGAGGATTACTAATGATTGCTAATACCTGAAGAAAGCACCTAATGTGAAAGGAAGCAAAACAAATGGGGCAGGGGGAGGAACTTGAAATAAATATTCTACTTGGAGAATATTTTGAAAAAAATTAGACATTTTCTCAGAGAGATAAGAGAAGTACCCATGAAATAGGAGTAGGATACTATACAAAAGGAACATTTAGGAAACAAACAAAAGAATTAAAATTTTAAAAGAATAAGGGCAGAGCAAAAATATCAAACCATTAGAATAATTATAAATTTGAAAGAGTTTTCTGGAAAATAGACAAGAAAGATGAAGAAGAGATGGATAATAGAGCAGAAGAGGTAAGATGTTTAAAGAATCAGCTCAGGTTCCCATATCCATTAATAGGAGTGGCAGAGAAAAATGCAAGTGGGAAAATCACCCGGAAAAAAGTTTCCTAGAAGGATATAGGTTTCCATATCAGATGGACTCATCAAATGTTGAGCTGAGTGGATGAAGATAGGCCAGTACCCTGATCAGTTAGACCAGTACCTTGAAATGTCAGTGTGCTGGGAAGAAAAGAATGATCTTACAAGTTTACAGAGAGAAAGAAATAGGTTAAGTACAAAATCAGGAATCTGAGTGGTTTCAGACTTCCCATTACCCTGGAATGAAGATGATGTTAGGGCACTGCCTTTAGTGTTCTCAGTAGAAATGGCTCCCAACCTAGAATTCTATACACAGCCAAACTTTTATTCACAAATGAAGGTAAAGTAAAGATTTTTTCAGACATACAGGGTCTGAAAAATTTTCTTCTTGCCCTGAAGATTTCTTCCACAAAGATGAGCAAAGACTGGCTCTTTCATAGGCTGTATCCCAAATGAGGCCAAGGGAGTTCTTCTGGGCACCAGTCCAGATTAAAGTAGCTCAGAAGGTTCCAGGAGAAATTTCTTCTGGGAGAAGAACTAGAAATAGAACATCTGATGTGAGTGAACTTATTGAGAGGAGATTGGGACAACTGACATTGAATTGGGGGTTGAATATTAATAAATTCATAGAAAATTAAACAGAAAAAAATGAGAATTATTGACTCTAGAGAACAAAAAGTCTAGGAAAAGTAATCATGGCTTACATGGCTTGCTGTGATGACTCACGGGGTCCTAATAATGTAGACTCTGAAAATTAGTGTTGCCGTGGGTATGATTGGAGTGGAGATATGAGAAAGGAGTGTGAGGGGAGTGGTTTGGGACAGGTGGCTTGTACAGGAGTAGAGTTACATTTTCGTCTTCAGGGCAGGAAATGGTGAGGTAACACCTAACAATGAAAAACCAGGGAATAGTAATACAAGCATAGCATGTATTGAATTTTCTAAGACATTTGGAATGTTAACATCAAGACCAGCTAGAAGTTAAGGGAGCCCCTGGAAAGGGACTGGGGCCTTGGGGCCTAGGATCTGTTTTTGTTTTTGTTTTTCCTCAACACAGCATTTACAATCATTGATTCTTGCAGGGATATGTTCAGGAATAATTAAAAAAAAAATGAAAAGAGCAAATCTGGAACACGTGGCCTGTGATAAGGGCAAGTATTGTTTCACAGAGCTCAGATGTGTATGGGAGTATGTGTGTATTGGATTGATTGTTCAGTGTGATTCTTGTGTGTGCTAAGTTGCTTCAGCTGTGTTTGACTCTTTGCGACCCTGTGGACTGTAGCCCACCAGGCTCCTTTGTCCATGGGACTCTCCAGGCAGGACTCCTGAAGAGCTTCTTACTGTGGGCCATCGTAAAAAATTTGAAAGCCATTGTCAGTGGCTTCTCATCGCCAGTTCTCTTTGTACACTTGTGAATTGTCTAAGTATTTTACAGTTCAGCATGTGCTACCTTTTTAATTAAATAAAGCCGAGAGACGGAGGAGGCAACAATCTTACAAGTTAATATAATCCCAAAGTAGATGAGCCCTGTTTACAGTGGTTGCAGAGGTCATCACGCTTGTGGGGCCGGCACCCTCCACCAGCAGTGGCCTCAGTTTACATTTTAGTACAAAGGTGGTCATGGAAAGTGCACAATAGAAGCCTTTTTAGAAAATCACTTGTAAGCCTACCAACCCCCGAAGCCATTTTCATGGTTTTAGCTTCCATTTTGACCTTTAGCCACATGCTTACAAATTGTTTCATAATTGCAAGCTAGGATATTTAGATTTTGAATGCTTAACTCATATTCTCTTTCTTCTTTTGGTTTCTTTCCTTGAGGCAAACTCTTGAGTCATGAGTTTATTGGATTAAGGGTAGGACTTCTTTTTTTTTTAATGTCTCTAACTGTATTGCTTACCAAAGGGTAGTAACACTTTATTCCACTCCCAGCAAGCTATGAATGCAACAGCCTCACCATGGGACTGCCAGCAATAGCGGTGGTGATTTTGTTAAAATAAAAAGTGTAAAACAATATCTGTGAGTTGTCTTTAATTTCATTTCCAGTGACTTTGAGTAGTTTTCCATCTAGGAATTGTTTTGTTCTTCAGTTTTAGAATAATGCCCATATCCTTTGTCCATTGGTCTAACATCAGTCTTCTATTAAGTATGAATTTCTTTGTGTTGGAAATAGTATTTACCCTTTGTCATAATCACTACAGCTGCAGATAATTTATCATTTGTTTCCTTTTTAATTTTAATGTTACTTTTAATTGTTATATGGGAATTTAAAAGCATATCTGTTCTATATTGATAATTTTGTACTTCAGTTAGCTTAAATGTGAAGGATACCCTGTTCTTGAGTGTGTGTGTGTGTTTACTATTTAGAAAGACTTTAGTGTATTATTTAATTCCTCTCAGGTTGCTAACCAGCTATCTTAACACTGAAATAATTCTGACTTTCCCCCTTGTTTTAAGAAGTTGATGTTTGGACAAACCCAATGCCTCCTCTTGCCACGTAAAGGCTTTATTCTGTTATAATAACTTTTGGAGTTGAGACAGTTTGAGGACTTGGAATTAAATAATTGTTTTCTCTACAGAAAACACAACATAGCTTTTGGAGAGTTTTCAGTTGTGGTGGTCATTAGTAGCTGCGAAAATTTGTCTTCTGTTAAGAAGCAGAATTTTTAGTCTGTGTATTTAGGGTAAATGCTTTTGGTGCTGACTGAATTCATTAGCTGGTAGAGAGCTGCGTTTCGCCTTCCTCTGATGTGACTCTACTTGGGTTAGCAACTATGGTGAGAAGTGAGGGACCATAGTCACTCTGGAGTCATTTTGGCTGGCTTCTGGGTTGGATCTGGTTCTAGTTACAGCACCACCATCCTCGTCACCTTCTGGGGTTCTTTGAAATGTGGGTAACACCTCAGGCTGGTGGGGGAGCACTCATCAGTCTTTTCTCCTTCCCTGAGGTTCTGAAGCTGCCAAGCCAGACCTCAGATGCTCATTGCCTTCATTCCGCCCCAAACCCAAGGCTCTGTGTTGGAGGATGTGGCTTAGGCTGGAGTCCAAACAGATCTCACTCTTACCTCCTTCCAGTTAAATTCAGAACTTGCCTATGTGGGGACCTGGATCTTCTGGTTGAAGCTCAGGACCTGCTTCTCTACCCACCCTGGTCCCAGGACAGAGCTGGTGGGTCAAGAGCAAGAGGCAGCTTTTCCTTGCTGCTCCTTTGATGGCGTGTGGGGCGGGGCCCCTCTCCCCACCCCCCGGTCAGGTTGAGCGCCTTCTCTCCCCATGGGGAGGAGTAAACAAGGGGGTGAAGAAAGACTAAACTGCACTGTTTCCATTCAACAGCTTCCTCTTCTGTGGGTTGGAATGGGGAAATAAGTGTCATTAAAACACCCTACCCCAAGACCTCATATGGTTATTTTGGTCCAACAAAAATGATGCAATGTTCAAGCAAGTGTTCTGGGGGTGAGTGGCAGGCATGTAAGGGGACATATCTGAGGGTGATACATCATCTCATGGATGATTAGGGTGTTTCTTTCTGATCATTCCCTAGCATGGATCTGGCTAGTATAGTTCTGAGTGTTTAAGTTACCATGGAGTGAAGGCTTGGGGTTTATATCATGGTTATTGAGATTCTCTGTGTGTGGGTTTGAACCCTGACATTTATAAAGGCAAAGTTATTTCCTGGTTGAGTCTTTGTGGGGTGAGACCCTGGGAGCCCAGTGGAAGAGAGGGAACAGGTGGTGAGAAAACCAGCCCCCTGCAGAGAACCCACACTCCAGAGCACTGGCTCCCTGCAGCGTGCATGACAAGGAGCTCGCTGTGGCCATTCCATGTTGTCCCCATGTACGTGGCCGGAGCAGAAGGAGATCAGGGATCTCCGGGTGGAGAGTCCGTGTCACTTCAGAGTCATCATTGTTCAGAGGCCCTGGGCTAGGGGGCAGGGATGAGGTCTGCCCTGCTATGGAAGGCATACAGGCCAGTGGTAATTAGGTGGTGTCTTTGTAGAGCCAAGATCCAGGAGAAGGAAGGGAGCCTGGCTTTGTTTACTGCTTCAGAGCTTTAAGGAGAGTTCTTTACTACGGTTAGGTTAAATAACTCTAAGGAGCACCCTTAGGATTCCTGAACTTCGGGGTATTGTGCCTGAGTAGCCCTCCCCAGTCTCTGGGGATCTTCGGGATCGGCCCCATTTTATTTGAGGCCCTCAGAGGCAGACGCTTGCTCAGGGTCAGGTCATGTGGCCGAAGGAAGGACTGTGTCCAAGAGTTCCTGTTCATCTCCTTGCAGCCATCCTGTGTGGCCCAGGCTGTGTTCAGGCCTTCTGTGTCCTTACCAGGAGTTGTGTTCATGTGTATTCTGGGAGGGAAGTGTTGTAGAGATGCTGCTCTGCTGGTGGGACGGGGAGGTGGGGATGGGCTGCTGGGTCACTGCCCCCTCCCTGGCTGGTTTCAGGCCAGGCAGGTTGGATACTCCCAGCTGGGCCTTGACCATACTCCCGTCCCTCTGGGAGGCAGGGGGCCAGTGGGCAGTGGTGTCCAGTCTCTGCCTGTTGGTTGGTTCTGCTCTGCGGGAAGGGTGGTGGAGCAGAGGGATGTGGTTTCATGTGCCTGCCTGGCAGCACTTTCTCAGAACATTACAGACCAGGGGACAGGCCGCCAAGGCTGCCTCAGCAGGAAGGGATTCTGTGGTGGCTGCTCCGCGGCAAGGCGCAGAAGCTGGTCTCTTACTGGCAGCTGTGAGTGGATTGTCTCCCCCCTGCCAGAGTAGCCTTGTTTGTTTTTGCCCTAGGCCTTGGGTTACCTCTTGTTCCTCTCCTCACCCTGGGAAGTAGGGTGAGTTCGGGGCTAGGGGTGGGCATTTCCAGTGAGCCTCAGATCCCACCCGAGGGTCAGCTTAAGGCGCCTTCCCCAACATTCAGCCACTGTTGGGCAGCAGCGGATAGTGGAAGAGTTAAGGGTCCACCTGGGTTGCCATCGTGTTTCAAAAATGAACATAGTGAAGGTGGACCAGGCCTTCGGAGTGCACTCCTTCTGAGGGCACCTTCCTTTGTAGGCTTTGGACACAGATAAAGGAGAGTTGGCCCCACCCTTCACCCTGTGCAGTTCAGAATTCTATAATCTAAGCTTTACTGTAGCCCAAGGAAGCCAAAACAGTGGTCCTAGAGGGTGGGAGGTTAGGCAGGGGAAGGGGAGTGGGGTGAAGACTGGCTGCTGTGAGTTCGCAGGACCTCTCCACCCAGGCCAGGGTGCTCTGCCTTCCTTACCTCTTGAGGGCTGAGCTTGCGAGGTTGTCTCAGAGAATATTAGATGAACAAGTGCGACTTCTCCTGACTGGCCACTGTTAGGTCATGCCCAGACTTGCTCTTCATCTCTTCTTCCCAAACTCAACTCTCACTAGTCGAGCCCTCATTTCTTTGTTTGGTTCCCTCAACTCTTGGTTGCTTAGCCCCAGGTAGCAGTGGGTGGAAAGAACGTGGATTGTGGGGACCACTGTCTCCACCCCCATGTTGCCTTGGTGTGGGTCCTGAACGCTGTGGTTTTTGTCTTGCTGTTGGGCAAGTCACATGACCTTTCTGAACTTGTTTCCCTGTTGTGAAGTGGGGGAATAAATACCCAATGAAGAGGTGATGACCTAAATGTTTGGGAAGTTCCCAGTAGAAGTCCACAAGACACTTTTTAGAAATTGCTATTCTCCATTCTTTCAAAAATTTTCCTCTTATTCTTTTGGCTGTTTATGAAAAGTTGACTTTGCTGATTTTTGTCTAACCTATAGCTGGCATTGATATTAAACCTATGTCTGGACTACTGAAAGAACACAGGACAATTTGGGAATTTAAGGAGTCTGTATCTTGCCTTTGCTCCTTCCTTGGGGAGCAGATTTTGGGGAGATGATTTGAAAAATTGAACCTGCCATCTCATCACTCTTCCTCTCTCCACAGATCCTGCTTCTCAGAAGATGCACTATTATAGATATTCTAACGCCGAGGTCAGCTGCTGGTACAAGTACCTCCTCTTCAGCTACAACATCGTCTTCTGGGTGAGTGGCTGAGAGCGGCCGTGTTCTCTGTCCTTAATTAGTAAACCGTGCTTCTTCACGTACTTTGGGTTTACCTGGCCCCCCATGAGGTGGCAGTCACGGCTCTACCCTCAGGAAGCCAGTAACAAGTAAATTATAAGATAGACCATAAAGTGCTGTGATGGGGAAGGCCAAGTGCTTAAAGACCAGATTAAGGTGCCCTTCTTCAGCCTTGGGGGGTCAGGAATGCTTGGGGCTCTGACCCAGTTTCCCTCCACCCACACTCCAGGAATGCCCCAAGGAGACATCAACTGTAAGGTCCTTTGCACACACTGGACTGTGGGCCAGGCCCTGTCCTGGTTTCTAGGAGGTAAGGGTGGGCAAGGATAGTAAAGCCCTGCCCTTGTAATTCTGGGGTTCAACTGGAAGAGGTATTAGCTTAAGAGCGTCAGAGCAGGGAAGGAGAAGCCACTTGGCCAGGGTGCTTGGGAAGGACATTCAGAAGAGAAGGCTTGTGGGCAGAGACCTGAATATTAATGAATACACAGCCATGTGGGGTCTTGGGAAGAAAGCGCTGGCTAGGGAGAGCAGCAAAGGTCCTGAGGCAGGAATGAGCTTGGCATGTGCAAGAAACAAAAGGAATGCCATGTGGCTGGATCTGAGTGAGTACAGGGCATAGGGGACACAGGTTAGGACATGGGCACAAAGAAGCCAGGTCATGTGGGACTCAGTGGTTCCCAGTAAGTAGCTGGAATTACTTTCTGCTCCTTTTAATAATGCTTGGTAGGTTATAAGTTGGATGGTGTCATCTGATTTTGGAAAGATTCTGAAGAGTGAAGAGATGGATGGTGGTCCCAAGTTCTGAGATGAAATTTGGGGCAGAAGAGTTAGAAAGATCTCTTAGCCAGACACATGGAGTTGTCAGTTTCCTGGAAATGAAAGTCTTGGCCACCATCAGAGGAAAGGGTGACCAGATTATTGAAGGAGAGGAGAGGAGGAGTCTGAATATGGAGGTGGGGTTGCTAGAGGTGGGTTGAGGAGGAGAGTCCACTCCAAAGTTGGCTGTGAGTGAGTGGCCTGAGGTCAAAGGAAGACCAGGATATTTTTGTGTCATGGAAGTCTCAAGAGGAAGCCCTTCATGTAGAGAGGAGTAGGGTGAGAACAGAATATTGACATTGGCTTTGACAAGGTAGAGGTTGTGACCTTGACTAGAACTGCTGGGGAGTGGAAACCCAGCTAGAGTTGGCCCAGGAGCTAATGGGACGTGAGAGAGTGGAGACCAGTGACTCATGACAGTTCTTTCAAGGACTCTTGCCTTAATGAAGAGCAGAGAAATTGGGTACTAGCTGGAGACAGTCAAGGGGTTAAGAGAGATATCGGAGCATGTTGGTGGGATTGGTTCAGACAGAGGCAGACATTGATTCTGTGCAGAAGAACAAGACCACATGACCATACACAGAGACTTTTTAAAACCTCCCTTTAATATAAGCACCGTTTCTGGTGTCTGGGTCTGCAGTCTGTGTCTGGGGGGACCAGATGGAGACGGAGGCACAGGATGAGTGGTCATGATGCCACATTTGCCTCTGCTGAGGATTTTGACATTTCCTATTTGGACTGGAACACTTGACAATAAGGCAGACTTACTGCACTTCTCAGCTTTTCACCCTTGTTTTTCCAGCATCATCTCCTGATGATTTATCCCAAATTTTGGGGGGTGGGGTGGGGGGGTGGGTTTCTGTCCTGGAGAAATAGGGTGGGATTCAGTGGCTTGCCTGTTTACCCCAGGACTTTTCTGGTCCCAGACAACCTTTCATTAGCAAGCACCTCATTGCCTCTGTAGTAGAGCAGTGCTGAACATTTGAGGTGGTTCCTGTGGACCCCTCCTAATGGGAGGGCTGTGGCTGCCCCTCGCTGAGATGTGTGACGTCCAGACCTGCATTGCTACCTGTGTGGAGGGGAGCCTTCTGGCCCCACCTGGAGTCCCCACCCGCCAGCCAGATGCACAGTTCAGAGCCACCTGGTTTAGACCGGTGGTTTGACCTTTTCGGCTTTGTCCACCCAGCTGTTGTACCCCTCAGCCAGCTGGCCAGCTGTGCTTGTTGGCCTTACATCTCAACCTCTGACTCTCATCCTGATTTCTGCATCTGGAGTGAAATTCTCCTGTGGCCCCCATGGCTGAGGGCCTGGGAATCTCCGTTCCTTCAAAGCCTCTTCAGAACAGATTCTTTGCTCTTGGGAAGCTTTACTAACCTACCCAGTATAATACATTGGCAGCAGCAAATTCAAATTGTAGAGTTCATGAATCCAGAATTGTAGCAGGTCTGTTTGGTTATTGAAGGGGGCTGCAGTGTTATCAGAGTTTTGCAGAATTGGCAATGTGTGTGGTCGACAGCTAATCATTTTTTAGTTGGTGTCCACTGGGGCAGAATGGGATGGAACAAAAAGGAACAGTCAGGAAAACAAGGACGGAGAGCTTGGTTGGGAAAATGAGAGGGGGAGGCCACCTGGCCTCTCCCTGCTGAGTTCTAGGCAAAGATTTGCTGTCTTCTGTGCAGGGGCTGGAAATGTGGAGTGAGGTCTGAGAACTGGGGTGTAGAGCCCTTCGAGAAGTACATGGTGCAGCCGGGGCTCCTGGGTGCCAGTCTGGACTCCCACCTGAGCTAATTTCTTTATGAATTTCTCTCACCTGCCTGCTTCCTGCTTCACAAGGTTTCTGAAAATGTGTAATATGGTATGCCTTCTCAGAGGAGTTTTCTTTTTTAAATGGAGAAAATACAGAAATAAAACAATATAATGAAACATCCCCCAACCCCATCCCGCCACCACCACCATGCTCCCATCAACTGGCTTCAAAAGTTACCAACTCAGCCAATCTTGTTTAATTTATGTCTTCTTCCACCTTGGATTATTTTGCTGGATCAAATTGCCGAGAGTTTTTGTTTGATTTTGATGAATTAACAGTGAGCAGTGGAGCAGGATGACAACCTTAATGGTGGACTTGGGCTCAGTAGGCAGGTTTGAATATGAAGAAGCAACTTGTTGATTCTTTGACCAGTTCTAGGTGCTGGAACAAGCAGAGGTTTTATTTAGCAGGTTGCCCCATCCAGAATTATTTTCACAGTAACATTCTTTATAGCAAATACCTGTAGTACTCTTCTTTAAGCTGTCTCTTTCCAACTTCAGGACCAAGATTTTTCCATGGAACATGTAATACTTACTGGAGGCAAGAAACACGGATGCCCCAGTATTTGTGTCTGTTCTGAATTGCGTGTTTTACTAGGTGAGCATGGAGCTGGGCTTCATGGGGTTTTCATCACAGGGATGTCAGGGAAATGCTGCCAACACAGCATTTTGAGGACACTAACATTTTTTACCCTTCTTTTGGTTTTTTAAATTTATAATCATTCCTTGGTTGTGTTAGATCTGTCTCTAGGGTGGACTCTCACTTTGACATAGGGAAATGCAAATCAAAACCACAATGAGATACCACTTCTCACCCCTTAGAATGCGTATTATTAAAAACAAGAACATAACAAATGTTGGCGAGGATGCAGAGCGATTGGAATCCCTATGCACCATTGGTGAGAATGGTGCAGCTGCTGTGGAAAAAAAGTATGATGGTTCCTCCAGAAGTGAAAAAAATTACCGTATGATGCAGGCATTCTCCTTCTGGGCATGTATCAAGAAGAATTTAAAGCAGGATTTTGAAGAGGTATTTGCACACCCTTGTTTATAGCAGCATTATTCACAATAGCTGAGAGGTAGAAGCCACTCTGGTGTCTACTGAAGGTTGAATGGATAAACAAAATGTAGTCTATACGTGCCATGGAATATTCGGTTCAGTTCAGTTCAGTTGCTCAGTCATGTCTGACTCTTTGCGACCCCATGGACTGCAGCACGCCAGGCCTCCTTGTCCATAGCCAGCTCCTGGAGTTTACTCAGACTCATGTCCATTGAATTGGCGATGCCATCCAACCATCTCATCCATGGAATATTACTCAGCCTTAAAAAATAAGGGAGATTCCTACATGTACTGCCACATGGGTGAACCTTGAGGACATTATGCCAAGTGAAATGAGCCAGACACAAAAGGACACGCACTCTATGATTCCACTTATATGAGGTACGTAGAGTAGTCAGAGACAGAAAGTAGAATGGTGGGAACTAGGGACTGGGGGAAGGGAAAGTGGGAAGTTACTGTTGAAAAGGGTGTCAGTTTTACAAGATGGAAAGATATCTGTGGATGGAGGTGATAGTTTGACAGTTCTGTGAATGTACTTAATGCCACTGAGTAGTCTTACTTAAAAATGGTTAAGATGGTTAGTTTCATATTATGTGTTCAGTTCAGTTGCTCAGTTGCGTCCGACTCTGCGACCCTATGAATCGCAGCACGCCAGGCCTCCCTGTCCATCACCAACTCCCGGAGTTCACTCAGACTCACGTCCATCGAGTCGGTGATGCCATCCAGCCATCTCATCCTCTGTCGTCCCCTTCTCCTCCTGCCCCCAATCCCTCCCAGCATCAGAGTCTTTTCCAATGACTCAACTCTTCGAATCAGGTGGCCAAAGTACTGGAGTTTCAGCTTTAGCATCATTCCTTCCAAAGAAATCCCAGGGCTGATCTCCTTCAGAATGGACTCATTCAGGTTGGATCTCCTTGCAGTCCAAGGGACTCTCAAGAGGCTTCTCCAACACCACAGTTCAAAAGCATCAATTCTTCGGCGCTCAGCCTTCTTCATAGTCCAACTCTCACATCCATACATGACCACTGGAAAAACCATAGCCTCGACTAGACGGACCTTTGTTGGCAAAGTAATGTCTCTGCTTTTGAATATGCTATCTAGGTTGGTCATAACTTTCCTTCCAAGGAGTAAGCATCTTTTAATTTCATGGCTGCAATCACCATCTGCAGTGATTTTGGAGCCCAGAAAAATAGAGTCTGACACTGTTTCCACTGTTTCCCCATCTATTTCCCATGAAGTGATGGGACCGGATGCCATGATCTTCGTTTTCTGAATGTTGAGCTTTAAGCCAACTTTTTCACTCTCCACTTTCACTTTCATCAAGAGGCTTTGAGTTCCTCTTCACTTTCTGCCATAAGGGTGGTGTCATCTGCATATCTGAGGTTATTGACATTTCTCCCGGCAATCTTGATTCCAGCTTGTGTTTCATCCAGTCCAGCGTTTCTCATGATGTACTCTGCATATAAGTTAAATAAGCATGGTGACAATATACAGCCTTGATGTACTCCTTTTCCTATTTGGAACCAGTCTGTTGTTCCATGTCCAGTCCTAACTGTTGCTTCCTGACCTGCATACAGATTTCTCAAGAGGCAGGTCAGGTGGTCTGGTATTCCCATCTCTTTCAGAATTTTCCACAGTTTATTGTGATCCACACAGTCAAAGTCTTTGGCATAGTCAATAAAGCAGAAATAGATGTTTTTCTGGAACTCTCTTGCTTTTTCCGTGATGCAGCGGATGTTGGCAATTTGATCTCTGGTTCTTCTGCCTTTTCTAAAACCAGCTTGAACATCTGGAAGTTCACGGTTCACGTATTGCTGAAGCCTGGCTTGGAGAATGTTGAGCATTACTTTACTAGCATGTGAGATGAGTGCAATTGTGTGGTAGTTTGGGCATTCTTTGGCATTGCCTTTCTTTGGGATTGGAATGAAAACTGACCTTTTCCAGTACTTTACTACAATTAAGTTTCCTTTTTAAAAAAGTATTTATTTATTTTTGTCTGTGCTGGGTCTTCATTGCTGCACGGGCTTCTCTTTAGTTGCAGCAAGCGGGGGCTACTCTCAGTTGCGATGTGCAGACCCCTCATTGCGGTGGCTTCTCTTGTTGAGGAGCACAGTCTCCAGGGCTTCAGTAGTTGCAGCATGTGGGCTCAGAGGTTGCTGCTCACAGGCTCAGTATTTGTGGCACGCGGGCTTAGTTGCTCTGTGGCATGTGGGATCCTCCCGGACCAGAGATGGAACTCGTGTCTCCTGCATTGGCAAGCAGGTTCTTTACCACTGAGCCACCAGGGAAGCCTCACTATGATTAAAATTCTTGAAATATCTCACTTTGACTTGCAGAGGAAGGGAAGCTGAGAGAGGCATATACAGCCTTTGTCTTTGTTCATTCTCACGCCACCTGATTCTGGACAGAATTTGGGCTTCCTTTGTTTTACTGAGTGTATCCTCAATGAGGGATGATTCCTATGATGCTGGCAACGCCAGGATTGCTTACCACCACAAACACTGAGTTTAATCTGCAAAGGTTCTGATGAAGCCCTTGCCAGGATCTATTTCAGAGATGGATTGAAAGTGTAGAACCGAGGCCCCTGGTAGGCACAGACGATCAGCCTGTTTCACAGAGAGCCCCTGCCCTGGGCCTTCTCAGTGACATGAGCCACAGCTTCCTTGCTTGTAAAATGCAGGAATTCGCTTCTGAGCCTCATGTGCAGCCTGTTTCTGGGTGAGAAACATGGACATTTGTGTTCTGTGACCAGCATGGCTTGAGGCCCCTTCCTTCAAAGTAACAGATGCCTCCCATGAGTAGGGTAAGCATGTAATTTGTGGTCCAAATTGGGAAACTTTAAAGAATGAAAGAGAGGTTTTTAAGAATTTTGCTGGAACAACAGATGTGCCCCAGGACTGCCCCAGGCAAAACAGGACAGTCCCTAATCCTAACCCTGCCCAAGAGAGGCAAAGCCAGTCTAACGTGGAAGGACCTAACAGCAGCTCCCTGCCCTCGCTCCTGTTTGTGGCATCTCTGTGGGTGGACAGTCTCTTTGTCTGACCCTACAATGGACTGTTGACTCTGGATCGTTCTAACCACTAGAGAATTGCCCTTATTTGAGCTGAACTCTGTCCATGTGATATTGGACCCCAAGGCCTGATCCCCACACAGATGGTTTCTCTGCTTCCATTTCTTGGTTGTTTAATGCAATCAGAATGGAAAAGTCTAGTGTTTAATAATGTTTGTAGAGTATTTTGCTTTCACTGCTGAGAAGTAGTACCTTTTCCCCTTCCAGTTTTATATACTGAACTTTTGTATTTGCCTGGAGAACTACACAAGGCCTCCCAGCTTTACTGTGTTCCCTCCTACAGGCTACATTTTCCTGTCTGCGGTCACTCACAGTTTCACTTGCTGAAAGTATCCTCATAATCTTGCAGTCTGCATTTTTGTATTAGCATCACTTAGGATAGAGCATTCCAGGTTGCCAAGTAGACTTCCTGACCACGTCTTTGAAAATTCCCTTATCTGACATTTAGGTTGTTTTTCTACTATCCTGGATAAGGACGCTGTGATTAGCTTTTGTAACACAGATTCTTGCCTTTGGGGAAAGGACGAGAAATTATTTGCTGGGATAGGTTCCCAAGGGTGAGATTAAATGGGTCAGAAGGTGTATCCATTGTTTTGACTGGCCTGACACATTTATATAATCATATTCACCAGAAGGGCTGCCCCAGTTCAGAGGAAATAGATCGCCTTATCGTTTGGCGCACACGGGTATGTGTGTGTTTGTGTATTTTTCCATATTTTGGCTTGCCAAGACAGAGGGCAAGGATTGCTTAATTATAGACTCCACTTGAACTGGGAGTGGCTGATCCTTGCAGGCCCTCAGCTCCTGATCTCATTGGTTCAGGTGCATCTGAGGCTGGGACCACCAGGAGGAATTTGCAAGGATGGGCAGTATGTGTACTGTGATTATTGCCTGGGACGTGTGATTATTACACACTCACGGGGTGGTGTCAAGGCTGAGTAACTCTGCTTCTGGCAAATAGTCAGCATGGCCCAGTCTGATGGGGAGATTTGTCATCTGTGGGGGAGTGTCCTACTCCCACCTTGTTTTACCTTTCCCCTCCCAGAAATGTGTTTTAAAAAAATCACGTCTATTGAGGTGTAAATTAAATAGGATAACATGTGCCCATTTCGGATGTTCAGTTCACTGAGTTGGCAGCTGTATACTCTGTATAGTCCCCATCACCACGATAAAGATATCAAAGATTTCCATCACTCCTGCAATGGTCCTTGCTCTTTTCTGTAGTCATTCTCCCCGCACCCCTCCTCCAGCAACCGTTGATCTGCCTTCTGTCATTATAAATTAAATTTCACTCTTGGATCTGGCTTCCTTTAATTTAGGGGATGTTTCTCTGTTTGTTTTTTTTCTGTTTTTAATTTCATGAATTTCTTTAAAAAGTTTAAAAATTTTTTTATATTTAAAAATTGTGGTAAAACCTATGTAACAAAACTTAGAATTATAACCATTTTTAAGTGCCCAGTTGAGTGGCATTAAGTGCATTCATGTTGCTCTTCATACATCACCACCATCCATCTCCAGCCTGTTGCGTGGATTTCTGCTTTTTATTATTTTCTCTCTTCTATGTGTTTTGGGATCATGCTGTTCTTTTTCTGTCATCTTGAGGTGGAAGATTAGGTCACTGATTTTAGATCTTTCTTTTTTCCTATAGTGTAAGTACCTCATTTTATTGTGTTTACCAGACACAGCGGTTTTAACAAATTGCAGGTTTTCTGGCAACCCCAAGTCGAGCAAGTCTATCAGCACCATTTTCCCCAGTAGCAATGGCCCAGTTCATGTCTCTCACATTTTGGTAATCTTTGGAATATTTCAGACTTTTTCATTATTGTATGTTATGGGGATCTGTGATTCATCACTATTGTAAAAAAGATTATGAGTTGCTGAAGGCTCAGATGATGGTTAACATGTTTTAGCAGTATAGTATTTTTAAATTATGTACATTTTTTTCTTAGTCATAATGCTATTGCATCCTTATTAGACTACAGTATAGTATAAAGATAATCTTTATATGCACTGGGAAACCGAACAGTTTAGTGTGACTTGTCTTAGAGTGGTGGTCTGGAACCGAATCCAAATATGTCCAAGGTATGCCTGTGTTTGGTGATGCTCCATGTTTTCTTGTATCCCACACATTTTGAGATGTTTTCATTTCATTTGGTTAAATATCTTGTAAATGTGTTCTGTTTATACAAGTGTCTTTTCTTTCCCTTCCAGGCTTACTGCAGGAGTTTCTCTTTTTTACTGGGTTCCAGCAATTTTATCATGATGTGTGCTGGTGTGTTTTCTTGTGTTCTGTTTGAAGTCCATTGTGCATTTTGGATTTGTGGGTTTATATTTTTCATCAAATTTGGGATGACTTCAATTATTATTTCTTTAAATATATACCCCGTCCCCCCCTTGAATTTCTTGTTGTTCCACAGGTCACTGAGATGCTGCTCAGTTTTTTGTTTTGTTTTTTAACCCCCTCCATCGTTTAATTTAGGTGGTTCCCATTGCTTTCTCTTTGAGTTCACTCATCTTCTGTAGTGTCTAACTGGCAGTTAAACCCATTTAGTGAATTTTTCATTTCTAATGTTGGTTTTTCTGTTTCTAATAGTTCCATTTTAATCTTTTTAATATTTTCTATTTCTCTCTTTGCTTATTTTCCTGTAAATCTGAGTATATTTACAGTATCTGTTTTGAAGTCTTTGCTGATTCCATCTTCTCTCTCATTCCTGTCTTGTTTCCAGTTACTGATTTTTTTTTCCTTTTTATAGGTCATGTTTTACCTCTTGCCTATCTGGTAACTTTTGTTTGGATGCTAGATACACTTTTTCTGCCCGAGCATTCTTCCTGTCTTGGTCAGCTTGGGCTGCCATTACCACATGCCATTGCTTTTGTTGCCTAAACAATCGAAATGTATTTTCTCCCATTTCTGGAGGCTGGAAGTTTGAAATCAGGGTGCCAGCATGGTCAAGTTCTGGTGAGGGCTGTCTTCCTGGCTTTCACGTGGCTGCCTTTCTGCTGTGTTTTCACATGGCAGAGAGAGAGAGAGAGAGAGAGAGAGAGAGAGAGAGAGAGAAAACACAAGCTCTGGTCTCTCTTCCTCTAATCGTGGAGGCTCCACCCTCATGACCTCATGTAACCGCCCTTAACCTCCCCGTCTCCAAATACCATCACACTGGGGCTGCGGCTTCAAGATGTGAAATTTGGAGTGACATAAATTTCAATCCATATCAAGTCTTTTGAGTTTGCATCTTTTGTCTGAGATTCATTCTTGCTGTGGTACGTAGCTGTAGATCATTGATTCTCATTGTTGTGGGATATTCCGTTGTGGAAACATATTATTTGAATTACTTGTAGTTTTAGGCTATTAAGACCTGTTGAAGTAATATAGAAACATACCAGGGTTGGAGACCCGAATTATAGGATGTCCTGGGGTTCACGTGGCTGAGCTGAAGGAAATCCTGTCTCGGTTCAGATGGTTTCGGTATGATAGTTTAGTGCAGGACGTGGCTGACTATGGCTTGCACGCCAAACCTGGCTCTCTGCCCGTTTTTGCACATATGACTTTTTTTGGAACAAGCCCTGCCCATTTTCCTGCGAAAACAGCAGAATTGAGTAACTGAAACAGAGACCTTCCACCCAGCAAAGCTGAAAATACTTACTATTTGGCTTATGGAACTGCCGACCCTCAGCTTAGTATCTTGTTTTCTACTCACTGTTAATCATCCAACTGTGCCAGCAATGGCAGGGACTGGGGCAGGGGTGAGGCGGGTTTGGGGGTTC
Source organism: Bubalus bubalis (assembly GCF_019923935.1). Lineage (NCBI taxonomy): Eukaryota > Metazoa > Chordata > Mammalia > Artiodactyla > Bovidae > Bubalus > Bubalus bubalis. The sequence goes on from NC_059160.1 coordinate 155,034,704, forward strand.
CTTCTCGCTATCGCCTGGGGCCACTGCCTGTAACCATCCTCCGCCTTCCTGTCTTTCAAAGGCTGACCTGCGTCAGATCCCTGGGCCGGGCATTGTGTGCGTGGGCCCCTGTTATCTGGGAGCAGAGTGTCTGTGGAAGCTGCCCCAGAGCCCTGTGGGGTGTCCTTCCCCGTCCTGGCGCGGCCCCTCACAGGGGTTCACAGGCTCTGTGGGAAGGGCACATATGCTTCTGGTTTTCAGAACCGCCCTTCCGGCAGGAGGAAAGGCTGGTGTGTGATAACTGTGTGACCCAGGGCAAGGCACTGACCCGCCCCGGGCCCGTTTCCCTCTGAGATGAGGAAGCTGGGCTCCAGCATCCCTTCCGGCCCCCAGAACTTCCAAACTCCCACCCAGAAGTGGCTGGGTTTAAGCTTTTTTTTTTGAAAGAAGCAGTCCTTTTATGCTCTCTATGTTTCAGAGTGGATGCAGTCTGGAAGAGCAAGGCCTCCTCATCTTGACCTCAGCGCACTGGCTGTCAGGGCCAGGTTGGGTCTAAGATCTTGCCATCTCTGGCATCCTTTCACGTGACCACAGGCATCTCTGGTGTTCCCTGGACTTGCCAGGCCAGGATTTCCAGTTCTGGAGAATGAGTGCCAGGACCATTGGGTTTCCACCTGGCATGGTTTATGGTGGCGGAGCTTAGGGAGCAGGAGAAACAGAGGTCTTTGGAGATCATTGGCCTCCACTGAAGTCGAAGAGAGAAGTGGTTTTCTTAAAGCCACAAGATGAGTTAGGAACAGAGCTGAAACAGTTTTATTATAGCTTTTTCTACTCCCTGCCCTGTTTTCTTTCCATCATCCTTTCCCCATTTCACTTGCCTCCAGGAGGCGCCTATTTCCTTAAACTCTACTCTTCTGACCTTGTGCCAGGACAAAGCTGTGAGTCATTGGAGGGTGGGGCGCAGTGTCTTCAATCCAGCAAATGCTGATAAGGTCTGGAAGGCCCCCCACCCCAGGACTCTGCTCTGCCTCCAAGGCAAGGCAGGGCTCGCTCAGTACCCCAGGGTAAGCACGTTATTCGGGATGCTTACTGAATCCTTATGACCCTCCTTTGACCCAGGAGGGGTCACCTTCATTTTGCAAAGGAAAATGGGTTCAGAGAAATTTCTGGACCCACACAAGTCCTCTCACAAGGAACTTGCAGGATAGAGCTGGAATCAGGACCCACTGACCCATGCTGTTTGTTCAGCGCTGCCCAGGACTTCTTTGGGTTTCAGTGCTTCCTCCTGGGTTTCCTTCTGGTTCTTTTTGTAGGCTCCCTCAGGTAGCCCAGGGGAGCCTGCCTCAGCTAAAGGAATCTACAAGAGTCAGGGGCTGGCAGGCCAACAGCCTGAAAACATTTACGGCTGCTGGTGGTTTGTCTTGATCTTGTGGAGGAAAGGCACTGGGGCCTACAGGAATTGCCTGAGCACTTTCACACTGAAATGAAATCTTGCAAGAGACTAGGGCCACTAAATTGTGGGTGATGAGGGGCTGCTTTCAACCTACTTGGTGTTTGAATCCTCCTCCAGTCCGGCAAAACCTAGCCAGGTGTCTACACTTCCATTGTGTCTGGAACCTGCTGGGTAAAGGCTTGCCCACTTAGCAAGTTGACTCCATGTGGGCTTCCAGAACAAAGCAGGGCTGGACCAGCCCAGAATGCCCCAGAGGAAACCTCTCACCTTCTTACACAGGGGGCCTTTGCTTCAGGTTATTCCTGATTCTTCACAGTGACCCCCACAGGGGTCCTGACTGGACACAGAGTGATCCTCCATTGGCGTTACTGTTGCACACCCTAGAAGCCCCTTCTGCAGCCTCCTACACCACTGGGCACTTGTGACTGCCCCTTGCGGTGGAGGGCGTATGCTGGTGCCCACTATTCGCGGCTGCCCTGTGCAGTGAGATAACGTGATGTCAGGACAGTCAGAGACACATAGGTTTGTTTCTTGACTTCTCCACCAGCTCGCTATGTGAGTTTAGGCAATAACCAAATCATCCTATATCTGAACTTTCCATTTGAAAAATAGGGGTAACAGTACCAGTGTTATGGAGTGTGGAGGGCCTCTTTAGGTATATTGTGTTTAACGTAGCACCAGTTACCCAGGAGAGGGTGGTGCTACTCGCCCTGGTGACCACCACAGTGTGCTAACCTGATGGTCCAAGGCTGTCTCTTTGGGCTTCTCCCAAACTGGTGGGAGTTGGACTCCGTTCTTTGAGAAGGAATTTAATCAGGTCATAGATGAGAAACAAAGGAGGTTACTCTGAGGCTGGAAGGCACTCCCAGATGGTTGGCAGCCAAGAGGGCAGCCCAACTACACAGACCATCTGTTCTGGGGGGTGGGGGGTGGCCAGGGAAGGGGCTCCTCAGGGAGCCATGCCAAGCTGGCCAGAGTCCTGGCTCATTCAAGAGGTTGCTGTGTGAGCTTCCAGACAGGTCACTTCCCTGTCTGGCTCTCCTTCAGTCTTCTTGTCTCTAAAACAACTGTTAGTCCTTGAAGTTCCTGCCTTGGGCCAGTGTTCATTGAACCCATGATCTGGCATGTGACACCCCTCCAACCCCCCACCTCAGTTCCTGTCTTTCTGCTGCAAGTTAACTTTAGTTCTTCCTTTGAAACAGAATGGGAAAAAAAAAAAAAAGTGAGCTCTTATTCTTGGAGCCCTGTTGTTTTGAGAGGAGAACGGGGCTGTGGTGGCACGGAGCTGGTGTCTCAGGCTGATTGTGTTCAGCGAGAGGGCTGCAGGGGCCAGACCTCCTTCACCATCCCATGTGGTTCCTGGTGGTGGGTGGGCTGTCCTGGAAAGTGGTCAGGCAACCCTAAACAAAATAGAAAACCTCTCTGCCCTCAGAGGGCTTAAGTAGGGGAGGAGACACAGTAGACAGCTCACGTGGTCTAGGATGAGTACCTTGAAGAAGATCCAGCAGGGAAGGAGGTCAGGACTGACGCGTGGGGAGACAGTCTGCGCGGGATGGCAAAGGGAGGTGTGTTTGTGGAGGTGAAATTTGGAGAGACCTGAATGGAGTGAGGGAGGAAGCCAGGAAGGGATGTGGAGGAGGAACATTCTAGGCTAAGGGACCGAGTCAAAGTTCTGAGGCAGGGGTGAAGTGGGTGAGTTCAAGAAACAATGGTGGGGAGGAATGTCTAGGATTCAGCAGAGATGGCCGGGATTGGGGGCGGGTAGGTGGGTGGGACGGGGGCTGGGGAGCTGGGTTGGAGATAATGTTGAAGATGTGGGCTACAGCCTGGCTACCCAGGCCCTTGTGAGCCACAGCAAGGAGTTTGAATTTTATTCTATATGTAAAAGGAAGTCATTGGAGCATTTTGAGGAGGAGGGTGATCTGATATCATTAAAGCATTGTTCTAGTTGCTCGGGACCTGTGGGGAGATAGTGGCAAGGTCCCTGCAGGGGTGATGGCATGGACAGGTGGGAGCAGAGAGGATTCTTTACGTATTTTGAAGGTAGGACTAATAGCAGGTCCTGGTAGGTTGAATGTGGAGTTGGAGGGCCAGAGTGGTCAAGCCTGAGGTCGAGGTTTTCTGTCTTAAGAGTAGATGGTCAGTGGTGCCATTTAGTGAGAACGGGGGAGTTGGGAGGAGCCGCTCGGGATCTGGGAGACCACAGCTCCCTTTGGGAGCACGTGAAGATTAAAATGTTGCTGGTCGTATTTAGAGGACAGGTCAAGTAGTCATTGGTGTGTTTGACTCGGGATCAGCTATGGCTGGAGGTTGGGGTTTGTGCGTCAGCTGTGTGAGTTATGAGATTATCCAAGGATTAGGGGAGGGCAGGGGTCAGGACTGAACAGTGAGGTTCTCCAGCATTTAGAGGCCTCTGATTCCAGTTGAGCTATTTCAAATTCTGAAAGATGATGCTGTGAAAGTACTGCACTCAATATGCCAGCAAATTTGGAAAACTCAGCAGTGGCCACAGGACTGGAAAAGGTGAGTTTTCATTCCAATCCTAAAGAAAGGCAATGCCAAAGAATGCTCAAACTACTACACAATTTTACTCATCTCACACACTAGTAAATTAATGCTCAAAATTCTCCAAGCCAGGCTTCAGCAATACGTGAACCATGAACTTCCAAATGTTCAAGCTGGTTTTAGAAAAGGCAGAGGAACCAGAGATCAAATTGCCAACATCTGCTGGATCATGGAAAAAACAAGAGAGTTCCAGAAAAACATCTATTTCTGCTTTATTGACTATGCCAAAGCCTTTGACTGTGTGGATCACAATAAACTGTGGAAAATTCTGAAAGAGATGGGAATACCAGACCACCTGACCTGCCTCTTGAGAAACCTATATGCAGGTCAAGATGCAACAGTTAGAACTGGACATGGAACAACAGACTGGTTCCAAATAGGAAAAGGAGTACATCAAGGCTGTATATTGTCACCCTGCTTATCTAACCTCTATGCAGAGTAGTACATCATGAGAAACGCTGGGCTGGAAGAAGCACAAGCTGGAATCAAGATTGCGGGGAGAAATATCAATAACCTCAGATATGCAGATGACACCACCCTTATGGCAGAAAGTGAAGAGGAACTCAAAAGCCTCTTGATGAAAGTGAAAGTGGAGAGTAAAAAAGTTGGCTTAAAGCTCAACATTCAGAAAACGAAGATCATGGCATCCGGTCCCATCACTTCATGGGAAATAGATGGGGAAACAGTGGAAACAGTGTCAGACTTTTTTTGGGGCTCCAAAATCACTGCAGATGGTGACTGCAGCCATGAAATTAAAAGACGCTTACTCCTTGGAAGAAAAGTTATAACCAACCTAGATGCATATTGAAAAGCAGAGACATTACTTTGCCAACAAAGGTCCGTCTAGTCAAGGCTATGGTTTTTCCAGTGGTCATGTATTGATGTGAGAGTTGGACTGTGAAGAAAGCTGAGCACTGAAGAATTGATGCTTTTGAACTGTGGTGTTGGAGAAGACTCTTGAGAGTCTCTTGGACTGCAAGGAGATCCAACCAGTCCATTCTGAAGGAGATCAGCCCTGGGATTTCTTTGGAAGGAATGATGCTAAAGCTGAAACTCCAGTACTTTGGCCACCTCATGTGAAGAGTTGACTCATTGGAAAAGACTCTGATGCTGGGAGGGATTGGGGGCAGGAGGAAAAGGGGACAACAGAGGATGAGATGGCTGGATGGCATCACTGACTTGATGGACGTGAGTCTGAGTGAACTCCAGCAGTTGGTGATGGACAGGGAGGCCTGGCGTGCTGAGATTCATGGGGTTGCAAAGAGTCGGAGGTGACTGAGCGACTGAACTGAACTGAAAGAGGGTAAGCCCTCAAAAGAGACTGAGGCGGAGTGACAGGGAGAGTGGAAGACAACCATGTGTGTACCCTTCATGTCCCCAAAGCTGAGTGCCTCAGTGGAGGAGGGAATGACCACTGTGCTGGATGAGGGTGGATAAGCTAAGGCAAAAGACTTGACCTCCCAGCTTGGAAAGAGGGAAGTGAGTCATCAGAGACTGTGAGGAATGGTGGGGACGGGGGTCTATAGGATTCAGCAAAGAGCAACTAGTCACCTTCCAGCTTGCTTACCGCACAGTGTCAGACACTCAGGAATGGAAGGTCATGCACCCCATGAAGGAAAATGAAGTCCTTTATCAGCTGGCTAATCCAGTGGGAGGACTGAAAAGTGGGGGATCGGTGTGATGTGGTGGAAGGAACCTCATGTTGGCTCCTTGGCGCTCACGTTCCAGCAGCAGAGGGACCTTTGGCCGCGTGATGCAGTGCTGTCTCCGGTGCTTGAGGTGGTGCCTAGCATTTGCTCAGTGTCCATGGCACGAATGAGTGAGTAAATGAATGAACTAAACTGAGACTCGGGATCAGGGTCTTCTTCCTCACTGCTTACTGAATTGTTACTGACCGGAACTTGGGTTCACTCGCCCAACTTGCAGCAAAGCCAATTAATTGACACAAGGTTGTGGTGAAGGGAAGTACAAGGTTTATTGCAGAATGCCCAGCAAGGAGAATGGGCAACTCATGCTCAAAAGACCCCAACTCCCCGAAGGCTTTCAGACAAGTGTTTTTAAAGGCAGATGCTCGTAGTGAGGGCCACAGGGTATGTGATTAGCTTGTGGACTTCTGATTGGTTAGTGTTGAACAGGTAATGTTTCAGGAATCTGAATCATCAGCCTTCCGGTTCCAACCAGTCTGGGGTCTACACTTCTTGTGGTCAATGTGTAATTGCCCTCCTCCACAGAGTGGGGGTCTTATTTCTGCAGAACAACTTAAAGATAATGGCAGATTGTTATCTAAATCCCTTCCGGAGGAATCGGGAGTCCTGTGACTCCTGTGTCAGTATTCTAATCATTAACTGCTTGAGTCTGCTCTTTGGAACAGGTAGGGGGAGGGGAGGCCAATAAGAAGCAGAGGTCATGGAGGGGCTTGTGCCCAGCAAGTTCCTTCAGGGTTCTGCTCGGTTTCAGTCTCCCCTTTTCTTTGATATTCCTTAATCTCAAGGAGAACGGGGTGGGACAAGAAAGGGAATGAAGTTGTGGATAGAGCGATTAATCATCAACTTGTCAGGGAACTTGGATTCAGGGGGACTTGGGTTCAGAGTTCTCGTCCTGGCCCTGTCGGCCCCTGTGGTACTTAGTCAAGTTGCGGGGGGTGGGAGCAGGCAGATCAGATCACTTGGCAGGACTTTTTCAGTTGAAGTCCACAGACTGCTTTGGGAACCAGCAATGAGGAGTCTGTGAACCCTCTGAAATTCCCTCCAAAATATGGGGCATGTGCACATTTTCTGAAAGTGGCCTGTGATCCAGAGGAGGTTGGGAACTCCCGGGCTTTCTCCAAAGGCCTTTCTTCTGAGTCCAGCCTCCTGGGGCTTGCAGTGGGCAGGAGGGTCCTGGAGCTGGAGAACACACTTGGGAAACTTGCAGTCACAGAGAACCTTGCCCTGTTGTTTATCACCAGGTCCTGATAAATGACAGCACAATGCCAGCAGAATATAAGGCAGTTAAGCAGAACAACAGGGGGCTGCTTAATTTCTGAGGCCACGAGGTGTTTGCTCTGGAAAAACCCTTCCTGGTGTAGGAAGCTGTGGGGTGTATATGGAGGGTCTCTTTTTGTCATGGGGCAGGTGAGGCACCTTGGCACCAGTGGGCTTCTGTGGATGAGAGATCAGGGTTGGGGGACGCGGTTCTGGGATTGGCACATGGCTCAGTGCAGGCCTCTTAATTCAGTAACATAACCCAGCATTCACTCACCACAGGTGTGTCCCGCCATGAGAGTGTAAGTATGGTAGGGGAGGAAGCTCAGCCTGGCAGCTGCTTTTCTGTGCTTGGAGTATGTCTCCAGGGCTGGAGACCCAAGAAGGGTGGCAGTCCTGTGCAGAGCCTTACCTGCACTGGGAGCCCTTGAAGGCGTCACAAGGGATGACATCCTCTTACACGCCAGGCAGCGCACTGCAGTGAGGAGGGGGCTTGTGGAAGAGGAAAGAAGCAGGGTGTGGCTCAGTGTCTCTGACCCCAGAGTCTCTCCTGATCAGAGACTGTTCCGAGATCTTTGTTTCTGCTCTCCCAAGCATGGGGCCAGCTGGGGTTGGACTTTGTCCCAGCAGTCAGGGAAGACAGGTGTGACTTACCTGAAGAGCCTCACTGTCCCACCGTTCAGCTGGAGTCCCTGTCATCTGCAGGGACCAAGGGGCTGCCTTGCCCTGCCCAGCGTGGACATGAGCCAGGAACCCCCTCTGACACTAGCAGTCTGGTCCCTCCTCTGAGAAGCATGTTCATGGAGCTGGTTTCTGACCTAACTTTCTCTCTCTTGCCCCTGCCCTGCTCAGTTGGCTGGAGTTGTCTTCCTCGGAGTTGGATTATGGGCATGGAGCGAGAAGGTAGGTGTGACTGTCACTGGAACCCTGAGCAGTAGTCCACCAGGTTCATTCAGCTTTAATTGTCCCTTCCTCCGGACTCCTCCCCAAAGAGCCCCTCCAGTGCAGGGCAATGATTTGTGGTCATTAACCTTTACAGAGCCAGTTCTGGGAAGTTACTTAACTTGTGATGAAAACTCCTGGGGTCCTGTGGCTAGCCTGGCTTCCCTGTGGCAGGTTTGCTGCTAGAGGCCAAGGCTGGGCCAGTTGGGATTTTGAGCCCCATGAGCATGGAGAGCCCTCTCTTCTGTTTCCAGAAGCCCTGAGTCATCCCGGGGCATGTCCAGAGCTGTGTCCAGGGCAGGCCTGGGGCTACCTTCTGGAATGGACTATGCCTCTGGAGCCAGCAGGTCCCTGGGCACAGCTGTGGTGATTCCTGAAGCTCTCATTCTCGCCCATGGATAGGACCCCTGAGTCAGGGAGTTAGGCTCTGGGTTGTGCCCCCTGGGTGCCCTGTGGTGCAGGGGCACATCTTTAGCACCCATGAACCTCATTGCCCAGCCTATGGAGGATGGGGGAGGAGAAGAAAGCAGGCTCTTACTGTCTGGAAGGACAAGGGGCATTTGGAACTCCAAGGAGGGGACTAGACCGGATGTGAGCAGAGTGGACCTTTGGTGCACCTTTTGCACTGTAAGTCGGTGGGTATTGGGGAGGTGGAGAGACCAGGCAGGAAACAGTGAGAGCTAAAGCTTTCTCTTAAGCCTAAAGCCCAGGGCCCTCTGTTCCTTCAGTGGAGCCTCTCTGTACTTTCAGAAGGAGGCAGGAGCACTTAGGTCTGTGGGCTTTGTTGCCATGGCCTTGGGAACTGGATAAGCTCTGCCTTTAGGTTTGGGCCCCTTTAAGTGCTTGCAGTGCCATGTCCCTTTGCCCTAGTGACCGAGAAGCTGGTGCAAACCATGACTCATAGCGCCACCGTGTGACCAGAACGGAACAGCAGCATCTCAGCCAATCGGGCCCAGAGCCTAGGCCTGGCTACCCTGGCTGCCCGGTTCCTGCTGGGGGTCTGGCCTGGCTGCTCTTTGCTTCTTCCTCCGTTGAATCCTGTAGAGCTGCTCTGTCCATTCTGGTTCCCATTAGCCAGATGTGGCTGATTATATCTAAATTAATTAAAGTGAAATACAAATTAAAATTCACTTCTTCAGTTCTACTAGGCCTCATTTAAAGTGCTCAATAATAGTACGTGTGACCAGTGGCTGCCATTTTGAACAGCACAGATATATACAGGACATCTGCATCGTCACGAAAAGTCAGCAGACAGTGCTGTCTTCATCTGTCCTTGGTGCCTGTGCTGTTCACAAGCCTGCTCGTGTTGAAGGTGTTTTCATCTCAAGATAATGGCATTCTCCATGAACTGAATGCAGAGTCAGCCGCCAGATGACCAAAGGCCAGGGCCTTTGTGTGCCTTGACCACAGGGTCCCCCAGTGCCCCTTCTCACCCCATCTATATCCTACAGGCTACAAAAGAAGCATGGGGTCTGCCTGTGAGGAACTGACAGCCTAGATGGAGTCTGGGAGCAGGAGGGCCACTGGGAGCTGAGGGAGGCAAAGATCTGCTGGGCCTCTAAGAGGGCAGCTGGGCAGGGGCCATACGCTGGCCTGGCACTTAATGAGAAGACAGCCCCGGAAGGCAGCTCCCTGTCCTCATTTAGTTGCAGCTCAGTCCCCCCAGGGCACCCTCGACTCTTCAAGGCTGATGTTACCCTGCTTTCTCTGCCTCTTTCAGGGGGTGCTATCCGACCTCACCAAAGTGACCCGGATGCATGGAATTGACCCGGTGGTGCTGGTGCTGATGGTGGGCGTGGTGATGTTCACCCTGGGCTTTGCTGGCTGTGTGGGGGCCCTGCGGGAGAACATCTGTCTGCTCAACTTTGTGAGTGGCCCGGAGTGGGGGTGGGAGGAAGTATAGTGGGGGAGGTAGGGGTGCAGGCTCTGTAGGACAGGCTTAGCCTTTACCTGCTGGAGTGGGTGGGGCGAGGTAGCCACTCTTACAAGCCTGCCCCAGGATCCGGCAGTGAGGGGAGGAGGCAGCCCTCTGTACCCTGCTGCCCCCTGAAAAAGGTAAGGTTTCAGGAGACACTCAGATGAAGTAGGCCCTCAGCAGGGGAGAAGTTGGGCCCCTCTGGTTTTCAGCTCCTAGTGGGCAGGGTCACCTGCCCCTCCCTCACCTTTTATCTGCCCCCTGCAGTTCCATCTGTTTGTCTGCTGATCACCTTTGCCCTTCCTGGCTAAGATCAGAAGACGTCAATAATGTTAGGAAATCTTTTGCCTCCTCCAGCGGGTATGAATCTGTTGGATGTACAGTGCAGAATCCTCGATTTCCTGGCAAAACTTTGAGTTACTAAGAGTTAGTTTTATATTTAGATACACATTTATTTTGAAATGCATTCAGCTAAAATTAAATAGCACCTGGTGGGGGAAACACATAATCATATTTTGCAATATATTATTTGTTGAATTTATTAGACCAAGCCTTTTATTCTGGGCTTAAATTAAAAAGCAAAACACACTTTTTTTTTCCCCATGCTTTTCATTTTTGTTTGGTTATCTTGCTTCTCTGTGAATGGAGATTACATTCTGGGAGGCCTTGTATGTGTGTATGTTTGTGTGTGTGTGTGTGTGTGTGTCTTACTTTGAGATACTGTGGCTATGGCATAAATGCCTAGTGTGTGGCGTGGCCAGCGCTAGCGGCTGTGATAACACGAGCTCCGCAGGCCGGAGCCCCGCCTTGACGGAGGGGCGTGCACCTGTGGCTGCAGTGGCTTTGGCAGAACTCCACCCCCGTGGGGCCTCTGCTCTGCAGACGTTTTAACGCAGTTGACTATCGTACACACACAGAGTAGGTACTGATAACATTAGCAACTCCAGAGTTGTCAAGAGCCCTGCCAGGGAACTCAGATGTCCTGCATCTCAGGTATGTGACCTGAGTGAACCTCGGTTTCCTTATCCCTAAAGTAGGAGTGACAGGTTTCTAGCAAGTGCGATGGCTGTAGGCGCGAGGAGAGAGGTCAGATAGGGTGTCTGGGGCACAGTCCCTACACTAAAGGAGCTGACAGCCTGGTAGGCCAGGATAGCCATTCATTCCTACTGGCGGGTTTCCTTGTTGGAGGGGTGCTCCTTCATAGGAGATGGCTGGCCCATTGTTTTGGAGCTTGCTTGTTCTTTCACTCATCTGACTCTTACCAATAGTGCAGCGATGTGAGCAGGGATGAGGTGAAACCAGGGTACCCAGCCCATCACGTGGGACTCCTCAGCTCCAGCGCAGGTCTCTTGGCTGCCAAGCCCGTGCTTTTAGTGGGAGGCAGAGGTTCTGGGTCAGGTGGGGGTGTGGTCTGGCTGGGAGGCTGAGGTGCAGTGACACCCACTCCCTGCGTGTCCCCCCTACAGTTCTGCAGCACCATCGTGCTCATCTTTTTCCTGGAGTTGGCCGTGGCCGTGCTGGCCTTCCTGTTCCAGGACTGGGTGAGGGACCGGTTCCGGGAGTTCTTCGAGAGCAACATCAGATCCTACCGGGATGACATTGACCTGCAGAACCTCATTGACTCCCTTCAGAAAGCCGTAAGTACCATGCCCGCCTTCTCCCTGATAGAGCTTGGCTGCCCTGGCTTCAGTCTGTGTGCGCGGCTGAGGGCCCAGGCTGGTGGGGAACATGGGACCCTCCTTCCTCAGCTCTGCCCTCAGCAGGGAGGCCCGGGTGGTGCCACCCCTGCCTCTGGACAGATTAGCTTTGTCCACTCCTGTGTGCTGATGGGCCAGGCTTGCTCTCAGGGTACTGTCCCCCAAGTGCTTCAGGCAGGCAGTCTAGCTTCACTCGTGACCACCCCCACTCCCTCGGGCCTGGACCTCTCCAGCTCTGACCACGCAGACAGCCACAGTCCCTTGGGCCCTGTGGGCACTGAGGGGCAGAGCTAGGCACATGACTCCCTGTCTGAGGCTATTCCTGTCCCTTTCCTTCTCGGGACCTTTTCCCCTTCCTGTTTGAGAGGACAGAGCCGCCTGGAGCAAACTTCTTCAGACAGAGAGGAATGTAACCTCCCTGGAATATGTCCCCGGAGGTTAGTCTAAGCAGTCCCAGGCTGTGACCTTTTCTCGTCTGACCTCCATCCCTGTTGTGTGTGGCTGCACCTGGAGGCTGGGACCACAGCTGTCCCCCATCCCTTGCCTCCCTTCCCCCGGGAGAAATCCACCCCCCACCATGCCGGCCTGTGCAAGGCTGTTATTTGATCTCTGCTCTACCAGAAAACCTGCTGCTGCTGCTAAGTCGCTTCAGTCGTGTCCGACTCTGTGGGATCGCATAGATGGCAGCCCACCAGCCTCCCCCGTCCCTGGGATTCTCCAGACAAGAAGACTGGAGTGGGTTGCCATTTCCTCCTCCAATGCAGGAAAGTGAAAAGTGAAAGTGAAGTCGTTCAATCGTGTCCAACTCTTAGCAACCCCATGGACTGCAGCCTACCAGGCTCCTCAGCCCATGGGATTTTCCAGGCAAGAGTACTGGAGTGGGGTGCCATTGCCTTCTCCAGCCAAAAAGCCTAGCTTCCTCAAAAACTTTTTATAGAGAACCTTCGGGTTTTGAGAAGAAAATAGAGAGCATTAAAAATACCTTTGATCTGTTCTCCTTATTAACCAGAACTTGTTTGCCCCATGTTTCACGTATCCTGAGATCGATCCAGCAAAACCCATTTATGTGATCAGAGATCCTTCCTGAGTTGTTGGTAGAGGCCCGCATGCATCCGTGAGAGCCGGCAGCCCGCCCGCTCCCGACAGCAGTGCCTGCTGTGCCTTTTCCTTCTCTATTCAGGCCCCTCGACTCCACAGAGCCTGGGGCTTGCTGGTATCAAGGATCCAGGTCTCTGCCCTGGCCTTAAAGACACTGTAGTTCTCTCCACTGCCTTCCTCTCCTCATGGTAAAATGTTGCGTATTGGTTAGAGCACCTGGAGCCCTGGAGGGTGGTTGGGGGAGAGAGACGGGCTTTTACCTCAGAAATGGAAGTAAAGCAGAAATCCTGGTTGTGGGCTTGTAATTAGGGCTGTAACTGTGTCAGCTCTAAGGACAAGTGCAAAACAACATCTGGTTGGGACACTGCTGATGTCACAAAGCTGCTCTCAGTGCATTTGGTTTTATGAGTTTTTAGACAAAGGGAGGTTTTCTTTGCTGCTTCACCAGATAGGGAGTGCTTGTGGGAAGGGAGGACGGAGACCCTGGGTCAGGGGCAAAGCTTCGATTGCGTTACCATTCACCCTAGTTGTAACTCTTTCCTTGGGAGTATGCGTTCAGCAGCTGTTTTCTGTAGCGACACGAAAGGTGACTGGGGTCAGCTTGGCCTTTTCTTGGGGAGGAAGGCACACTGACCATGGGAGGTGTTCTCTTGCCGGTAATAGAGGCCCATGTAGGAAGGAGAACGAGAAGCCTGCTCTGGGCTGGTTAGGGGGCAGTTGGGGAAGTTCCAGGGTGAGGAGGGAGTAGAGCTGAGGCCAGAGCGCTGCTGAGCCAACCCGGGGTGTTGGGCCCAGACAGGGCCTGGACGCAGTTCCCTTCTTTAGGACCACCAGGGTCACCCGGGTCACGTCCCTGTGATGGCCCCAGCGTTGGGTGGGCCTTGATTTCTCTGTGTGATACATAGAGGCACACCAAATCCCTCGTCCCTCAGACAGACACCACCCTGTGCTTGGAGCTCTGATGGTCCCTGGGGTTGTGATTGCAGAACCAGTGCTGTGGGGCGTATGGCCCTGAAGACTGGGACCTCAATGTCTACTTCAACTGCAGTGGCGCCAGCTACAGCCGTGAGAAATGTGGGGTGCCCTTCTCCTGCTGCGTGCCCGACCCCGCGGTAAGTCGGCTCACCTGTGGACAGTCCCTCCGGAGTGGAATGAGCAGTTCCTTCTTCCCTGAGGGCTCTGGCCACTTCTCTCCTGCGGACTCACTGAGCACCTGGCTCCCCTTCCACTTGCGTGGGGCTCGTGCAGCTCTGGAATCCTATATGTAGAAATTCCAGGAACGTTTTCACACGGCCCACCCTGGCTCTAGTGGGCTGGGTGAAGCAGGAGAAAAACAGTGTTACCCCTGCCGGGAGGGGCTATCACTCAGAGAGCCTGAACAAGATGCTATGAGTGTAATGAACCCAGGTGTCCCTTTCTCTGGAGAAAATGCCCAGTCCTCAGAAGCCTGGGACGATGGGGTACATCGCCATCTGGGGTGACGCAGAATTTTTACTGTTCTTTCTTCTTCACTGGTTTTCCTCTCCGGTCTGCAGACTAACATCCTTGAGTTCCAGAAACTGAGCTCTTGGGTGACCTTTTTTTTTTCTTTTGGTTACACTGCGTGGCTTATGGGATCTTAGTTCCCCAACCAGGAATTGAACGTGGGACCTGGCAGTGAAAGCTCCAAATCCTAACCAGTGGACTGCCTAGGGAGGTTCCTCGGGTTCCCTTGAAGGAGCACTGAATGTTTGCCTGAAGAGGGTCTGAGCCGAGGGGACAGTACACTGTACCGTCAGTGTGGTCACACTGTTGATGCTGGGCCACAGGCCCTGGGCAGGTTCCTCAGATCAACAGAGGCTGCAGAGCACAGCTCCACGGTGACTGTGAATTCTTCAGCAAGGGTAGGTTTTCCCCTCTAGCACAGGGATCGGCAGACTGCAACCACCGTGCCACAGCCGGCCTGCTGTTGGTTTTTGCCTCACCTGTGAGCCAAGAATGGTTTCAGCCATTTTTAAGTGAACATAAATCAAAAGAAGAATAATATTTTGTGTGACACGTGAAAATCATGCAAAATTCAAATTTCATTGTCTATAAATAAAGTTTTATTGAAATATAGCCATGCCCATTCATTTATATATTGTCAATGGCTGTGTTCACACTGCAACAGCAGAGTTAAAAAGCAGCTTATGTAGACAGGTCAGAAATATTTACTGACTAGTCCTTCATGCAAAAAGTTTTCTGACCCTGTCCTAGCATGAAAGGTTAGCTGGCAGTGTGCCGGAAGGGCGTGTGCTGTAATGGAGTTGGTGCTCATGTTTGGTTGTGACTTTTCTAGAGCTTTCTACCACCAGCTTCTCAAGAGTACAAAAATGACGAATTTTTTCTGTTTTTTCTAACAGCAAAAAGTTGTGAACACACAGTGTGGCTATGACGTCAGGACTCAGGTGAGAGCCCCCATATTGCATATGAATTTTGAATTCTTTAGGTCTATTCCCCAGGGTCTGACTCCCTGATTTAGCACAAGTGCAAATTGGATGGGAAAGACAGGGGAGACTTAAGAAGCCAGAAGTGCCACCTAAGCTGGGAACCAGGCAAGCTTGGAACCAGCACACACGTTCATGCACACATCCTCGCGAGAACAATGATGCCTGTGATTTCAAACTCTGTGAACCACAACCCCAAAATCTAGCAGTTGCTACATGAGTGGAAAGAGGTCAGGTGGAAGTTTGGGAGAACAAAGGCTATATGTTGGAGAAGAGGCTCCTTGGAATCCTAGGAGGTATCTGTTATCTAGGGGTCCAGGATGGAGCTGCAGGAGCGTATGGCTTGGTCCCGCTGCCGAGTGGAGACAGTGGCGGCAGGGCAGGAGTGGGGCTCAGCCCTCTAAGGGCTTCTTCAGGCTCCACTCGGATGTGAAGAGGTGAGGCCTCACCCAGCCCTTGCTCTGATGGCCTCTGCTGCTGTGAATGACAGCTGGTCTGAAAGAGAGGGATCTCAGGGAACCTGCAGACACCCCTCCTATTGGCCGTGGACACTGGGGATGTGACCCTCCTGTTTGGGAAACCTCAGCTCCCTCTGCAGTGAGCTCCACTTGACAGGGATGGGCCTGTGTCAGCATCAGCCTCTGAATTAAATTCAGTTAATGAATTTTGTCACCATTTGTATTAGTCACTAGGGCTGCCATAACAAAGCGCTCGGGCTGTGGGGAACAGAGGTTTATTTTCTCACAGTTCTGGAGGCTAAAAGTCTGGGGTCAAGGCGCCAGTAGGGTTGGTCCCTTCTGAATCCTCTCTCCTTGGCTCGGATAATGTCTTCTCCTCCCTGTGTCTTCAAATGGGCTTCCCTCTCTACGTCCTAACCTCTTCTTAGGGGACCCCAGTTATACAGGATTAGGGCCCACTCCAGTGACCTCATTTTAATGTATTTACTTCTTTTTTACAAGCCTGTCTCCAAGTACAGACACACTCTGAGGTCTTGGGGGTTAGGACTTCAACATACAAATTTTAGGGGGACATAATTCAGCTCCTAACACCGCTAACAAATGAATGTTCTGTCAGTGTTTCATGAGTGATGCCGATAGGGGAGGGGGGCCAGAGCTGGTTGCTGTGTGGGGAGGTGGGTGGGGACATAGGAACCGGCTGTGGCCCATCCCTGTGTGCTTCCTGAACCTCCACTCGGGGTCAGGATTAGAAAGAGCCGGCCGGCTTGTGTCTGCTTATGCAGGCTCTGCTTCCTGGAACCGGTCTCCCATGGGCTAGGGGACACGACCTGAGAAGCTCCTTCCCTTCCCTCTGCTGACTCAGAAGACGCTGAACCCTCTTCTCCCAGTTTCTCTCTTTGAGGCACATCTTTCCCCCGCACCTCCCAGCCTGCTCCCCTTTCTCCAGATACGGGCTGTGGAGTGTGTTGATCTTGAAATCTGTGGAGACCCTCACAGAAAAGGTTAGAGATCACAGTGAGGGGGCCTTTACTTACGCGGACTGTCTGGGGAGGGGCAGAGGCCAAGGCCAGCTGATGTACTTCTGGAGAGTTCTGTCTGTCCGTCTGTCCTCGGCGCCTCCCTCCCAGATCCCTCATTCCCCACCGAGCTTTGCCCTGCCCTTGGCGGGAGCCCTCTAGAAAACCAAGGTGGGGACATCCTGCGTGTCACAGGCTCAGGGCGGTGTCGTGTCTCCCTGCAGCTGAAGAGCAAATGGGACGAGTCCATCTTCACGAAAGGCTGCATCCAGGCGCTGGAGAGCTGGCTCCCGCGGAACATCTACATCGTGGCCGGCGTCTTCATCGCCATCTCCCTGCTGCAGGTCTGTTCCCACCGTCCATGTGGCTTCCTCCCCGCTTGTAACCACACCTGTCCCCTTGAGCCAGATTTCACACGGGGAAAGACGCTAGTGGCTGGGGGTGCCCGAGGCCAGGGGTGAGCAGGCTGGCTAGTGTCTGCTGGGAGAAGAACTAGCTAGGGAAAGTCGAGAATTCAGTGAATCAGAGAAACCAGGAGTTTTTCAGTACTACCCAGGGCTTGGAGGAGAAGCCGGCAGCCTTGTGAGCAACTTCTGAAGCAACTGAGGCTGCTGCTCTGTGGAAAAACACACCGTTTAGAAAATGTACAGCTCTGACCTTTCCTGGAAGGAGGGTCACTGACGTGGACTCGGGGTCACCAGCTGTCCATGCCCTTTTCCCTCCTTTGCTCCATGGCTGGTTGATCTCAGAGGAAGGCCAAGAGACAGATGCATGGGGAAAAGGAAACCAAAAAAACTTACTTGCAAAGCAGGCAGGAACTCAGACTTAAGAAGGAGTGGCTCATCAAATACCAACCACAACAAGAACTTAAAACTGGGGAAAAAGCCAATTTCCTCAGGTCACCAAGTTCACATTAGTCTGTTCTTGGTAGAAAAACATCATTCTTCCCACACGGTTATCCCGGCCACTGAGGTCAGAGTGTAGCTTCAGACATCAGCACAGGCCAGGGCGGGGCAACCTCGTATTTATTGTAGAATCCAGGTTTATGGGAAATGTTCAAGATTTGTTATTTTGGGAATCAGAACCAGTCAGTGACCCTGTCATTTCCAGTTTCACCCAGCACACAAAGCGTGTTGTGGTTTGCGGTCTGGGACATGCAGGGTCATGCTGCAGGCAGGCCAGAGCGTCCCTTGTGCTTCTGCGGTGCTGCTGTTTGCCCCTTCCAGGCTCTTGGGACATGGCAAAGCAGACCCCAGGCTCCTCTGTCTTAACTGTGGGTTGGTCTCCTTTGGTGTGTGCCCGGTTGCTGCTCTCTGTCCTCAGTCTCTGCAGGCAGGTGTGGGGGTGATGGGCAGTGTGGGGTACCCTCTCCAGCATGCCCTCTGGGCCCCGATGCTGACGGCCGCTGCCTCTGCTGCCATTTGTTTCCAGATATTTGGCATCTTCCTGGCGAGGACCCTGATCTCAGACATTGAGGCGGTGAAGGCAGGCCACCACTTCTGAGGAGCCGGAGGCAGGCAAGCGGAGCTGAGCCACACCGTGGAGGTGGCAGCCCTTCTCCAGCATTAGCGTCATGTCCACAGGGAGAGAAGCAGAAGCACCTGGCCAGAGCCGGCACCCCGCCTTCAGCATCCGCGTGATGTGACCTCTGTTTCTGCTTGCCGGTGCTGAAGACTGAGGGGCCCCCTGTCACCCGCACAGACTTGTGACTGACACCCCCATGGGGGTCCGCCTGGAGTCAGAGGCTCCGTCTTTAAGTGGGGGAGGTGACTCTGAGGGACTGACGGCTCTGGTGGCTGCACCCTGGCCTCCATCGCACATGTGGTTGGCGCTGGCCTCAGGGGCAGCCCCATCTTCTGTGGACCTCCGAGTGCCAGTGGGGCCTGCGGTGTCTGCACACGTCGGGGGTGTGAGCAGGATCCTCAGCCACATCCAAGTGAAGTAAGCCTGAGCCAGCACGTGGCTGGTGCCATGGGAGTGCCTCGTCCCCTGTCCCCTCCAACCCCCAGGACGGGAACTGCTCCAGCCTAACAGCATTATGCCCTGATGGCACGGGGGGTGGGGAGGGTGGCGATGGGCGTGGCTTTCCTCTTGAGCGTCAGCTCTCCTTTTCCTAAAGTGTGTAAATAGTTTATTTATAGGGGTAAGAATGTTCTCACACCACGTCTTCATTTCCTCTGGCATTCTCCTCTCAACAGCCTTATGTGGTGTCTGGGACTGACGCCATCCCTTTCAGTTCCCTTGAGCGTCTCTCAAACCAACTCCATCAGCTTCTCCTTATCATCCCTCATCACCTAGCTGCACTCACATACTCCCCTTTCGTCTACGTGCCCCTAATACGCATACCATCACTCCCCTCCCCACTTGGCCTCACTGTCTTCTGGTCTTGGTGCTACTGAAACTGTTACCCGGAACTTGAATCCTGACCCTCCTCACTGCAAAGCCAGGGAACCCTAGCCAGAGACAGCCAGCCGGAGACCTTTGGCCAGGGCTCCTCTCCAGGTTGCATGCTAAGGGCCGGCTGGCCGGCCTGGCATTCTTTTGCCTCTCCTTGGACAGAGAAGCCCTGTAGCCAGCCCCTGGGCTGAGCCATGGACCCCAGCCTGCAGCTGGATAGAGGCTCATATATTTCGTTGAAGACTTTGGTGGTGACCCTCCAACCCCTGAAGGGGATATCTGTGGTCATTGTGTCCACCCTTCATGTCAGGGTTTACTGGGGGCCTGCTTTTGGAAATGAAGTCTGTCTGATGTCCTGAATAACTTCCCGGGGGAAGCTGGGATGTCTGTGCAGCTTTGGCTGGGCTACACTCTAACGCCTCTCTGGATCTTGTTCTGCCAGTTCTGTCCTCCTCGTTCAGGAATGGAGTGCTACCTTCACTCACTTGCCGAAGTGTACATGCCGGTGTTTGTTGATGACGTTGGTTTTGTTGTTTTTTACAATTTTCTCTGTAGACTAGGGGAAGAAGAATGCTTGTGTTTTTAGGAAGTGTGATGCTTTTCTTTGACTGCCAAACTCTTTTATGGAATATATCTTTATATTAATGCTGTTGCTTTGATTGTTTTTGTTTGGGGTCATATCAAGATGGCATTAAGTACCTCGGTGGTAAACTTGGTTGCCAAGGGAACCAGTGGGATTGGGTGTGAGTAAGCACCACAGGAAGGTAGGCGGTTGACACAATCTGAAATAAATTTCATCAGGTGATTTTTTTTTTTTTTTTAGATTCCATGTGCCACTTTCAGTGATTGGAGGTTACGATACAGCAAGCTGGCTTGCTCAGCTGTAAGCACAGGGACTTTGACTCTGTAGGCCCAGAGGCAATGTTATTTTAGGTCATAAGCATACAGCCCCAGGTGGTAAGGTCCAAGCAAAAGAGCCTGGGAACACTGGGCTGGAATCTGAGACTGCGTGAGCTGTGTGCCCCAGACCTGCTGGCCCCCGTGTGGAGAGGGTTAGCGGCTGCGCCTGCCTCGCCAGTATGTCTGATCCAGCCGCCCTGGGGGAGTCAGTGTCCGCAGGCTGTCCCTGCTGGTCTGTGTGCACCGCAGCTGCTCCTAGACAGCTCTGCCTATTCAGAGGTGTTCCGTCTATTCAGGTGGACCTGGTGACCCCTTGCAAATATCTTCACAGGTCCCAGCCCAGTTCAGGGTGAAGTCTACCTACCTGTGACTTTTTAGAGTTGGGTTTGTTTATTTTACAGAATTTGCTGACCACTTTCAGCCATCTCTTCTGACTCTGAGTTGTGCTGAGGGTAGAAGAGAAATGCAGGCTAAGGAGTGCTGACATGGCATCTCCAATGCTCTGGACTCTCCGCAGAGCCACAGTGCAGCCTCCCCTGAGCCCCCAGCCACTCCCTGTCCTCTCAGACCACATAGGCCAGCCTGTGCCTCTGCACGTACCCCCCCACCCCATACACTCTTGCTTGAAAGTTTCAGGGTCTTTGCTTATCCTTCCTGTGACTCTCCTGTCCACCTCCCCCTCCTGAACTGCCATGCTATTATCTTTCCCAGTTGCTCTCCTTCTTGTCCCATCCCACATACCCACCTCCCAGAAAGCTTGCCTACCCACCTCCCAGAAAGCTTGCCTACCCAGCTCTGTGCTGCCCCACTCCAGCTTTCCTTCCCAGGAAGCTGCTTGTCTGGCACTGTCCACCTCCCGCCACTACCCACTGCTTTTCTCACTCGCCTGGAAGCCGCTCAGCGCAGTCACCAGACTCAGTGCCTCTCTCTTGTTCCCTGGGGCTCCTGACGCCCCGGACCACCCCATCCTCAAAGTCCTCTGCTTCTGCCGCCCAAGCTCCCAGGTGCCTGGCCCCCTCCTGCCCACCCTTGTCCCGCCTCTCGCTGCACCTATTGCACGCACCAGTCTCCTTGGGCTCCTTTGACCCCAGGGTAGGGCTGCGGGTGGGGCAGGAAAGCCGTCTGTGCTGATGCTTGGCTGGACTAGGTTTCCCAACATGAATAACAAGAAAAATGAATGGATCCAGAACTTCCTGGAACAAAGGAAGTGCTCAGAGTACCTAACAGTTAAAAGCTGATTCAGTCCCCAGATCAGCTCTGGAGGAGCCATTTTTGTGTCCAAAACACAAGAAAGGTAAGTTACCAGTGGAGATTTGGAAGAGGTGGATTGAAACTCCGGGAGCCTTGCCCCTGAAGGAGATTTGGTGCCTGTGAGCCTTGCTTCTGAACCAGTGATTGGTGCCTGCTGAGGAAAACCAGCACCAAGGGCAAGGCTGTGAGAAGCATCACTTTCCTGAGGAGGATCCAGTTACTGAGCTCTGTGGCAGGTTGACAACCATCTGGAGAAAGTCAGTGAAGATCCCCAGCTCTGAACCTGGATCTGGGTGCCTGGTTGAGTTTGGGGGGCCTTTGGGAGAGCATGACGTCATCCCAAAGGACCTCTGTCCCACCCTGGGCTAGAGGCCCTGGTTTTGAGCAGCAGACTCACTCCCTTTCATGACCAGAGCTGCCATCTGGGCAGCTTACTTACCTTTATGAGCAGCAGCCTCACTCCCCTCCATGACCAGAGCAAGCCTAGTGGGCAGTGAGAAATCAGGCATAGCTTTCTCTCCCAGAGATACTACTTGGGGCTGCTACTGGGGCAGTAATGGGCAAGTCTGGGAGTGTAGGCCACTGCAATCTCAGGGACACAGGGGGAGAGAGCTCCTCAGAACAGGAGGCTGGGTCAGAGCCAGCGGAGGAGGGAGTGAGTTCCGGCAGTGGGGACCACCCAATTGCCTCTTGGCCAGCAAGCTCAGAGTGTGGACTGAAAAAAGGGGGAGGAGATATTGCAGTGGTCCCAGGACATCCTTCTGCCCAGGTGTCTGGAGCTCAGCCAGGTCACCTCTGGGTCCAGTGCCCTCAGCTGTCTGGGTGAGTGGAGTGGCTGTATGACCTTGGGTGGGTGTTTTCTAGCTCCAGGCTCATCCACAGGGTTTGTAGGCTGCCCCCAAACTGTGGTAACCTGTCCCCAGGGCCCACCTTGGTACAGGCCCTGGCATGTGCTCGTCTGCCATCCAAGAGGATGCTGCCCAGCCTTCCAGGGCAGACTGGGCCTCCTGCAGCACCATTCTCCTTCATCTGGGCGCTGTCTCCAAAGATGCAGAGAACTGTACACTTTTAGCTTCTGTAAACTCAGCAAGACCTGGTTTATCCTCCTCAAACCCAGGTCTCCTGCATTGCAGGCAGATTCTTTCCAATCTGAGCCACCAGGGAAACCCAAGTGTTAGTCGCTCAATTCTGTCTGACTCTTTGCGACCCTATGGATTGTAGCCCACCAGGATCCTCTGTCTGTGGGATTCTCCAGGCAAGAATACTGGAGTGGGTAGCCATTCTCTTCTCCAGGGGATCGTCCCAAACCAGGGATCAAACCCAGGTCTCCTGCATTGCAGGTGGATTCTTTAACATCTGAGCCACCAGGGAAGCCCTCAAAGACTACAGTAAAGATATATTCATTCTCAGAATGCTTTTAGGGTCTCCAGGGCACCTGAGGACAAGCTGACATGGGCACTGTAATACGGCAACTGTGATACAACTTTGGGATTCAAATGGATACTGTTCTGGTGAACTTGCCAGTTTTAGAGATTCCAGCTTTGGAGAAGGAGGAAGTCTGCCTCACAAAGGTCTGGGAGAGTTCTCTCTCCCTGAGTTTTCTTGCCATGCTCTGCATTTTGTACATCAGCAGGGGCTTCAAAAGCATGGTTTAATAACTACCAAATTAAATTATCACCTAAGACTCTATCACCTCAAGTGACTTTTAAACTAATCTTTCTCTCTTTTTTCAGTATAAGTCGAGACAGTCCACGCACAGAGTATAAAGTAACAAGTACGTGTTCTATTCCCCAGTGACATCCACCACAAAGTACCCTCCTTGGAAATGTGCATGCATATTCAAGTATCTTTTCCACACAAACGAGAATTGTGTTTTGTAATTAATTCTACTTAACTATATCTCAGAAATATTTCTCTGTGGCCGAATACCCATCCACAATGCGTTATCACAGTCCACTGAAGGACTGCCATGAGTGAATGAACCTAGTTTTAGAATGGGGATTGTGTTCACAGTCACAGGTAACAGAAAACCCAATTCAAACTGACGGAAACAATGAAGGGAGGTTTTTGGCTCCTGAACCTGGAAAGTCCAGAGGTGGGGTGAGTTTCAGGGTTTGATCTGAGTGACTCAGTGATGCCAGCACTGAGGATCTGGTTTCCTTTCCTGTCTGCTCCACCTGTCACGGTGTTCTCATCACCCAAGGCAGAGGGAGGGAAGACCCCACCACGAACCACCTGGAGCCGCTGAAGAGGACGGTATGGTGGTAAAGCCATTGAGGGGATCCCCCCCCAGCAGCCCCCTGTGTGTGTTCATCCCACTGAAACGCCGTGGTGGGGGAACCAGACTCCTGTAGAGGAGACGGACATGGGAAAGGCTGCCAATCACCCCTATTACACTCCTGTGGATGAACATTTTGATTACAGGGTGTTTTGTTCTTACAAGGGCTATTAACCCCACTATATCTTATTATTAGAATTACCTCCAAGAAGGTTTTTGTAAGGAAAACATTTTACAGAAATAGTCCAGGGAGGTGGGCTGCCATCGTAATGAGCGGCTACTCAGGGCTGGAGTGTTCCTGTGCTGCCAGGCTGTTGAGTGGTAAGGGTGGCCTGAGCATCTGGGATGTACGGGCTAGTTCTGGGGTGAGGGGTGGTGGGCAGGGGATGGGTGACGTGTCCTCCAGGAGCCTGTGGCCTGCGACAGCACAGCTTTCACAGGGAGGCTGAGCAAGGTGGCCCTGCAATCCACCTTTGCCTTCGGAGACAGCTGGTCCTGTGAGAAAGGAGTGGCTTGAATGGCATCCTTGTGTACAAATGAGGACATGTGCGCTGGAGATCCAGGGCCGCCCTGAGGTTGCCAGGGAGGGAGCTGCAGAGCCCGGCAGACAAGCCTGCAATGGGGCTTTGGGGTCCAGATGGCTCACTGCCGGACTGCTGGGTCGACCCCCTCCTGGAGAAGGGCAGATCACCCTGATGGGCTCAGCCTATTGGTGTGGCCACTTCCCCAGACAGGTAGCTATGTGCCAGAGGCAAAACTAGACAGTGAACCCAGGGTAGGTGGGGAAGCGGGGGCGGTCTTGGCTCTGTGAGGGTGTATTCCCGTGGAGACTGAGTGGGGTTGCCATTGATCCTTTGCAGTACCAGGCTCTCTGTTCTAGATCAAGGCCTGTGCAGGAGCTTGGGCTTGAAAACAAACACCCCAAGCAAACACCTCAGTGTCTCAGTTTCTTCATTTCTCAGGTGGAAATAATTTGAGGTCTTGATTTCACAAGGTTTCTGGGAGAATCTGATGAGTTTGTGTAGAGGAGAGACAGCAAGGTAAACTTGAAAGGTGCTATCAGCTGCCCAGCCACCTACTGCTCACTAGCCTGTAGCCTTTGGGAAGTTATTTAACCACTTTGGGTGTTTTTTGTGAAACACAGCTCCAACATGAGGTTGTTTCAAGGTTTAAATGAGATGAGGTGGCTTATCTAAGCATTTTAACATAGGTTTAGATGGATTACTTAGTAGGCACCCCTCACAACTACTGCTAATGCAATGATTGAATTCTAACTACCAGTCCCCACCAGGCTCAGCTGCCTGGGTTATGAGAAACACAGCTCAAGTTCCCAGCCAGGCTGAAGTGAAAAGCCCCACTTTTCCTTTTAGGAACAAGGCTTAGGTCTGTTGGGGGCTCAGCCAGTATTTGAGGTTCAAGGTCTGTTTGCTTTCTATGTCATGGTGGTGGGGAGGCAGAAGACGGGTTTCTTGCTGGGAGTGTGGATCCTGCCAGAAACCAACACAGCCTGAGACGTAGCTCCTGAAGCCCCCAGAGGAAGCAGTGTTCCTCTCCAGCCAAGGGGGCCAGCAGAGGGCCACAGCCTGCCTTCAAGAGCTCCTGAAGGGATGATCTGGGGGAGACTGGGGAAGGAGCTGGGTTAAAGGAGCTTGGACGAGAAAGAAGAACCTGAATAGATGCTCTGAAACTAGCAGGATGACATGTTTGGATGGGGTGGATGCTCCTGTGGTTGGAAACCATATTTGGTTCCATTCCAGGCAGGGAGAACAGAGATGAGAGAAGTGCTGGGACCACCCTAGGCCTCAGAGTGAGGGGCTGAGTCCAGCGGAGGGGCCTGGAGCAGGCCTGAAGCCAAGGCCAGGAGGTGGTCCGTGCACCTCCCACCTTGACAAGCGAGTGTGTCCAACCCTGATGCAGGATGGCCGCAGCAGGACTGGAGGCACTGGTGTGTGTGTGTGAGACACGCATGCAGTCCTGGAGGCATGTGTGTGTATGTGTGTAAGACATGTGCATGCAATTCTGGAGGCACACGTGTGTGTGTGTGTATGTGGGTGTATATACGTGTGTGTGCACATGCATGCACTACACATGCATGCAGTCCTGCTGTACTAGCCCAGGTCCCCAGGAGGAAATCTTCGTTTTCAAGACCTTTTGGATTTTATTTATAGCCCTAAGGTCAGGAGGGCAGCTGGTTAACAGTGTCTTAAGACTGTTCTAAGGCACATGAGCCCAGCAGTCTCACCTTCGGGCTCCACTGCGTGGCGGCACCTTCTTCTGGGTCACATCATCCCCTCCTAGCCCTCACCGCCCAGCCATTTCAGCCTTACCGTGCCTTTGCAGGGAGCCCGGGGTTGCAAGCTTTGTTTGTAGGTGATTTTGGGGGTCCAAGCAGTCATCAGCTGGGGCTGGGAGGAGGGCTGTGTTTTCTTTTTAGTTTTAGATCTGTTCTTGCTTTGTTCTACTTTTAAAAGTCAGCACAGCTATGATCATACATGTGGAGAACTGACCTCTGGGAGGGACTGAGCACCCTGTTGCTGGAGGTAAAACCCAGGGCAAACCCAGGCTGGACACCTCCTGTTGGGGGTGATATGGATGGGGCTGCCGGGGAGGTTGCACTGCATGGCAACTCTTATCCCTGAGAGGCTCTCCTTCCTGTGTATTTTGTCAGATTATTTTTCAAAAATGCGGCATCACTCATCTAAATGTTAAGCACATGTGAAAGATTTAACTCATTAATTAAACAATGGATCTGGCAAGATTAACAAGCAGTTCAAAGGAGAAATTGCAGTGGACTATAAATCTAAAAAGAGTAAAGGAATGTTGAGACTGGCTTTTTTTCAGGGGGAAAGGGTCAATGGTCATTCCCCTTTCCTGAAGGATCATGCAAATATACTATATGCATGTCCATAGACAAGAAGTATTTTGCATTAACTACAACTTAAAGAGTTGTAAAACAGCTCAAAGGCAATGAAATTTGAGAATCAGGATCAGATAACTGAAGGCTGTTCTCTAAACCATGCAGAGTTTTCCACTCACAATCTCTTGCTTATGCCAAATTTCCTTCCACTTATTGTTACTCTGGCAGAGCTCACTTTAAAAAAAAATAGGACCCATTCAGGGAGTCCAAAGGAGCCAACTTCTCACTGTGAAGTGGAGCCCGGGGATGAGGGTGTCTCCCAGGTGCCCTTGGTCAGGGTCAGCCACTATCAGAGGGGTCCTAAGGGCACTGGCTGCCTTCTCAGTGGGGGCTGGATGGCTCAGGTCTGCTGCCCAGAGAGCCCACTGTCAGCAAAGCCACTTTAGACCCACGGGGTCACCCGCTCCTGCAGACATGTAGGATTTGTCTTCGTTCCTCCAACTGTAAGTCTCAATCATATCCCAAGTTACCCTTCCAGTCTCGCCCATCTAAGCTGAGGGGACTATTGCCCGTTAGCTAAATCCAGGCCACAGCCTGGATTTGAGGGCTCCTGGAGGGATGATCCAGGAGTGTGGGACTACCAGGGCCCCGAGGATGAAATTGGCTACTCCAGTAAACAGAACATCTGGTCACCTCTTCTAAAAGTTAGACATCTCAGGTGTATCTGAATCTCTTTCCAAGCATAACTGCATTTTGAAGTGAGCTTACCTCCCCTCTCTGCGGATCTTAAAACAATTCTTGGAAGCTGCAGGGGGTTGGGGGGGTGGTCTTTGCAGGATTCTCATATAAAAGAGAATCTGTAAGGATGTTCTAAGAAACTGGGGTGTGGGGGCCCAGTCCCTGGCTGGTGAACTCCCCTCCTTCCTCCGGGCAACACAATTCTCACACCTGGCCAAAGTGTGCATTAAAAGTTTTCGACTGTGTTTTTGTTTTCTCTTTCTATATTCCACCCCGCACCGTTCTCCACCCCCAAACTGTACGGGGACAAATGTCAGTCACTGGCCTTGGAGGCAGCAATACCGGTGAACGTCCACGTGGTTCTCAGGAGCGAGGCTGGAATGGGCTCATCTGGACCCATATTCTTTCCTTCTGTTCCAAGTATCTGCTGCTCAGGGCAACAGTCAGATAGCCTCATTAAAAAACCTACTTTGGGCAACACTGCTGGGCAGGTGCCGCGCATGTTGAGTAGCAGAACTGGGTTTATAGCCCAGGATGTCCACTCCAAGGACTGTTCTCACCCTGTCTGAAAACACCAACTCACAGGACACAATCAGTGTACATAGAAGGGGCTGATGTGGGGGCCACACACTGATGTGGTCTAGTGTGGAGGCAGCACAGTGCCAGTGAAACAGACAGAACTGGGGACCATTTCCTCTGTCAAGTGGGGATACTGATTATAACACTGCAGCTTCAGCAACAGTGTGATGATTCTCTGTGTGTGACCCCCTAGACCAGCAGCTGTGGTATCACTTGGGAACTCGTTAAACATGCAAATTCTGTGGTCCCACTCTGGGCCTGTGGTAACAGAAACTCAGGAATAGAGCTCAGCCGTCACTGTTCTAACCAGCCCTTTGGTGATTCTGGGGCTTCCCTGATGACTCAGACGGTAAAGAATCTGCCTGCAATGCAGGAGACCCAGGTTTGATCCCTGAGTCAGGAAGATCCCCTGGAGAAGGGAATGGCTACCCACTCCAGTATTTTTGCCTGGAGAAATCCATGGACGGGGGGTTGCAAAGAGTTGGACATGACTGAGCAACTAACACTTTCACTTTCACTTGGTGATTCTAACACAGGTTCAAGTTAGAAGACCACTGCATTAGAGTCAGGATTGGAGAAGGCAATGGCACCCCACTCCAGTACTCCTGCCTGGAAAATCCCATGGACGGAGGAGCCTGGTAGGCTGCAGTCCATGGGGTCGCTGAGGGTCGGACACGACTGAGCGACTTCACTTTCGGTTTTCACTTTCATGCATTGGAGAAGGAAATGGCAGCCCACTCCAGTGTTCTAGCCTGGAGAATCCCAGGGAGAGGGGGAGCCTGGTGGGCTGCTGTCTATGGGGTCACACAGAGTCAGACACGACTGAAGTGACTTAGCAGTAGCAGCAGCAGTCTAGTCAGCTGGTGGCTGGAGCAGGGAAGAGGGTGAGGACCCAGTGAGGGAGAATCTTAGGAAAGAGGCCTGGATGCTTGCACATCACTCATGCCCATGTTCCATCATCTGAAGCCACATCAAGCTGCCAGCTCAAAGTCTCTCTGTATGCCCAGGAAGAAGAGGCGAGGCTAGATATTGAAGGACACCAGCCGACTTTACCCTAAGTCCCACAGCTTGGGGAAGTGAGGATTGGGGCTGGAATCCCCCTTTGTAGGGAACTGAGGACCCAGCCTGTGGGGGGTTGTTTGCCTAGCTCACAGCCTCTGCTCAGCCTTCTCACTGCTCCGAAAAGCAGCCTTGAGGTGGCGGGTGCCTCTTCAAGCTGAATGGTATGTGGGATCCCACAGGGACAGATGTGGTTTGTGGGCAGATGGTGGCGGGGAGCAGGAGGCACACGTACTCTTGTCCATACCCACCAGGGGTGACCACTGGGGAGGTGAGACACCACTGCATGGCCCCAGAAGGACTATTCGGCTCAGAACAAGAACCCAGAGGGTGGAGGTGGAGGATGGAAGGGCAGGAACCTGTTAGGGCTCACTAAGACTTAGGTTTAGGTCCTGGATCATTAGCAGCTGTCAACTTTGACAACAAAATTGGCCTTGGAATAATAAAACTGTCTGCCTCATAATCTTATTCTGAAAATTAAAGAAGTTAGGAGAAGAAAGGCCTTAGCACAGTGCCCGTGGCTTCATGGTGGGCATGCAGGAAGTATTGGCAGTGATCTTGGCTCGCTCTTCCAGGCCTGGATGGGAGCCCAGGGCTCCCTGGAGTTCTCAGGTGCTTATAGGGTGAGGGCACTGCTGCTCCTCTCCACTGGGCGGGACGGCCTAGGGGCCTGGTGGGGCCAGGCCTGTGGTTTGGAGGTGACTCTGCAGCTGAGAGAGGCAGCAGGCAGGCCTGGCTGATGCATGGTCTTTAGTAGGTGCCAGGGGACCTGGGGAGGTCTGTGTGGGCGGCTGCCCATAGCACAAGCCTGTTTGCCATCTGCAGTCTCAGAGTCGCCTCCTGCCCTTTGAGTTAATAAGAATCAGTCCTGGGCTGACACAGTCAATCTGTTATACTTGTGCTGAGTGGCCTGGTTCCAGGGGGATTTGGATGGAGTCAAGCGTTTTCTAATTAGCAGGACCAGGGCTCCTGGAGAGGTTTAGGGAGCGGGAGTGCAGATGAGCGTAGGTTGTCTGTCTGTGATGGAGAGGGGGCAGCCCGCTCAATACTCCCTCCACCTGAGGACCCAGAGCTCCCTGCTGTACGAGCGGTGTGCAGCCCAAAGGACTCGGCATCCGGTGAGCCGAGGACCATCTCTGGAAACCACCTTTTTTTTTGCTGTGTCACTGGCTTCCTGGGGGAGGTGATGAAAGGGGGGCTGGGCAGCAAGGAGGGGGGATGGCTGCCGTCAAAGAGAGAGCGGAGCCCAGGAGGGACCTCCAGTGGGAAATGGGCCATCAGAAACGGCCCTTAGAGAGGGTCTGGCCGAGGTCCTTAGTGTCATGTCCAGTCCACCCCTGCGGCATCCTTGGCAAGACAAATGCAGGGCTAGCCAAGTAACACACTGGTCGTAATGACCTTAACGGAGAGGAGGTGAAGCAGAAGGGGACTGTGATAACAGGGAGGAGGGTGGGGTACTCTCAGAGAGGCATGGGGCATGGGGACAGGACCAGACTTCACACTGCCCCGTGTTTTCTCTCCATCAGTGTCTCCGCCTCTTGGAACGCTGGCCCGTTCCCAGACTCCCCGAGTGCTGCAGCCACAAGTTCAAACTGTAGTAGAAAATCAGCTGATTTCTCCTTGTTTTGCATATCGGTCCCAGGCTCAGGAAACACACCTGTGGAGAACTCAGGACTTTTCCTGTAAACCAGAAGGAGTCTGGGGACATAGAATTAGCTCCCAACACCCACCACCCCCACCTAGTATGTTGATTCACCAAGTTAGTGAGGAACTCAGTCCCATATTAAGGAACAGGCTCTGAAGCTAGAATCACAAATGTGTGTGTCTGTGCTTTTTATTTAACATCAGCATTGGTGTCCTCAACCTATACTCCACCCTGTACTCTGACCCCAGCAATTCCATGGTGGGGAAAGCCCCAAGCCCTCCTCATGAACTCTGCTAATACCTGGCACTCGGGCCCACAGGCTTCCCACTACTATGTCCCTTAATGGTTCCTTTTTGTCCCTCCTCTGTCCTGGCAGAATTAAAGTTCACTTTTTTCCCCTCTTTTAAATAAATCTCACAGCAAGCATTTTGTGAGTTAAACCATTCTGATGAAGATCTGGGGCAGAGTGGTCCACCGTCTCAGGTGTGTGGCCACCCCTTTGCTTCTTCCCCTGCCTCCTCTGGGCTCAGAGATCCTGGTTTTCAGTCCTGGAGCAACTCAGCTCACCACAGCTTGGCCTCCCAAATGTGCATATCTAAACCTAGCATGGTTTCCAGAAGTTCATGGGCTGTTCCTTTTTTTTTTTTGGATTTACTTATTTATTTTTGTGTGTGCTGGATTTGAGTTGCTGTGCGCGCGCTTCCTCTAGTTGTGGAGAGCAGAAGCTGCTCTCTAGGTGTGGTGCTCGGGTTTCTCACTGCGGTGCCTTCTCTTGTTGCAGAGCACAGGCTCTAGGCACGTCCGCTTCAGCAGTTGTGGCTCATGTGCTTAGCTGCCCTGCGGCATGTGGGATCCTAGTTTCTGGACCAGGGATCAAACCCATGTCCCCTGCATGGGCAGATGAATTTTTAACAACTGGAGCATTAGGGAAGACCCTGGGCCTTTCCTTTTATTAGGACCTGTTTATTCTCTTTAGAAGGCACTGGGGGTTAAAATACTCTTTTTCCTGATACATTAGACTGGGAGCATCCTACACATGCTTTTCCCCACTAGTAATATATCACGATTACATTTATGCCAACAGATATGCTCAATGTCAGTTCTAATATCTGTATAGTATTTCATTCTATAGACTCACCATGATTTATTAATCTAAGCCCCTTTTATTGAATCCATCTGTTATTTTGAAATTTCCCACGATTATGACTAATGATGCAGTAGTTATTCTTTTGTATGTCACAGAACCCCTAAGGTCATGACCACTGAGGGCGATCCTGGTACAATCACAGGTAACAGGCAAGGATCTAGCTAATTATCCCAGCTCTGATTATTGAATAAATATACATCCTCTCCCTCACCCCGTTATTTAGTGTCAATTAGATCACATTCTAAATAATTACATACGTATTTGGATCTGAGTATGGGCTTTCTCAGGTTTCCCTGGTGGCTCAGTGGTAAAGAATCCACCTGCAATGCAGGAGACAGTGGTTTGATCCCTGGGTTGGGAGGATCCCCTGGAGAAGGAAATGGCAACCCAGTCTGGTATTCCTGCCTGGAAAACCCCATGGACAGAAGAACCTGGAGGGCTGCAGTTCATGGGGTTGCAAAAGAGTCAGACACAGCTTAGTGATTAAACAATGGCAACTGGGCTTTCTTATTTCAATCTATCTGGTTTTTTGTGAGTGTGTCAGAACTGAAATGTTTGTTTTAGAAGTCTGAATACTGGCAGTATAGAGTTCAACATTCCACTGTATTTTCTAGACTGTTCTCATCTGTTCATTCATTTGGCTAACTTGGGAAACACTTTATCAAAGTGTCTTGCCCACATACCAGTTAAATTTCAGGTTTGGCTTGAAATTGTAGAAATAGATGAATTATTTGAGATTGTATTAGTTATGCTTCGCTGCATGACACATTACCCCAAAGTTCAGCAGCTTGAAATAGCACTTATACATCTTACATCCTGTCTGAGGGTCAGGAAACTAGGACCAGCTTGGCTGGGGGATGCTAGCTCAGGATGTCTCGTCAGGTTGCAGTGAAACTGTTGGCTGGGGCTGCAGTCTTATCTGACCAGATCCTCCGCCACTCACGTAACTGTTGGCAGGAGACTTCAGTTCCTTGACATGTAGGTTTTGTAACATGGTGTCCCCAGAGTGAATGCTGAGAGAGAGAGAAGAAAAGAGAGAGAGGAAGGGAGAGAACCCGAGGAGGAAGCAGAAAAATCTTTTATAACCTAATCTCAGAAGTGACAGATGATCACTTCTGGTGCATGCTATTACTGATCACACAGACGATCCTGGTACGTGTGAGAGAGGCCACCCAAAGTCACAGATACCAGGTGTCCGGGATCATCGAGAACCATTTTGAAGGCTAATTAATACAGCAGTGGACTGAACATGTTACGGTACTGCAGCTCTTCAGTTGTGACTGCAGTGTGTCTCTGCTGCTGCTGCTAAGTCGCTTCAGTCGTGTCCGACTCTGTGTGACCCCATAGACGGCAGCCCACCAGGCTCCTCTGCCCATGGGATTTTCCAGGCAAGAGTACTGGAGTGGGGTGCCATCATACCAACTTAAATCCTCGGTGTGCTCTCAGCGAGGATATTCACTTTTTTTCACATAGGTCCACACAATGTTTGTTAAATTTATTTGCAGTGTTTCATATCTGGTTCCTATTGTGAACTGGATGTCTTTTAAGTGGCTGTTGCACTCATACAGGGACACTATTGATTTTTATGGCCATGATTTTTCAGGGGAGCTTAACAGGTAACAAAGCAGAAATTCCTCTAGACTGTCACTGAGCCTTTGGATCACAAAACAGAGACCAGATAAAATCCTAAATGTGCGCTTGGGACCAGTTTCCCCAAGTGACTTCGTGCCAGGGAGGTGGGAGGAGAATGTAAGGAAGGCCTTCCCGCAGTCCGTCTTTACGTGGTGCTCAGGGCAGCAGCAGCAGCAGGGCTGCCTGAAGTCAAGATGATGGGGTTCTCTGACCATGACTTGACCCTGCCTTTAAGGGAGCCCTGTGGTCAGGACCTGGGGGGATAGACAGGGCAAGTGGCCAGTCCACCTAATGCCCCAGAGACTTAGCCCATCTGCCCACAACTTCCAGGTATGGATCTCCAATAGCATCTCCCCAGAGCACTGTTCTGCAGCGTTTACACAGCCTCTGGTCAATTCCCACATGAATGTTCCATCATCCATTCTCATTTCTAGTAGCTACAGTGTTTATCCAGCACCTGCTGCACACCCAGCAGAGCTCTCAGCACCAGGGATCAGCAAAGCACCTGCCCTTGTGATGCTTGTTACAAGTAGGGAGAGAGAGACAACACCAAACCAATTGTAAAATAGTCTTTTACAGAGTAAGTGATACAGGAATAAATAGAGCAGAATAAGGGAGGCTTCCCCGGTGGCTAAGCAGTAAAGTTTCCATCTGCAATGCAGGAGATGCAGTAGACACTGGTTCAATCTCTGGGTTGGGAAGATCTCCTGGAGGAGGAAGTGGCAACCCACTCCAGTATTGCTAACTGGGAAATCTCATGGACAGAGGAGCCTGGTAGGCCACAGTCCATGGGGTCACAAAGAGTCGGACACGACTGAGCATACATGCAACCAAGGAAGGATCGGGAATATAGAGGGGCTAAAAATTTGAGCAAAGACTTGAAGGGGGTGAAGGAGCTAGCTGAGACCTGGGCAGAGGGAACAGCCAGTATAAGGGAGGGAGTGTGTATTTGTGGAAAGGTGAGAATGGGAGTGGTGGTTAACAGGGACTTTGCGGAGGTGGGAGGGGTGGCTGGGAGGAGGCAGATTCTGTAAGCCTTGGACTCTGAGTGAAACAGGAGCCACTGCAGGGTTTCAAGTAGAGGATTGACGTGATCTACATTTTAAACTGACTTTAGATGTAAGCAGATACCTGATAGGAAGCTCCGGGATAAGGAAATGCCCTCTCTTGTGCCCTTGGTCCCCATGGGTCATGCTTCTACAGTCCTCATCACCTCCCTCAGAGACTTTGGCCACAGTCCGCTGACTTCTCCCAACCTCCTGCTCTTCTGTCTTAGAGAAATGTCTCCAAGCCCTTATGCAGCTTAGGAACCTCTGGTGACAGGAAGGATTATCCCTGCCAAGGTTCTAGCCTTCCTGCTAGGAAGGTCTGGCTTTGTCTGCATGTCCCTCTTTGGGCGTGGATGCCAGTGTGGGCAAGACTGTGCATGTCCTGTCCCGTGTCCAGAGGCCAGTTTTCTTGGGGGCACATTTCAGCACTTCTCAAATATATTTATTTCACTCATAGGAATTATATATCTTACTCACTGTATAAAACAATACAGAACGGTCTAAAGTGGGCTTCCTCCCCCTTCCAACAAGAAAGCAAGGAACCATGTGTGTCTTCTTTCATATTCTTCCTTCGTTTATACAAAAACAATCAAACATAGAATTTTAAAAATGGATTGCACAATGCACAATACTCTGTCACCTTTCCATTTTTCTGCCCTGGACATTTTCCTCGGCCAAAGCAGACATAGAGACTCCATTCTTTGTGACAAGTGTCAGTGTTCCTCATTAGGCCACTCCCCACCCCACTGAGGGACATTCGGGTGGTTTCCAGTTACTTTCGTAAGAACATTGCCTGCGTGCACCCTGCCCCCAGAGGGAACTGCGTTAGCATGCAAAGTTCAACACATCACATCAGCCGATGAAAAATGAAAACAAAATAAAACCAGTTGGAAGGCGGTAAAAGGCCATGTGTAAATACCCCTGGGACTCCTCACCTGGTTCGTTTCCAGTCGCTGGGCGCTGTCTCGGCAGGAACTGCCACGGGCTCCTTTGGTCTGCGCTGCCGCCGCCTTGGCGTCTGGGCTCTGGACCGCCGTCGTGTACTGGCGCAGCGCGCCAGCGGCGGGAAGGGGTCCACCTGCGCGCAGACCCCGGGGCGTCCGGCGCGCTTGGCCGGTGCTAGCTGCTTGCTCTCCCTCTGGCTCTCCCACGGGCAGGCGCGCCCACTCCGATTGGCCGTCAGGGGGCGCTCCAGGCCGAGTCTAGCGGCCTCCCTCGCCCGGGGACCGCGACCGGCGGGCGGAAGCCAGGCCGGAGGTGGAGCGGGGAGCGGGGCCAGGCAACACCCACCCGCACCGGCCCTAGCACGTCCTTCCGGAAACCCGATCCAGCCCGCGCCCCGGCCGCGCTCCATGCTCGGCCTCCTGCCCCACTGACCTGGGATAGCCAGGGAGCTCTTTGCCCGCTGGGACACAAAACGGGGTGCTAGCGTCGTCCTTCCCATTTGGCTACCACCCACCCTCTTTCAAACATATCACTACCACAAGGATGACATTATCACCGCCCTGGCCAGAGGACCAGACCTCATGCCGTCGGCAGCCGGCCCGTCCCAGCAGCTCTGTATTGTGCACGCTCTCTGTCCTCCCTGAGTGGGGAGGAGAGAGAAGAGGGTGGGTGGCATCCAGAACTACAGCGCTGCATGGCAGGAGCCTCTGTGTGGGGCCTCCATGGTCTGGGTCCCACTGGGACAGGCCAGCCAGACCTGTGGGTGGGGCAGCCTGCCCCTCCATACTTCCTGTGACCCCCTGGGCATAAAGAGCACCCACTCATACCTGGGTTCCATCACTCTGGGGTGCCTGATCCGCCTTTAGTCCTCTTGGGGAGGGAAGAGGATGTGAAGGTTACCATCCCTCCCAGGCCATAGTGCCAAACTCTGTTTTCTCCTGCTCAGGCTGCAAACCATCAAAATATTCATAGTATCTAGTGGATGTCAAATTTGAAAATTAGATGAAGTCCCCAGGTGGCAGCCTATGGAGTGGGTAGCCAGAGACAAGTCTCTTACCTTCTCTGAACCTGTTTCCTTGTCTGAACACAGGGGCAGCTGGGAATAGCTCTTGAGTGCTTGTTAGGGTGAACTTTGGATCTGTTGCATGAGCAACACTACCCATCCTCATGGCCAAAGACAGGTGAGTTCCCTCCAAGCAGAAAGCAACATCCCCCTCTGTCCAGGGCGCTTCACATTCAGGGCATGCAGAGGACAGAGAAAACACACTTGTATTGTTTGTGATCATGTCCAGATACTTGCAACAACAACAACAACAACAAAAAAAGGACCAGCAGTGACCACAATTGACCCCAGACTGAGCCAGCCCATTACCGGGGAAAGGGAGAGGTCCTTGAATCCTGTGATCAAGCCCCTCGGGTGTCCCTACTGATTCCATTTGGCTTTCTTCCTTAACTGCAAGCCAGAAAGAAGGGCAGATCTCTTTTCCTCCAAGGCAGAGTGTTAGAAGCATTATCTTAGTAGGCCAACGTCCTGGAAAAGAGACAGACTGGCAATGATGGAGCAACTAAAGCGAAAGACAGCAGCCTAGAAGCTCCTGGCTGGCTCCTCTGACCTGTTTGATGTTGACTCAAAAGACATGGAATTCATTGGCAAATCTGCTTCCTCCTCCTCCTCTTACCTTTGGAGGAAAGATCGGTTCCTGGTTGGCTGGGGCAGTGTCATTGATACAGCTGGTGTCATCGTTACCTTCCACTAACAGATCACTCGACACCTGCTGGGCCAGGCAGGGCCAGGCCTGGGCATTGCCCGCAGAGCTGGAGGCTTTGACTCTTCCATCATCTGAGAGCCCAGGGGAGGCCACGACCCAGCCTCTTGGGGACCCAACAGAAGGACTAGACTGTTCCAGGCGCCGGATTGCCATTGCAGGTCTTGGCTGCCTCTTTCCTTCCAGCTGCCTGATCCCTGTTGTTGTCTCAAGCAGAGGAGATGAGTTCGTCGTCAGCTGGGAGCTGTGGCAGAGTGACAATGCTGCATGGAGAAGGGGCTCTGGGAGTGGCTGTGGCATGAGGAGCCCGGGGTGAGGAGTGGCCTGGGGTGTCCTGCTGGCGTGCGCATCCCAGGCGCCGCCATGCTTCAGCAGATCCTGCATGACATGTACATCGACCCCGAGCTCCTCGCTGAGCTCAGCGATGTGCAGAAGCACATCCTCTTCTACAAAATGCGCGAGGAGCAGCTGAGACGCTGGAGGGAGCGTGAGGCTTGGGAGGCCCTGGCCCAGGTCGAGGGCCTCAGGCCCCCCAAGGTCAAGCGAGGTAGGTGGCTGGGAGTAACCAAAGGCCTGAGCCCTGGCCTCCTGGGAGATGGAAAAGTTGATAATATCAGGCTGCGTTCTTTAAAATGTGTACTGATGTGATGAGGGTCAGGGGCTTGAAACCCTTGTTCTGTGAGCATCCTATCCCATTAGCCTGGGCGTCTATCTTTTATACAGGGCTCCAAGGCTGCACAGGGGACTGCCTGGGGACCCTGACGGCACGGACAGAGGGCAGGGTGCAACGAAGACACTCTGTTCCTCCCTCCCTTGCGAGTGCGGCTCAGTGGCTCCAGCACGGTGCCCCGTGGCCCTCCTCCCTCTCCTGTGAGAGGATGCTTTGGGTTGTGCTGGGGCCCCACTGGGCCTCTGGACCTGCATTAAGCGTGAGCAGCCCCAAAAGTAGTAGCAACTGCAGATGAGAAGCAAGGGTTCCACCCACATTTCAGGTAGTTACCATGCAGTGATGTGCCAGTCACGGCTATGGACTGGGGCGCCTGTGAGCGAGGGCACATCTGAAGCAGGCAGGCTGCTGAGTTATGCGGTACTCGAGACCCTGCTGGGGAGGGCACTGTATATGGGTGCTGCACTTTACCATTCACAAAACCTGTTTGTCTTCTCTCTCATTGGCTGCCCACAACAGCCCTCCTCTTAGCCTCTATACTGTTGGCCAGAGTGAGGTGTAGACTTGATCAGTTTGCAAGTTTTCAGTCTAGGATAAGGTTCTGCCTCTCGATAGACATACAGGCCCCTGGGTGACCTGGCTCCCTCTCTTCATTCCAGGCTCACCATTAGCCCCTGCCATGTTCTGCAGGCCGCACCTGCATCCATCTGGCCATCTTGCTGTAGCCTCTCTCTTTACACACATGATTCTTCTCTTGAGGAATGTTCTCCTGCTTTTATCCTCCTGGCAGACTCCTGCCTCTTGCAGTCTTTCGGGGGTGCTCCTGGCACAGGAAGTACTTGCTCCTTGGTGACTGCTTGGACCCATCCCTGCCCTAGCATTTGGCACACTGTCAGTGTCTGTGATCCTCTGCTTGCCTGGTTCTCCCAGGGGACTCAAAGCTCCGGGAGTGAGATCATTCTCCATCCTGTCTTCCACCCTCGGGTCTAACACAGAGTTGTCATAGAGTATGAAATCCCCGTTTTGAGCAAGATGTGGTAGGACCCCAGGGAGGCAAAGCTGTGACTTGGCTGCCTGTGGCTCGTGCCAAGGCTGGGATTGCACTGGCAGCTTCATCACTGCTGGTGAAAAAGACAGGCCACCTTCCTGCCCCACCCCCAGAGCCCTGGGGCCGCATGTCATCGATACCGTGACTCTTCTGGGAGGAAGACAGATGCCTAAAATTTTAACTACAAAAATATTTTTACTACGATTTGTCACACGTTGACATCTACATTTTCATGCATAAATTATACATTAAGCTCATTTGGGTTTCTGGTGCAGAAGACTCTTTTCCAGATAGTTAATTTTCTGATTTATAAAGAATGGAGATGAGGAGGAGTGTGTGTATTGCAGGTCAGGATCCTGCTCAGATCGCAGCTCTTTTCTGCAGTCCCAGAGCTGTCTGGGAAGACCTGGGGGAAGCCCAGGGTGCAGGCTCAGCCCCAGAGGCTGAAGAGCTTCTTAGTATGGGTCTGGGTGCACATTGTCTGCTTCTCGTCCTGGAATCTTGATAAAGGGTTGCAACAAACATCCCACCTGTCCGAGACCTTTAATATTTACCATGTGCTTGCCCTCACTGAATGCCCCCATAGTCCTGTCACCCAGTCTCAGATGAGGAAGCCACAGCCCAATCCTCCAAAGTCACCTAGCTGCTAAGAATGGAGTTCTGTGACTTTGACCTTGGTCCAGTGACTGATGTTTTTCTATTCACTCACTTCTGAACTCAGTGCTTCAATTTAATGGATGATCTGTGCGTGTATTCATTTGTTCATTCATTCATACCTTTAGCCAGCATCGCTAAGCTCTGATCTTGGTGAACTGGACAGAGCTTCAGCTCTTGAATCGATGGGTAAACAGATCAGATCCAAGACAGCATGCCAACTGGAGTGTCAGGAGTGAGGCTTGGGAAAGAAGCAGCCACGGGGTGGCTCAGGGCAGGGTGTGTGGGCACAGGCTCTATCAGCTGGATCTTTTCCTTCCTTTCACAG
Organism: Bubalus bubalis; assembly: GCF_019923935.1. Taxonomy (NCBI): domain Eukaryota; kingdom Metazoa; phylum Chordata; class Mammalia; order Artiodactyla; family Bovidae; genus Bubalus; species Bubalus bubalis. Next base: position 155,074,195 of record NC_059160.1, read on the forward strand.
ACACTTCCTTCCCAGCTGGTGCCTCCCTCCCTCCAGTCTGTCCTGAAAGAAGCACCTGCTGCACCCTGTTGTACGTGCCAGACTCTTGGGATCCCTGAGCACAGCTTAGTTCCCATCAGCCTGGAATGACCACGAACCTCCTCCTGGCCATTGATCCCCCAATCCCATTGGTCCCTGGAGAACTCCATCCCACCCTCTCTCTTCTGAGGACACTTCTCAGCTCCTAGCAGGCCTGACCTCGCTGTCCCTAGGACTCAGGCAGGGCAAGGTGCGTCCTGACCCCGAGAACGTCTCAGCTTTCCAGTTGTGCCCGCAGAGGGTAGGGATAAACACTGGTGATATGGATTATTCCAGTTTACAGAAACTCAGTGGTTGTTCTGGTCCTGGGAGGGTCCCCAGAAGTGAGCTGGGCTGAAAGAGGATGGTCATGGCTGGGCGCATCTCACTCCCCTGATCATGCAGGTGTGTCTTTTTGGTTTAGCTTTGTACTTCGCTGAGACACTTCTGGTGTTCTGCCCTGTTGTAGAAGGTACAGACCCTTAGTCTATGTTGTTTTCCTATTTCCCATCATATTTGCTAGTTTTTCACGTTTCTGGCAAAATTGATGTCTGATGGAAAATTGTGTTGTTTGTTGAGACTCTGGGAAGGCGTGTTACATTACATTCTGCTAGATTCACGCCACGGCCATCAAGCATGATGACTGCAGCTCCTCACATGTGATGTGGGTTCTTGCAGCCTTCACAACCTCCTGGCCCTTTCTGGGTTTTCTTGGGGCTGGAGCTGTGTGTCACCTGGAACACTGGACGCAGGACACATGTGTTCCTCCTGCTGCGGTGACCCAGGAAGCCTCTCCACCTGGTCTTGCTGGTTCTGGCCACGATCGGCAGTCCCTGTCAGTGTTAAATTGGTTTCTCCGTGACCATCTCCTTATCTGTCTGGACATCCTCTTCCTGGGGTCCAGACCTCTTCCCCCGCTCTCCTTCCTGCTCTCTCCTTTCATGTGGCTGACATTGGCTACAGTGCAAACCAGACCTGCAGTCTCACGGAAGTGCCTTATTCTCACCCACCCAGCCAGCCTCATGCCTGCCCCTCAGTCCAGCCTATGGGAGACTATAGGTCCGGCTGTCCAGCCCCTACTGCTTCCGTTCCCCAAGGGTCAAGAGGCAGCTCCCACCTGTTAGGCCCACCTCTCTCTGTCCTCCCATCCTATGCCACTCCTACAAGCAGCCCTGACCTGGGGCTAGAGGGAGACACCCAATCCAGCATCCCGTCTCAGCTCTCAGCCATTCCCACTGCGCATCTGCCCTGGACTTGGTGCCCAGGTGGGCCTGGTCCATGCTCTAATGAAACCTGTGGGACACAGTCTTTCTCCCTGGACATCCACCTTGTCTCTGTTTCCTGGGAACCTTCCAGTAACCATGGCAACCTCACCTGCTTGGCCTAGACCCTCCTAGCCTCAGTGTGTTCCCTTTCCGGGCGTGGGAACCTGTACTAGCCTGCAGACATTCCCAATGCATCCATCTTCTCAGTGGTCCCCCTGTTTCAGGCTCATGCCCTGTGACCTTTCTCTGCAGAGTAGCCAAAGTGCCCTTTCAACACACTAAGCTCAGGGACCTCCCTGCCCCAGTGGCTTCCATTGCACTCAAAGGAACACAAATGCTTCTTGAGGGCCTCTACCCATTCTCCAACCCAGTTTCTCCCTCTTTGGTGTCCCTCTGTGTGGAATGCTCTTTTCCCAAATCCTCATGAGCCTGGGTTCTCCCCTCTGTTCATTTCTCAGTTAAATGTTGAGCTCTTCACTGACTCTTTGCCCTTAAGGAGCCCCACCCTTGTCTTTATTATAACATCCAGCCTGACTTCCCTCAAAGCACTTTACCTCATCTGAAAGTATCATTTTTCTTTTTTTTTTTTTTTTTTTTGTGGTAAAATATACACAACATAACAGAGAAGGCAATGGCACCCCACTCCAGTACTCTTGCCTGGAAAATCCCATGGATAGAGGAGCCTGGTGGGCTGCAGTCCATGGGGTTGCTAAGAGTGGGACTCGACTGAGCGACTTTCCTTTCACTTTTCACTTGCATGCATTGGAGAAGGAAATGGCAACCCACTCCAGTGTTCTTGCCTGGAGAATCCCAGGGATGGGGGAGCCTGGTGGGCTGCTGTCTATGGGGTCACACAGAATCAGACACGATTGACGCAACTTAGCAGCAGCAGCAGCATACACAACATAAAGGTTACTATTTTAACCATTTTAAAGTGTGCAGTTCAGTGACGTTTAGAATATTGTGCAACCACCACCCGCATCATGTACATCACCCCAGAAGGAAAGCCCATATCCATTACTCGGTCATTCCCCATCCTTCCCTCCCACAGCCCCTGGCAAGCACCGATCTGCTTTCTGTCCCTGTGAATCTGCCTTGGAGGTTATTGTCTTCTTTTTCCCTCACATGTGTTTGCTTGTGTACAGTCTGTCTCCTCCATTAGCCTGCATGTGCCGTGTCAGCATGGCTGGGGCTGTGCCGTGTCCATCCTAGCAAGTGAAGAAAACCTGAGGATTGTGGTTGGGGCCAGCTGTGGGCGGGGAGCAGCTGAGACCCTGGTGTGCTTGGTGTGTCAGAGGGGCTTGACTGAGGAGACAGGTATTAAATGATTTCTCTTTTGAGTAGAAGGCTGTGAGCTGTGGGATTCCCAGGTGACTCAGTGATAAATCTGCCTGCCACGCAGGAGACATGGGCTTGATCCCTGGGTTGGGAAGATCCCCTGGAGAAGGAAATGGCAAACCATTCCAGGATTCTTGCCTAGGAAATCCCATGGACAGAGGAGCCTGGTGGGCTATAGTCTGCGGGGTCACACAGAGTCGGACATGACTGAGCAACTGAGCACGCATGCGCACATGACTGAGCGACTGAGCACGCACGTGCACGGTGTGAGCTGTGCAGTGTGACCTCTCCCCTGCTACTGCTGCTGCTAAGCCACTTCAGTCGTGTCCGACTCTGTGCAACCGCAGAGACGGCAGCCCACCAGACTTACCCGTCCCTAAGATTCTCCAGGCAAGAACACTGGAGTGGGTTGCCATTTCCTTCTTCAATGCATGAAAGTGAAAAGTGCAAGTGAAGTCGCTCAGTCGTGTCCGACTCTAGCGACCCCATGGACTGCAGTCTACCAGGCTTCTCCGTCCATGGGATTTTCCAGGCAAGAGTACTGGAGTGGGGTGCCATTGCCTTCTCTGGACCTCTCCCCTAGACGTTGAAAATCTTCAGTAAAAGTCTAACAGTCTCAGTATACTTGTGTTTTGTGATATATATTGTAGAAGCTGAACTATAGTCTGTAATATATGAAAAGTGTTAGTCACTCGGTCGTGTCTGACTCTTTGTGACCCTGTGGATGGTAGCCCATCAGGCTCCTCCGTTCCTGTAATTCTCCAGGCAAGAATACTGGAGAGAGTAGCCATTCCCTTCCCCGGGGACCTTCCCCACGGAGGGACTGAACCCGTCTCCAGCACTGCCTGAGGATCCTTTACCACCTGAGCCGCCAAGTGGTGGGAATTCTGTCACCTTTTCACTCGTACTTACAACTCATTTCCTTCTCATTTCTTTTTTTTTAACATACAATTCACCATTTTATTTTTAAAATTCCTTTTAGGCTTTTACATTTTGGGTCTATGATCCATTTGAGTTAATCTTTGTATGTGGTGCAAGATGTGACCAGTTGTTGCTGTAATTTTGCATAGAGGTATTCAAGTTTTCCAGCCGGGTTGGTTGCTCTGTACCGCATACCTTGTGGGACCTTAGCTCACCAACCAGGGATCAAACCCACACCCCTTGCATTGGAAGGCGGAGTCTTAACCACTGGACGCTGGGTAAGCCCTTCCTTCTCATTTCTCGTTTTAGGGTTTTGACTTCGATTTTTAGGTTGACTGACTCTGCTTTTTTCCTTTGCATCTGCCTAGTGTTCATTTCCTTGTATCTTTTCTTTCCCCCTCCTTTGATACTACCGTTTTATTTTAAGGGACTCGACTGAAAAGTGTATATTAAATAGGGTATATTCGTTTAAAGCTTTAAAAATATATACTTGAACCCATTTTATCTTTATCAGGAATGAAACGTTATAGATTGAAGATGAGAAACAAGGGTATTTTAATATCCCTCTCCATGGTTTTGTTGGTATAATCAAGAATTTTGGATTGATTTTGTTTAGTTATCTTTGAAGACTTATTTTTTATGCCAATAGCGGTTTTATAATCAAGTCATAACACTAATTACTTGGACACTAACTCCACTTTGTACTGCTAGTTCTCCACATTTTTTCCTCTGAGGGGAAAGTGATAAATATTTTATCCCCTCTCTGTGCCCTCTTGTACAAATGATTTGGCCAACCCAGCAGCATACCATTCATTGTTTGGATTCTCACCACATCATGCAGAAGTTATTAAACATCAAGGAAAATCCGTATTTGAAGCTGTCTCCTGTCCCATCCCTGTTCTTGCTGTCATATGCAGCGGGCATGCTGATTTTCTTCAACTCCCTTTTTAAATTTCTCTATTAGTTCCAACAGTTTTCCAGTAGCTCCACTTAGAGGACAGTGAGTATGTAGGAACGCTGGGAAATCAAGGGCATGGAAGCCCTGGATTTGGGGACTGTAACTCTTTGGGGTGTCACTCTGCTTCCCCTCATCTGGGATGAGGCAGGGGCTTTCTGGGTGGCGGTGAGGCTGAAGTGCGCAAAGTTCTCACGCTGGCTCTGGCCGGGGGCCTCTGCAGCCCCCTGGCTCTCTCCCTGTCCTGGCCTTCCCTGAGCCCAGTGCCAGGGTTCTGACCGAGGCAGCTCTGTCAGAGCCCTCGGCTCCCTGTCTCCAGCATTTGCAGAAGCTGCAAAACTACAGACTCACCAGGTAGGCAGTGGGAGGAGCCAGGCAGAAGCTGCTGTGAGAGGATGTGGGGGCATGGCCTTAATCGCTTCTGGTGCCCAGCAGGTGTGGGTGTCCCCAGGGGTGAGGGTGCAGTCTTGTTGAATGTGGACAGAGGTCAGCCTTAGACAGAGCCCTTAACTGTCAGCTCTGAGCGTCCTGGATATGGCAGACAACTGAAGGTATGGCCTTGTCCCACTGAAGGTTTTAGGGAAGGGGGCCTGAAGGAGCCCTCCATTCCTCCTGGAATGGAGGCTCAGGTTCTGGAGGCTAAGGAGGAAGGCCCAGGACTGCAGGAAGAATGAGGCCTCAGAGTAGCTGCTTTCTCTGGAATGAAGATGAACTCACCTAGATGGAATGTCTCACCCATCCTGGGCCCATGAAGTGCCTGTTTATCTCACCCCCTTAGGGACCTGAGGTTGGGTCCTTTGTGTTTCAAGAAATCTAAGATGGGCAATTGAAGAGTTACAGCCCCCAAATCCAGGGTTTCCAAGCCCCTGATTCCCCAATGTTCCTACAAACTCATTGCCCTTTAAGTGGATCTACTGAAAAACTGTCGAACCTAACAGAGAAATCTAAAAAGGGAGTTGAAGAAAATCAGCACGCCCACCTTAGATTCATGAAATCTAAGATGCTGGAGCTTGAAAGACACACTATTTTTATATACTGCTAAGAAAGCTGTAAGTGAAACCATGATACACCATTGTTTATAAGACACATCCTTATTTCAGAAACTTTTAAGATGTGTGTCGTCAAATTAACAAAATAGGTTATTATCTCTGTTTGAATTGAGGTAGAGTTAGAATCCAGGTCCAGGTTTGTTGGGGCTCCAGGTCACCACACTTGAGTGCACAGCATCTTCCTCCTTCTCACAGCTACTCTTATGATGAAAAAACATATTCCAGGTGACTAAAGACCAATGCAGAAAAAACAAAAACAAAATTCTAGAAGTAATCGAGGAAAAAATGAGAGCATATTGGGGAGAGTGAAGGCTTTCTTAAAATAAGACACAACAAGAAAAATAAGGAAAATAAAGATAAATATGACTAAATTTTTAAAATCTTTATAAAAGGTACCAAACTGAGTTTAAAAAGAAAAACAGGAGAGATAAACGAGAGGAAAATATTTGCAACATTTATAACAGGCAAAGGACTTGTATCCAGAGATGAAAGAAACTTCCCCAGTCAGCAAAAGAAAAATAGTAGAAAAATGGAGGAAAGATATGAACAAGCCATTCACAAGAGTGAAATTTCAAATCCACAATGACCATGAGGAAAGGTCTTCAGCCTCACTAGTAAAGTATGTCATTGCCAATTAAAACAATAATACTGGCAAAAGTTAAAGAAGTTTAATAGTAGTAATGTTGACGGGGATCCTCCTACAAGGCTGCTGCTGCTGCTGCTAAGTCGCTTTAGTCGTGTCTGACTATGTGCGACCGCATGCACGGCTGCCCACCAGGCTTCCTCGTCCTTGGGATTCTCCAGGCAAGAATACTGGAGTGGGTTGCCATTTCCTTCTCCAATGCATGAAAGTGAAAAGGGAAAGTGAAGTCACTCAGTCGTGTCCGACTCTTAGCGACCCCATGGACTGCAGCCTACCAGGCTCCTCCGCCATGGAATTTTCCAGGCAAGAGTACTGGAGTGGGGTGCCATTGCCTTCTCCACCTACAAGGCTAAGGAAGGACATATAAAGAGGGAGAGAGTTTCTGCAAGTACTCGAAGAGCTTGGCCCACAAGGATGGGATTCTCCTGCCCGCCTACCCCTCACCATTTTCCTGGATGCTGCCAAGAGCCCATGGGCTGTATATTTTTCTCTAGTTAAAAAAATTTTTTTTGGAGTGTAGATGATTTACAGTGCTGTGTTAATTTCAGGTGTACAGCAAAGTGAATCAGTTATGCACACACATATATCCACTTTTTTTTAAAGATTCTTTTCCCATACAGGGCATTACAGAGTGTTGAGTAGAGTTCCCTGTGCTATACAATAGACCCTTATTAGTTATCCATTTTATATATAGTAATGTGTATATGTCAATTCCAGTCTCCCAGTTTACCCCACCCCCTCTTTCTTCCCTGGTAACTGTAAGTTTATTTCCTGCAGCCCAGGGACTGATTTAACAGATGGAGTTTTGCTCTACTCTGGCTTCTCCTGCCTGTTGCAGGACCCCAGCTGGGCATGCCAGGCTGAGCTGCTCGGGTTGTATTTTCTCCTCTTGCTTGAGAGGTGTTCATGCCTGCCACCTCCCTTCTTCCCTGTCCACCTCACTGCCTCCTCTTCCACCTGGAGGTCAGCAGGGGCAGTTCCTGAGAAAGGCCACCACCTGGTTATCTCGTGACTCCCTGTAACCTGACGCCAGGTCTCAACTCTCCTTGGTGGAGTCATGCTGAAGTAGCAGGTTGCAGGCAGCTGCCGGCTCCTCTCTTATCTCTCGGAGTGCCTAGTAGCATCACTGCTTTCCAGGTTTTCTCACATTAAAAACTAGCAAAGCTTCCTAGGATTCTCTCATTTGAAACCAGATTTTGCATTTAGCTTTGGGGTTTAAATTCTTCAGGTGCATTTCCACACCTGTTTCCTGCCTGTCCTTTCAAAATGACATGATTTGGGGCCTCAGGGAGCATTTATTTTTATCTTATCATCGCATGGATATGCTTATTATCTGGCCACCATGGTTGGGTTCCCTATACATTCCATAAATGATTTCAAACGTTTAAAACTTGTTGTTTATTTTATAATGGCTGAGAATGTAGTCTATCCAGGTGAGTGCTCTGTGTGCACTCGAAAGAAAGTGTTCCATTATAGCGTGGACTGTTCCTTAGATGTTGGTTAGGTTAAGTTTGTTCATATCTTGTTTAGACTTCTGTACCTTAACTAATTTTTAAAATTACCTTGTCAAATAATTACCAGGAGAGTTTTTCTTGTTGTTGTTGTCCAGAACAGCTTTTTGAGACATAATTCATAAACCATACAAGTCACTAGTACCCTCCAGGCCCCTCGCTCCCTGCTCCAGCCTTTAGTAACCACTAATCTTCTTTAGGGGCTTCCCAGGTGGTGCTAGTGGTAAAGAACTTGGCTGCCAATGCAGGAGATATAAGAGACACAGGTCCGATCCCTAGGTTGGGAAGATCCCCTGGAGGAGGGCATGGCAACCCACTCCAATATTCTTGCCTGGAGAATCCCATGGATACAGGAGCCTGGCGGGCTACAGTCTATAGGGCTGCAAAGAGTCAGACACGACTGAAGCGACTTAGCATGCAGTCTTCTTTAGGTCTCTGGATTTCCCTATTCTGGACTTTCATATGGATGGAATAATATAATATGTGGACTTTTGTGACTGGCTTCTTGCACTTAGCATAATGTTTTCAAGGTCCATCCACAATGTAGCATATATCTGTATGTCATTCTTTTTATGGCTGAATAAGGTTCCATTATATGAATGTATCACATTTTGTTTATCCATTTATCTCTTAAAGGATATTTGGGTTTTCACTTTTGACTATTATGAATAATGCTTCTGTAAACACTCATGTGCAAGTTTCTGTGTGGATGTATGTTTTCATTTCTCGTGGGTGTGTAGCTATGAGTAGGATTGCCAGATCTTCTGATAACTTTATGTTTAATAACTTGGGGGAAAAAAAAAAACTTGGGGAATTGGTAGATTGTTTTCCAAAACAGTTGCACCATTTTAATGTTCCACAAGCAGTGGGTAAGAGCTCCAATTTCTCCACACCCTCATCACTACTCGTTATTATTTATCTTTTTGGTTAAATCCATCCTTGGAGGTGTGAAGTGTTGTGTCATTCTGGTTTTGATTTGTATTTTCCTGATGAGTAAAGATGTTGAACATCTTTTCTTGTGCCTTTTGGACATCTGTATATCTTCTTTAGAGAAATGTCTAGATCCTTTGCCCATTTTTTGACTGAATTGTCCTTTTATTATTGAGCTGTAAGAATTTTTATGTACTCCAGACACAAGTTCTTTATCAGATATATGATCTGCAAATATTTACTCCCACTCTTTGAGCTGCCCTTTTACTTTCTTGATGGCATCCTTTGAAACACAAAAGTTTTAAGTATCAAATTTTGATGACATCCAAATTGTATATATGTTTTTTGTTGTTTATGTGTTTGGTGTCATATCTAAGAAACCATTGTCTAATTTAAGATTATGAAGATTTATGCCTATAGCTATATTTTCAAATTTGTTAATACAGAATAGTATATGATATTCTCTTTTATTTATTTATTTAGTTTTGTCTGTGCTGGGTCTTTGTTGCTGCATGCCAGCTTTCTCTAGTTGGAGAGAGTGAGGGCTCCTCTTTGTTGTGGTTGGCAGGCTCTCGATGTGGTGGTTTCTCTTTTTGCAGAGCACAGGCTCCAGGGTGTGTAGGCTTCAGTCACTGTGGTCCAGGGGCTTAATTGCTCCATGGCATGCGGAATCTTCTGGGTCAGGGATCAAACCCATGTCCCCCGCGTTGGCAGGCGAATTCTCATTCACTGTACCACCAGGGAAGTCCTTGATACTCTCTTTTAATCAGTTCATGTTTTACACTCTCTTTTTTATTCCTAATTCCATATATATATTATATATACACACGTAATGTATATAAACATATATATTTATATATAACATATATATGTTTATATATATGTTTTAACTTAATTTAAGCATGCTGGGTGGTTTCCTATCATATTAAATTTTTTCAAAGAACAAATGTTTGGTTGTATTTATAATATATATGTCGTATATTCACTAATATTAGTTTTTTCTTTGGTAATTATTTTCTCTTTTTATTTTCTTTTATTAATGTCTTAGATTGAGAACTTAGTTTATTCATGTCTCATCTTTTTTTTTAAAAGAAAGCCTTAAAAATTTCTCACTGTAAAATATTTAAACATAGACAAAAATAATAAGTAGTGTAATATGTACTTATGGACCCATATTACTAACGGTTAACATGGTGCCTTCTTTGTTTAAAAACAAATTCTTTATTTGGCTGTGCCGGGTCTTAGTTGCAGCATGTGACATAAATTTAGTTCCCTGAACAGGAGTCAAACCTGACCTTCTACACTGGGAGTGCAGAGTCTTAGCTGCAGGACCACTAGGGAAGTCCTACCTTCTTTGCTTTCATTAAAGTGTGAAGTACACTTTACTATCTTTCTAAAATTTCACTCCTCATCACTCTCCCGATATGCAAGCCTATTATAAATACAAAATGTATCATCCTTATATATTTTCTGTACTTTAATATATATTTTGTGAGCAGTATGTTGCTTAATCATTATATGAATGACATTATACTATATGCAGTCTGAATTTAATTTATTGGTTCTGCATTTTTTAAAGAGATATGTCTGTGTTGTTCAAACCTATTTATTTTTCTTGCTATGGAGTACTGCATTATAAAAACATACCAAAATGTATTTATCTGTTTTCCTTTACTGGTCATTTATGTTGTTTCTGATTTTTAATATTTTGGACAGTGTTTCCATGAACCTTCTATTTCAGGTTTTTCTGGGCACATGTGTACTTGGAAGTGCTTTGTAATAATGTGTAGCATGTTTAACGTTACTAAATATTTGCCGAATATCATCAAAATGATTGTATTGGTACCTTCTACCATCAGCAATTTATAAGAATTATTGTTGTTCTATATCCTTTCCAACAAGCAGACTTTTCCATCAGACATTTTTATTCTTTCCAGTCTTGTAGGAGTGAAATGGTTGTATTTTTTCATCATCATACACTCACAGTAAAGTTGATGGTGGTTTCACTCCTTGATGAAACAGTAAACCTTATTATTTTATTGTGTGACAAACTGGAAGGCTACATAAACCATTTCTGCTGCATACTGAAGGATGATGGCTGTCCTGAGGAAAAGCAGGATGTGATTTTTTGAGTTATGTGCTGAACTAGCCTCCTTTTTCATGGAATGCCATTTTTATTTGAAAGAAGACTGACAAATGATGTCTTTTTTCAAACTTGGATATTTGAAAATTAATAAGATGACTCTGTCACATCAAAGAAAACAACTGATAAAATTTAAGGCAGTGATAAAATTCCAGCTTTCAAGCAAAAATTAGAATTTTTGGAAAACTTATATCAGCCACAATGAGCTTATTGGATTTCCAATACGTAGAAGCTTTTCTTTGAGGTTTGAAGTGATATTAACAGATGTGATTTTATGATATTGTAAAATAAAATGGGTCCACATTTGGAAGATCTGCTCGACTCCATGGACCAGTATTTTCCAAAGGAACAATGAGAAAAGTTGCTAAATCACGCATGAGTGAAAGATCCTTTCAAAGTGCAACATAAACCAATGGATTTTAATTTTATTTTACTTAGAAATTTTAATTTTTAATTTTGTGGTAACCTTAGACTTACAGAAGAGTTGCAAAGTTGTTCAGAGAATTTCCCTTATACTCTGCATCTAGCTCCCACTAATGGTTACATCTTATGTCACCATGATACATTGACCGAAACTAGGAGATTAACATGACCTATGAATTTTAATAGGACAAAGTACAATAAATTCACTGATATTGTTTCAGGTTTCACATCACAACAAACATTTAAGAAACTACCACTTTAGTTTTGGTGTGGTATAATAAAAGATTATCTATAATATCTGAAAAGGCATGGATTTTTCTCTTTTCTTCTCTTTCCTATTATATATCTGTGTGAAGTCAATTTTTTTCATATGCTTCAACTAAAATTATGTATTACAGCAGAGTCCAGCTGCTTTCTATTAAGCTGGACATTCAAAGGATTTGCAAAAATGGAAAATGAAGCCACTCTCCCAATTAAATATTTTTTATTTTAGAATATATAGCTATTTTTTATAAAAGTGCTGTATATGTTATTATGTAATGGATTTGCTATTATTTTATCTTTTTTTGATCATGCCCTGCAGCATGTGGGATCTTAGTTCCTGACCAGGGATTGAATCCCTGCTTCCTGCAGTGGAAGCACAGAGTTTTAACCACTGGACACTAAGGGAGTCCTGATATGTTATTATTTTAAATAAATATATATTACAATTTTCTGTTTTAATTTTGAATATGGTAAATATTGATAGGTATAATCCACATAAACAAAAATTCTTTGAGATGCTCAATATTTTTAAAGAATATAAAGGGGTCTTGAGAGCAAGTTATTTGACAATAGTTGCTTGAAATGATACATAGTATGTAAAGAGTTGACTTTTCTACAATGCGTCTAGACTGCTGCTGCTGCTGCTAAGTCGCTTCAGTCGTGTCCGACTCTGTGCGACCCCATAGATGGCAGCCCACCAGGCTCCCCAGTCCCTGGGATTCTCCAGGCAAGAACACTGGAGTGGGTTGCCATTTCCTTCTCTAATGCATGAAAGTGAAAATTGAAAGTGAAGTCACTCAGTCGTGTCCGACTCTTAGCAACCCCATGGACTGCAGCCCACCAGGCTCCTCCATCCATGGGATTTTCCAGGCAAAAGTACTGGAGTGGGGTGCCATTGACTAGTACTATCTATATACCATTCTTAGAGAACTGAGAAAAAAATCACCATTCAAATTATGTTTTCTAGGGCTTATTTCTCTCACAGGACTCTAGTAAAGAAAGATTGTTCTAGACATTAATAAGTTAATACATGTAAAATATGTTGCACCATGAATAGCATATAAGCCTTCAGTAGATGTTAACTGTTACTATTGCTTTTATTAATTGGTGGAGTTCTTTGACAGTTGTGCATACTCAAGTATCTTCTCTCAGTTGGTTGCTGATTTTTAATTGTCTTTGTGGTATTTTTTTGTGTGAGAAAATTTTAAGCTTTAATCTGTATTCAAATACATCAACGTTGTCTCTTATATTCTTTTTATGTGTCATAGAAGAAATTCTTTCCTTCCCCAGAGTAATCATGATATGCTTTTATATTTTCCTCTAAAGGTTTCTAAGTGTTCCTTTTCACAGACTCATGAAATCACCTTTGTCAAGGTCATTGGTGACCTCCATGTTGTTGAATCCAGCGGTCAATTCGGTCTTCATCCTGTTGACCCATCAGTAGCCTTTGACACAGTTGACCTCTCTTTAATCCCCGAAATGCTTTCTCCCCTTGGTTTCTGTGACACTGGGCTCTTTTTGTTGTTCTCCTGCCTCACAGGCTTCTTTGTCCTCATCTCCTTGGGGGTCCTTCTCCTGTCTACATGTTGGAATGTGAGGGACTTCTGTCCTTCCACCTCTTCTAGTTCCTTCCTATACTCTTTATCTGCTCTCATCTAGGCTTACGGCTTTAAATATCTATACAGTGATGGCTATAAAGAATTATATTTTAGTTCTAGTCTCTCCTCTGAACTCTTTTATTCGATTTCCTGTAGGATGTCTAATAGACATCTCAAACTTAACTTGGCCCAAACAGAAGTGTTGATTTATCCAAGCTATTTCTTTCATGTTATTCCTTTCAGTAACACCACCTTTCATTCCATTACTTAAGTGGAAACATTGGAGGTTTCTCGTTCTCTTTCACAACTCATATCCCAAATTTAAGCAAATATTGCTCTTTCCTCCAGAATATATTTTAAATCTTAACCACTTTATACTTCTTCCACCAGGATCATCTTTAGTCCAAGAAACGATTATCTAGCCCCTGGACTATTTCAGATGCTCCCTGTCCTACCGGGTGTCCTTGTCCCCTGTTTTCCACATAACAGGGAGAGTGAGCATTTTGATCTATCAATGAGATTATGTCACTTTGCACTTGTCATGACTTCCCATCCCACTTGGAACAAAATCCACAGTCCTTACCTGGGTCAGCAGCGTCCAATGCGAAGGTCGCTGAATGAACTGAAGCTGATGCTTCTCCAACTGCATTTGTGGTTTCCCTTCTTGCTCCCTCTCCTTGCAGCCATTGTAACCCCCTTGCTGCCCGTTGAGCTTGCTGAGCGCATCACCAGCACCTGACTTGAATCCTCCTCCGGCCCCTGTCTCACCTGGAGAAATTTGACTCCCCTCTACCCTGTAGGAGTCACATTCCTGGTGACCCCCATTTCCTTCAGGACCCACGTGGGAGCTGAGGCTTCCACCCTGCAGACTGCTTCACGTCTGTTTAGTATTGAGTCCATGGAGGTATCTCTTGTATTCCTATACATTTGTTCCTGTTATTTTGGTTCTATATTGTTATGTGTTTGGACAAGAGAGATGTTTTCTTAAATTTTTAATTTTAACTTTTATTATTTTGGCTGCACCATGTGGTTTGAAGGATCTTAGTTCCCTGACCAGGGATTAAATCTGGGCCCTCAGCAGTGAAAGGGCAGAGTCCCAACTATTGGACAGTGAGGCAACGTGTGGAGAAGAAAGTTTTATCTTCACTGGGACATCAAAAAGAAAAGGCTTTAAACCTATAATTTTTCTTTTGAGCTTACTATTACTTGTACTCATATTTTTTTTTTTTTTGCTACAACTTTTCCCCTTGATAATGTATAATTTCAGTTTTGATTTGCCCTAAGATCCATGAGTTCTCTAGGAGTATTTTCTTCATGCCTATTTCCCCTCATTGATTTCTAAATTTAGTGTCATTATTAGAGAACATAGCCTATAACATTTTTCTCACAAATTGCAAGATCAGAAGAATAAAAGTATATTCTTAAACTTTAAGGGGTAAAGTTCTATAGTTGTTAAGTAAAATTTATTGACTATATTATTCAAAAACTTTATATTATTAATTTTTAAAATCTATTTGGCTTGCCAGCTTCTGAAATAAATATTGTAGAACTCTCCACTATGGATATATATACATTTTCAAATTCTCTTTGAGTTGTTAGGAGTTTTTGTTTTATGCAGTTGTCTGCTATGTTGTCTGTTGTATAAAGTTTTATGACTGTTACAGCTTCTTTGTGGGTTGCATCTTTTATTATCACATAATATTCTTTGCCTAGTCTGACATGTTTGCCCTTGAATTTGCTTTGTCTGACATTGGCACTTCTGCTTTCTTTTTGCTTGCCTTTGCACGGCCTATTGCTGACTATTTTTAACCTTTTTCTTTTTTACGTGTGTGTTGTATTTAAACAGTACAGAATTGGATTTTACTTTTTTTTTTTTTTTTGCTTCGGAGAAGCAAGGATTCATTATTACTTGCAGCCAGTAAGGAGAATACTTGGCCTTTCCCAAAGCAGTGTCTGGATTTTACTTTTTATTTACATCTGACAGTCTCAGATTTTTAATAGAGAAATTAATTCTGTTCCCCTTTTTGTGTTAATGAGTATACTTAGGGTTTAGGGCTTCTGTGTTATTTTTCATTGTTCTCTGTATCAGTTAGGAATGTGCTCGGCCGTAAGTGACAGAATGCACCATTAATAGTTGTCTGATTAAAGAAATCTTTCATATTTGTATTACCACATTTCATTTAATAATTAAAGAACTTTATTTCTTGGAGTTCCTCATTTTTCCTAAATGATAAGAAGTCTGGAGGTGTACCGCACTGGCTCCATTAGTTTAGCTTCTCAGTAGATCGGCAAGGCCTCATCTCCTCTCACATTTCTGCTTACTCATCTCTGGCATGTGGCTTTCTTCCTCATGGCTGAAAAAGTCCTCCAGCAGCTCCTGACATCACTTCTTCATTCCAGCCAGGAAGAAGGAGGGGAGGTAAATGAGCAAAGAGTGAACACATTTCTCCTAAGAAGTCTTCACCTTTTGTTTAGAACAAGAAAGCCTTTCGCTGGGACATCTGCCCACATCTTCTTGGTCAAAAGTGGGGATGACTGGTCACTTCTAGGTCGACTACTTGCCAATGAGAATAATATTATATGATGGGTTTAGACCAGTTTCATTTGTCCTTTGAGGCTGGAGTAGAAACTTGCCTTTCCTGAAATGCAGGGATCTCTGTTACTTCCCAAATTGGGGTTTTTAGCAAGGGAGGAAGGTGGCTGGGATGGATGGTGAGGAGGTAACTGATAGCATCTGCTATGATAGCTACTCATTTTCTGTTGTTTTCTCTTTTCCTTTTAAGTATTTTTCCAGGATTGACAAACCTGTTATCATGTACCTTTGCCCACTGCTAATTTGGAAGGTCTGCAATTCTGGTAGTAGTTGCTTCCTTGCTTCTATCAGTCATAATTAAACTTACATTCCTCTAGTACTGCATTGCTTTTAACATAGTAAAAAGATAACGATGCCTTTATATATCAGCCAGGGGAGTTAATGCTGCCGTCTGCAATAGATAAATTCTGAAATTTCAGTGAGTTATAATGGAGGTCTAGTTCTGATTACATCACAGCTTGATGTGGGTTGGGTAGCTGTGGCATGGCTCGCCTTGGAACACTGACTCATGGATCAGGCCTATTTTCTCTCCACCATCTTGGAGTCGTCGATTTCCTGCTGGGTGGGTGGGAAAGAGAACATGGAAAAAGGCACACTGACTGCAAACAGCCTTAGCCCGAAAGTGGCACAAGTTACTTCCCCTGACGTTTCATAGACTAGAATTCAGTCATGTGGCCCCATGGAATAGAAGGGGACCTGAGAAAAGTGGTCATTTGCTGGGCTCAGGGAGAGGAGGTGGCGTGCTGGACATAGTGTGGTCACTGTCACAAACTGTCATTCCAGTCATCCATGCATTTGTTTTTCTCTGCATAGATACACTCACTGCCTCCTTAATGGAGGTGCCTGCAAGTCTCAACTGGTCACGGCATCAGCCCAAAGTCCACAGTCTACATGTGTATGGCGTTAGGCCCTCTAAGGTCCTGATGTGGCTCAAAAGACATGTCATCCTCACACGCTCGAGACACGATACACAGTGGGGGGAGCAGGGTCAGAATGTCCACTGTGGAAAAGGCGGGAGTATGAGCCCCACTTAGTCACTAGTCTATAGCATCATGAGGTCCTCCAGGTCAGACTCTGTGAGGACCCCCTGCGCTGGCAGTGAAGGGATGACCTTGAATGGACACTGACCGTACTCTGGAGGCTCCTCCTTGTTCATTATTCCCTAGGCTGCATCCGAAGTGAATACAGAGGATCTCATCCTCCTTGGACCATATAGATATAGACTTTGAAACCTGCCTCCTGGTCATCGAGGTTGGGTGCCCAAGGATTGTTTAAGTCATTAAGTCCAGACTCAGAGACTTAGTAGGCTTCTTATCTCTTTGCTTCCATGTGCCAGGAGCAACAGCTAAGATTCTTCTCTGGACGTATTTCAAAAATTGCGTTTTCCTTTGCATCTTTATCCCATGCCTCTACTTTTCAACTGAAGGTCATCTGCATTTAGGCTCTTTGAAGAATAAGTGTGAAAGACTGCACCCTTCGTGTCTTGTTTTAGCCTGGTTCCTCTCAGGAGCAGAGACAAGGGTGGGAGACAATCACACAAGAGTTTATTCAGCAAACACCTGTGCGAGAAAAAGGGCCGGGAGCCGGAGGAGGCTGTGGTCAGTGCAGGCACGACCTCGAGTGAAGGAGAGGGGAGGGGAGGTTGGGTGCAGGCGTTCCAGGCTGTCCAGGGAAGGTTTGTTACGGCCTCTGAGGAGTTGCCCTTCACAGGAGTCTCATGTCTCCCAGGAACCAGCCTGCCATTCTCAGCTGAAGGCTGGGAGCATGACCTTGGGCTCAATGCTTTCTGTTTCTTAAACACTTAAGAAAAAAATTAAAAAAAATTCTGGCTGCACCACCCAGCATGTGGGATCTTAGTTCCCTGACCGGGGACTGAACCCGTACTCCCTGCAGTGGAGTCCCAACCACTGGATTGCCAGGGAAGTCTCCTCAATTCTTTCTTGAACTCATTTCTTTCCCTTAACATCTTGCCAAACACAGCACCTAGCAACTAATGCATACTCCTAGTGCTGTGTTTTCCAACCTCCTTTCTTAAGAGAGACAAGTTCAGAAGGCATGAGGGTCTTTAAGTTACAGTGTCTGACAGCTTTACCAGATGCTTCGTTCCTGCATCACATGAATCTTCAGCCAACCAGCCTGCTAAACACCACAACTAAAGCAGTGACAGTCAGTTGATATTCCTGTTGCAGCCTGTACCCCACTTTGGGGTCAGATCTCCATTTTAGTCATGGTTATCAGTGGAATCTATTAGAACAGGCAGACTGAAAAATCTCAGTGACTTAATCCAACACAAATTTATTTCTTGCTCAGGTTATGGGCTGATGTGGGTCAGGGAGATGCAGGGGCCGGCTGCTTCCTCTTGCAACACCACCATCTCCAATTCTTTGCTTCCAGTCAACAGACAGGGAAGATGATAGATAGAGATGAGAAATGAGAGAGAGAGAAGACTCAGAAGATGCTTGGCTCCAAAGTGCCTTGGCTTGTATGAAAGTGTTAGTTGCTCAGTATTGTCCAACTCTGCAACTCCATGAACTGTAGCCTACCAGGCTCCTTTGTCCATGGAATTCTCCAGGTAAGAATACTGGACTGGGTAGCCATTCCCTTCTCCAGGGGATCTTTCCCATCCAGGGATCAAATTCAGGTCTCCTGCATTGCAAGCAGCTTCCTTACTGTCTGAGCCACCAGGGAAGCCTTGGCTTGGAAGTGACACAAGTCTTCCTTCAGTGAGTCACCTGATGTCCGCTCTGCTGAAGATCTCAGGTCTCTGGGCTTTGGACACCAGTTCCAGCCCTGAACACCTGCTCCAGCAGGCTGACCTGGCTGCCATATTGTTCCCTAGAGGGAATGGGAGGGGGAGATGGCGTGGAACAGGTCAATCTCTGTCTGGCATCCTCTTTGCAGATGACAAGGTTTTGTATGGTGATGTGATGGTTGTGCACCCCTGGTCAACCCAGGTCATTCCTCACTCATTACAATTCTGACCTTTTTTTTTTTCCTTCTTTCTCCTTTTTCCTCCTGTTGTGAGGCAGCGAGTGACAAGCACATCCAGTGGCTGCTGGGGGCAGATGGCGAGGTCTGGGTCTGGATCATGGGAGAAGGTCCCGGCGACAAGCCGTATGAAGAGATCTCTGAGGAGCTGATTGCAGAGAGAGCGAGGCTGCAGGCGCAGCGGGAAGCCGAGGAACTCTGGTGAGAGGTGCCATCGGGTGTTGAGGTGGGGAGAGGGTGCTGGTGCCTGAACACGGAGGCTTGGGGTGGGCTCAAATTAAGGATAATAGATTATGGGTGGGAAGGAGAAGCCAGTGCCAGGCAGCTGGCAGGCTGTTTGGAGCTGTGCTAAGATTAGGTGGCTGAAGAACTAGTCTTACATCAGGTAGAGCTTGTGGTCCAAGTCCCAGTTCCACTCATTAGTGGGGAGGTGATTCGAGGCCTCAGTTTTCTACACCTATGGTTTGGGGACCACAACACCTTTTTTATATAGTTGGATTTATTGAGATAATACATTTGATATTCTTTCGCCTCTTCCCTCACTGAGCTGTCCTTAGGACAGCAGGGCAATTTGAATATCACTCTTAAAGTCTGCTTGTTCCTCTTTGTGTTACCTCTGTTTTTCACACAAGATGGACACTGAAGCCTCTGCTGATACTGGGAGGGTCAGACTTCTTTCATAAACAACTTACGACATATTTGTTGCTAAACTTGGAAGTTTGTATGAGGTCGGTGCCAACATTTTTCCCTCAAGTTTTAATCACGGTGTTTTTGTTGTTGTTGTTTTTGACTACACTGGGTCTTCCGTGCTGTATGCAAGCTTTCTCTACTTGCAGCGAGAGGACTTCTCATTGTGCTGGCTTCTTTTGTTGCAGAATGCAGGCTCTAGAGCCCAGGCTCTGGAGAAGGCAAGGGTCTATGGGGTCACACAGAGTCGGACACGACTGAAGTGACTTAGCAGCAGCAGCAGCAGAGCCCAGGCTCAGTAGTTGTGGCGCATGGGCTTAGTTGCCCCTCGCATGTGGGATCTGTCTGGACCAGGGATTGAACCCCGCTACCTTGCATTGACAGGCAGATTCCCACCCACTGGACCACCAGGGAAGTCCAATGACAATGTTCTAATAATAAAATTGTGACATATATTCATGTTGAGATTTGACAGAAAACAGCAAAATTCTGTAAAGCAATTATCCTTCAATAAAAAATAAATTAATTAAAAAAATTGTGACATATGACCAATATTGAAAACTACAAAGAATTAATTAAAGAACAACTCAATAACCATCACCTAGGATAAGCATGATGAGGATTAGGGCAATACCTGCTCTGTAAAGTGCTGTATTCACGCCTTGATAAATTGATTACTGTAGATCCACAGCATTATTCAAGGTACCTGTATAGTATCCCATTACATGAGGAACCCAACTTGTTGTCCTGTTGAGGGACATTTGTGCCGTTTGCCATTTTTTTTTAATGTTATAAAAAATCCTCTGATGTGCATCTCACTACACCTTTGTAAACTCAAGCAAGAAATGGGATTCCCGAGATTTTTTTTTTTTTCTTTTTCCCTGGCTTCCAAAGCAGTTCTGCTGATTTCCACTCCTGTACAGGAGAGGAATGGTTTTTTTTTCCCACCTTTGCCAACATTAGTGAACCTCAGACACTTGCCATTCTGATAGACCAAGAATGACTGGGCATGGCTTTTATTTGAAATTCTGTCGGCATGTGGTCCCTTCTTTTCCCACGCCTCCTGATATCTGCTGTTCTCTTGAAAGGAAACAGAAGGAGGCAGAGATCACCAAAAAGTTCCGGGATGCTCTGGCCAATGAGAAAGCCCGGATCCTGGCAGAGAAGTGGAAGGTGGAGATGGAGGACCGCAAGGCTGCCAAAGTCCTGGAGGAGCGCATCCATGAGGAATTCAAGGTGGGCCAGTGCCTGGGTGTTGGTGTGAGGCCACCTGTTGCAACCCCCAGCCTGATCTCTGGTTGGACCAGTCCTTGGCCAACCACTCTATGCTTTAGAGCACTCTCATAGTGCTTTATGAGAATAGAAATCAGACGTGTCTGAGTAGGAAAGAACTTGATATACCATCTTGGCTAATTCACTTCTCCTTGTACAGATGAGGAAATTGAGGGCCAGATAGGGAAGAGACTGTGTGTAGTGGTGATTGGTTTGGCAACAGAGCCAGGATCAGAACTCAGCCCTCTGCATCCCAAACCAAGGGTCCTGAAATGGGGCTGAAAGAGAGCTGAGTCTGTGGTCAGACCAGCCTGGGATCCAGTTCCAACTCTATTGCTCACTGCTGTGTGACCTTGGGAAGCTTGCTGAACTTCTCTGAGCTTCTTGTTTGTAATATTTGTAATAACAACACTCTCTTTGAGATTTTTGGAGGATTCAAGGAGGTGAAAAATGTAAATTTTTCTGCCCAGGACAGAACATTGTTTGTAAGTTTGCATATCTGCTCATTCTGAGACTCAGAGTTTGGAGCTGGTAAAGGAGCTTTACAGTCCTGTAGCAAGAAGCTGAAGTTTCTTGAAAAAAAGCTTAGATTAATATTTTTTCTTCTGGTTCCTATTTTGAGATTTTTTTTTTTGGCTATGTAGGAATAATATATTTTTGAGGGAGTAGAAAACTCAGAAAATACTCTAAATAAAAAGGGAAAAAAAAACAAGAATCATGCTGAATCTCAGCAGTTGTATATTTTTGTGAATTGTATATTAATGGCATATGCCCATTTTTGAATTTTTAAAAACGTTCCCCCATAATGATTAGATAAAGGGGACATTGGCCTTTTAATATCATTTCTGTTGTAAATATTTTTTCTCAGTGTTGTTGTGGTTTTCTTAATTTTGGTTACAGTGGTTCATGATGTAGAGAAGGTTAAAATTTTTATTAGCCAGTTATATGAATCTTGTTCTCTATTAGTTGTTTTATGCACAGAAAGGCCATCACAAGCTTATAAAAATACTAATCTACATTGCTTTGTATGTCTTTCCAGATCTCATTTCTTTGTACTCAAATTTCCTTCACTTTGCTGTGTGGTATGATATATGGCTCTCACTTTATTTTATTCCAAATGGCTAGCCCATTATGCTAACATCATTTACTATGTAAATCATCCTCTCTCCTCTCATTGGATTTCCTGCCTTGATTCTTACTTCTTACTTACTTTTGGATCCTTTTGTGGATTTTTCTTCTTTGACTGATTATTCCTGAGCCAGATGTAATTGTTTAATTGTATGTAACTTTAACATAAATTTTACCATCTATTAAAGTTAGAGAGTATCATTATTCTTCATTTCTAAAATGTCCTTGGCTAATCTCATCCATTTTTTCCCCATTAGAGCTACTTTTGAATTATATTCTCAGTATCCTCTTCTCCCCTAATATCCAAAAAAATCTGTGTGGTGGTTTTCATTGAATTGCATCAATACCATTGCTGTATTTGTGGAAGATGAACATTTTTTATAATATTAAATCATTAAATCTTACTCAGGAATGTGGTAAGTTCTTCCTTTTATCCAAAGTTTCTTTTTTTATCTTTGATATAGTTTTTTTTTTTAAATACCTATAAATGCACTGGCCACCCAATCTCAAACATTTTCAGTGACATATGTTCTTGTGGGCTTCTTTTTTTTGGACTTGGGTAAAATTTATTGTTTTCTTTAGGTGCTCTCTGTTTCTTTTCTTTTAAATTTTATGTTTAATATTTTTATTGTTATTGTGATTGTGCTCATTACTTTTAAACCTACTGCAACTGCTAGCTATATATTTGCATTGTTATTGGGTCTCCTTATTTAACTTTCCCATAAGTTGCCCTTTTTCTCTAGGAGATTCTTTTGCATTTTTAAGTGAAGGAATATGTACTCTCAAGACACTTCATTTAAAAAAAATTCAAACTTGGAGAAAAGTGGAAAGAAAAATGACATGAGTACTCATATATTAATATTACCACCTACATTTACCGATTGTTAATATTTTGCCTCGATTTCATGCTCTTTGCTCTTCTCTTTCTCCATCCATACACGCACACCCACAGGCGCACACACGGTCACATAGACATACTTGTGCTTTTTCGTTGCTGTCAAACAGTTTGAGAGAAAATTGCAGACATAGTGCTTTCTAACCCAGGAGTTGGCAAACTATTTTCTGTACAGGAGCGGAGGTCAGTATTTTAGACTCTGTGGGTCATGCTGTCTCTGACACAACTACTCAACTAGGACATCATGGCACAAAAGCAGCCACAGACAACATGTAGACAAAAGAGTGAGACTGTGGTCCAACAAAGTTTTCAAATAATGCCTGTCATTGGCCTGGGAGCTTCCTGATCAAACCTTAATCCTTCAGTGTGCATCTCCCACAAAGAAGGACATTGCCTGTCATAGCCACAATAATCATTGTCACGCTGATTGAAATTAATGATGTAATTCCATAGTAGTGACTCAAATCCCATCCACACTGGAGAGATACTTAGTTTATATTGCTGGATTTTGCATAGGAGCCTGGTGGGCCACGGTCCATAGGGTGGCAAAAGAGTCCAACGTGACTTTGCAACTAAACAATAACAATTTAAGTCTGCTGGGGAAGAAAACCAGTACTTTTCACATGTCTCCAGCAGTGAGCATCACCTGTTCCAATCCCTAGCCTACCTCCTCCCCAGAGGTGGGCTGAGTCCCAGATGCTGGGAGGGTAGCTTGGCGGAGCTGGAGTCTTGGGGCTCGGTTCCCAGCAGAGATTCTCTGATGTTCTCCTTGAGGGCCTCAGTGATTGAGGGATAGAAATTGTATGCTGGCTCTGTGTTGGGGTTTATGGAGGAATCAGTAAAGCCATATGTTCACTGAGGAACCCAAATGCAGGCTTTTGTGTTATTTCCAAAGGTTATCGTTATTGTGTGGTTTTTTTCTTTTTTTTTGTATGTGTTTTTTCTGTGTGAACACATATAAATGTGTTATATATGTTTAATGTACATAGTAAGTATGTCTGCTCTGAGGAGCCTCAGAAGTACAAGTAGCATCTTTGAGGCCTTGGAAGGCTCATTGAGGAACGTCAGATCAGACATTGGGGCTGGACGGTCCTTGTTAATGAGCTGAGATATTATCTGTCAGTGCGTCCGTACTTAGTTGCTAAATCATATCCGACTCTTTGCTACACGCCTGTAGCCCGCCAGGCTCCTCTGTCCATGGAATTCTCCAGGCAAGAATACTGGAGTGCGTTGCCATTTCCTTCTCCAGGGAATCTTTCCCGCCCAGGGATAGAACCCATATTGCCTGCATCTCCTGCCTTGGCAGGCAGATTTGTTACCACTGAGCCACCTGGGAGGCCCCATTTTCTGGCAGAGCTGTCTGTAAATGAACTACCCTTTTAGTGTGACAGGCTCTCCATCACAGGAAGTGGTTATGTGTAGGCTAAAACAGTATCTTGAGAAGGTTTCAGTGGTGGATTAAATATGCCTGGCAGCAAATTCTTGGCCTCTCCTCCCTTTGAGAGGAGGAGTCTGGTTCCCCATCACTGAGCCTCTGTGACCTTGTGGCTAGCCTTGGTCTGTAGGGTGCAGTAGAAATGACTGTGTGTAAATTCCGAGGATGGATAAGAGCAGATTGTACCCTCTGGCAAGGCTTGCTTTTGTTTTCTTTTTAATTTTTTTTTCCACATCTATATATTATTTTTAATTTTATTTTTAAACTTTACAAAATTGTATTAGTTTTGCCAAATATCAAAATGAATCCACCACAGGTATACATGTGTTCCCCATCCTGAACCCTCCTCCCTCCTCCCTCCCCATACCATCCCTCTGGGTCGTCCCAGTGCACCAGCCCCAAGCATCCAGTATCATGCATCAAACCTGGACTGGCAACTCGTTTCATACATGATATTTTACATGTTTCAATGCCATTCTCCCAAATCTTCCCACCCTCTCCCTCTCCCACAGAGTCCATAAGACTGTTCTATACATCAGTGTCTCTTTTGCTGTCTCGTACACAGGTTTATTGTTACCATCTTTCTAAATTCCATATATATGCATTAGTATACTGTATTGGTGTTTTTCTTTCTGGCTTACTTCACTCTGTATAAGGGAAGCTGCCTCACAAGAAGCCTTCCTGCCCTAGGTTCCCAGGCTATCTGCAAGGACACCCAGGCTAGCTAAAGAGAGGCTATGTGAAGGAGCACCTAGGCACCACACATGTGAGTGAAGCCTTTGTGGTTCTTCCAGTCAATGACCTCAGCCAAGTACTCGACCATGACTGACATAATGTGGAGCCGAAAGGCCACCCAGCCAAGCCCGGCCCGAACTAGTATCTACAGAATCTCAAGCACATAAAACGTTTGTGTTTTAAGCCACTAGTTTTGTTGATAGCTTGTTGTTATAATACTTAGCAATAGATAACTGCAACAGCTTTGCCAAAGGGATTTACGCAACGGGTTAGAGATTGGTTTAGATAATTTGTATTGTGTCTTCCTACATCAAGATGCTAACATAATACGAGTCTTGCATGCAGCAATGCACCGATAACATTCGTCTACTTTAATACTTTTTCCCCTGAGACCAGAAGTGGAGATTGTTTGGAGGAGGGTAGCGGTGGTAGTAATAAACTCCCTGTTCTCAAAAAGCTTACCAGGTGCCAGGCAAGAGAGAATTCTGAGCAGCCACTCAGCCCCAGCCATGACCGGAGGCACCTTAGAGGGCACAGGTCTTTCCAGAACTCTGCACAAAGACAGAAAATGGAAAGGAGATAAATGGGGTGAGAAATGATCTGCTGGGGGAGAGAAAAAAGCACATGATGGGTGGAGGCAGACAAAAATCTGGAAAGACTGGCTGTGAGGCCCTTGAATGCCATGCCAATGAGGTGGACTATTTTCTGTGGGCAAAGCAGACCTGCGTGTATTCAGAGGGCCATGTTTGATCACATTTTACGAGGAAAACTGGTGATGTGATTCAAGTCATGAACACTTAGGGTGCTGCTGCTGCTGCTGCTGCTGCGTTGCTTCAGTCGTGTCCGACTCTGTGCGACCCCATAGATGGCAGCCCACCAGGCTCCTCTGTCCATGGGATTCTCCAGGCAAGAACACTGGAGTGGGTTGCCATTTCCTCCTCCAATGCATGAAAGTGAAAAGTGAAAGTGACGTCGCTCAGTCATGTCTGACTCTTAGCGACCCCATGGACTGCAGCCTACCAGGCTCCTCCATCCATGGGATTTTCCAGGCAAGAGTACTGGAGTGGGGTGCCATTGCCTTCTGAGGGGGAGCCAATTAGGAGATCTTTGCAATGGTCAAAGTGGGAAATGATGAGGGTCTGGACAGAGTCTGGGACTATGAAGAGATAAAGGGGATGGACAAAGAAACGCTGGTGGTGAAATCAACGATCAGTTAGATGTTGGTATGTGGCGCTAGTGGTAAAGAACCCACCTGCCAATGCAGGAGGCCTAAGAGGCATTACTGACTCAATGGACGTGTGTTTGAGTAGACTCCCAGAGTAGGTGATGGACAGGGAGGCCTAACGTGCTGCAGTCCATGGGGTTGCAGAGTCAGACACGACTGAGAGACTGAACTGAAGAGACTTAGGTTTGATCCCGGGGTCAGGAAGATCCTCTGGAGGAGGGTATGGCAACTCACTCCAGTTTTCTTGCCTGGGAAATCCCATGGACAGAGGAGCCTACAGTCTGTGGAATCCCAAAGAGTTGGACATGACTGAAGCGACTTAGCACATGAAGGAAAGCAGAGAGCAAGGCGTCTGAGCCCCAGGTGGAGGGATGGCTAGATGGCACCAGCCTTTTGCATGGGGATCTGGGAAGGAGGTTCAGGCTTGGAGGAGAGAGAATGTGCTTGGAATGGTCATGCTGAGGTTGGTGTTTGTTGGTTTGTTTTTCCACCCAGGACAGAGAAGAGTGGGGAATGGAGGAGAGGAGAGAACCTGTATGAGAAACCTGGTGGTTGAGGGAGTTTGCCTGGGGAGCCTGGTCATAGAAATTCATAAAATAGGAGGCATACTTCCAGAACCTTCTGTAGGGTTAAAGACGGAGTTTAAAAATAAGAGCTACAGATAGCTAGAAAACTGTTTGTTTGTTTTTTTAAAAAAACAACATTCTGTTGTGGCTGACACTGTGCTTTGTCACTCAGTTATGTCTGACTCTTTGCAACCCCAAGGACTGTAGCCCACCGGGCTCCTCTATCCATGGAGATTCTCCAGGCAAGAACACTGGAGTGGGTAGCCTATCCCTTCTCCAGGGGAACTTCCTGACCCAGGAATCAAACCGGGGTCTCCTGCACTGCAGGCAGATTCTTTACCAGCTGAGTTGCTGGCACTATTTTAATACAGTTTACATGCATACAGAAGTTTTTTGTTTTTTTTTTTTAGTAAAAAGGTCGTGGAGCCAGATAAAATTTGCATTTTCCCCTGTTTTTTTTTTAAACTCCTCAGACTGCTTTTAGGTGCTTCTCTCTCTGCTTCCACCCCCAGCACATGGGCAGCAGGGCTCCTGCTCTGTCCCTCACCCTCAAGGCCTGTGCCCTCCCTTCCCAGCCTGTAAGCCTCCTGCCCCGTCCTGCCTCCTCCGGGTTTCCGTGATGGGGAACAGACTCGGCACAGCTAAGCTGTCCTTTCATTTCCCTCTGTTTTCTACTCAAAGCCATTCTCTTTCTGTTCTTTTTCCTTTAAGGCTGGAGTTCATTTTGGCCACCTCACGACACGCTCTGCAACCAGAGATGCTATCGCTGCTTTAATTTCTCTCGAACATTTGTAGACTTTCTCTGAATTTCTCTTGGACAAGGCTGGCATCAGCGAGACACAGCATGGGGCGGTTTACCCTTTCCTCATCACAGATCATCACAAACACTCTCTTCATCAATTCATTAATTCACCCGCTCTTCTGGTCAATGTTTATGGAACAGCTACTATCTGCCTGGCCCTGTGCAGGGTACTAGTGATAGAAAAATGAACGACACAGGCCTGGCCCTGTCCTTTGGGAGCACGTCGTCCTACAAGACACGATGGTATCATTGGGCCAGGCCAAAAACAAAAAGGACTATGCCTTCCAGAAAAAGCATGTGTCTTCATGACATTTTCCACTGGGGTGAGACGGACTGCGCGTCTGTGGGCTCCTGTGGTGTGCTGTTACTGATGTGTTATCAGGAGAAGGGGGATTGAATCAGCTGGACAGCTCAGAGGGCTTTGGGCTTGCCAGAAAAAGGCAATCGACTCCTAAGGTGGAAGGCGAGTGTTTGCCTACCTGCCTTTTCGCTGTATTGGCTTTTCGCTGCTAACCCAAAGAAAGATGGCCTTTTCTTCAGTGATCACAGATGGGCCAAAGGATTCTGAAAGGAGCAACAGTGAGAGTTTCCAGGCAATTTCAGCCGTAAAGGTTGAGCATTTTGGCAAAACCAGGGTGAGGATGATGCAATACTCTTTATTTGTGGTGGAAAATGTCTTCTTTTATCAATTCATTTCTGTGAAGAGCTTACTTTGCCACAGTAAGTGACTGGTCATGTTCCTTTGAGGTGGAGCTTGATGCAGGTTTCTGGCTCTCTTTTAAAAGTATTTCTTTGTTTCTTTCTTTACTTATTTGATCTTTAGTTATGGCAGGGGGACTGTTAGTTGTGGCACGTGAGATCTAATTCTGTGACCAAGGACGGAACCCAGTCCCCCTGCTTGGGAGCATAGAGTCTCAGCCACTGGACCACCAGGGAAGTCCTTGGTTTCTGGTGTTGTCCCATTCTCAGGAGAAAAGAACTGAGTGAACTGTGGAACTGCCATCCATCCATCTGTCTATTTATTGATAGTAAATTTTCCTCCGTCTTTATTGAGGTGTGATTGACAAATCAAAATTGTATGAGAGGAGAAGGCAATGACACCCCACTCCAGTACTCTTGCCTGGAAAATCCCATGGACGGAGGGGCCTGGTGGGCTGCAGTCCATGGGCTCGCTAGGAGTCGGACACGACTGAGCGACTTCACTTTATTTTTTCACTTTCATGCGTTGGAGAAGGAAATGGCAACCCACTCCAGTGTTCTTGCCTGGAGAATCCCAGGGACGGGGGAGCCTCGTGGGCTGCCGTCTCTGGGGTCGCACAGAGTCGGACACGACTGAAGCGACTTAACAGCAGTAGCAGCAGTAAGGTGTACAACGTGACATTTTGATATACATATACATTATGAAATGGTGACACAATCAAGCTGACTAACATATCATTCACCTCACCTACTCTTTTTGTGTGATGAGAGCACTAGTTTGATGAAACCCATGTCCATTAAATACGGTGTTCATTTATAGTCCTCTTGCTGTACGTTAGATCTCCAGAATTTTTGCATTCTATATAACTGAAGCTTTGTGCCTTTTCACCACACAGCTAAAGTATCTATAGATAGATTTTTAAAAGTAGCATATGTGTATATACAGCGAAATATTATTCAGTCTTAGAAGGAAATTCTGACATTTGTGACAATGCAGATGAACTTGGAGAACATTATGCTAAGTGAAATAAGCTAGACACAGAAGGCCAAATGCTGCATGATCTTACTTAAATGTGGAGTCTAACAAAGTTGAACTTGTAGAAGCCGGGAGTAGAATGGAAGTTGTGGAGTTGGGATAGGAGTGGGTGGGGAGGGAAGTGAGCACTGCCATTTACCACGCTGCTTCCTGTTGCCACAGCTGGTTGGAGTCAGAACACTGTATTTAATTTGAGGTGGTTGGTCAAATGCCATTTATCTATGGTACACCAGTCATAACCCTTTTCTGGGGGTACTAAGTCTCCTTGTTATGGTAAATTGTGTCCAGTTAAAATACATATGTTGAACTCCCAACCCTAGGGTCTCAGGATGTAACTGTATTTGGACCTAAAGGTCTTTATAGAGGAAATTAAGTTAAAATGAGGTTTTTAGGGCAGGCCCTAAATCAATGGCTTCCCAGGTGGCTCAGATGGTAAAGAATCTGCCTGCAGTGCAGGAGACCTGGGTTCGATCCCTAGGTTGGGAAGATCTGGAGAAGGGAATGGCAACCCTCTCTAATATTCTTGCTTTGAGAATTCCATGGACCGAGGAGCCTGGCAGGCTACAGTCCAAGCTAAATCAATATGTTTGTTACCCTTTAAAGAAGAGGAAATTTGGACAGAGACATGCGTGGACACAGAGGAAAGACCATGTGCTGCTTATAAGCCAAGAAGAGAGGGCTCAGAAAGAAATCAACCCTGCTGACACTTTGGTCTTGAACTTCTGGCCTCCAGAAACTGCGAGACAATAAATATCTGTTGTTTAAGCCTACCTTCCCCCGTCTATAGTGCTTTGTTATGGCAGCTGGGAAAACTAGTATCCTCACAAGGAAGTAAGACTGGGGGGTTGAAAGCCCTCTGGCTCTGACATGCCTCAACTGTGTGTAATTTCCCTGAGATGACTCCTGTTTGGAAGACTTCTGTGAGTGGACGATAGATTTATAGTCCCTGGTGGAAGCTCACTTGGTTAGTGTGCTGTGTATTGAGCAATGTGGTGACCACAATCCGATTAAGGATTCCTGGGAGAAGAATGGGAAACCCACTTTGTAAACTGTAATGTGCCATGCCAGTGTGACGCTTCATTTTTATGCTGCTGAGATGCTAGTGACTGATGAAAGTGAAATACAACTTTGGGGTAAAATTTGATTTTTTCTGCTTTGGAGGCAGACAGACTTTGGTTCCAGTTTTGCATCTGTCATTAACTCTCTGCTCTAGTATTTCGCATCTTAAAAACAACCAACTCAACCCTCCCTTTTCTAGCTTAACCCCACAGCCCCCTCTGGCTGCTGCTTCCTGTCTCTGCTCATTTTTAGAAGGAAATGTCTTGAAAGGAGTTGTCTGTGGTCACTTCCTCTCTCTCCCCCATGCTGCCTGGATGGCTGCCCATTTGCTCCACCAGGGCTGCTGTTGACAAGATCTCACATCTCGTGGTCCTGAGACCACGTTCTGCAGTCCCTTGGTGCTTCTCTGTCAACTCTTGTGGTGTCTCAGTAGCCTGCAGCTCAGCTCACCACCCCCCTTTTCCTCTCAGCTTCTCCTGCAGACATAGCCCCCTCTGGGTTTTTATCTTACCCCTTGGTCTGCCTTCTCAGTCTCACTTTCTGGCTCCAACTCTTTCTCTCAACTTATAAATGGCTCAGTGCCCCCAAGGCATTCTGGGTGTTTTCTCTGATCTACATTCTTTCTCTAATTGACAACATCAAGCCCGTGGCTGAGAAACATCACCCCCATGCAGAGGGCCTCTCACTCAACCTCTGCAGCCTGAGCTTAAGTCCCTGGGACCCTTAAGTCCCAGGCTTATGCATCCCACTACCCACAGCAGGTCTCTTGGATGTCAGATGGCATCTCAGACTCATTAAAGATAGAATTTTGACTTGTTTTCCTTCCAGCTGTAGTGGATTATTCCCTATTCAAACATGCCAAACCCATTTCCAATGCTGGGGCCTTTGTGCCTGTGGTTCCCTCTCTCTAGAAGTTTCTTCTCCCTGAGATTCACTCATCAGCCTTCGTATTATTTAGGTCTCAGAGCAGCCCCTTCTCAGAGGATTTCTGGTCACGCTGTCTAAAGTAGCTGCCTAGACTCTATCACTTACCCTGTTTTAATTCTCTGTATACTTTATTATATAATATGATATATTGTATAGTGTATTATATAAATATTATATGTAATACGATATATTACATAGTATGATATATAATACTTCTGATATTCTGATATATTTTTTATTTTACCGGATGAGTGTTTTTCTGTCATTGGAAGGCAAGCTCTGAGAGAGTGAGGCTAAGTGCCTTTTTCACAGCTATGTCCCCAGTGCCTGGAGCAGGCAGAGTCTCCTAGGTGCTCAGTAAGGATTTGGTGAATTACTGGAGAAGCCCCTTAACATCTTTATCCCTTAATTACTAACTCCTAGAGAGTGGGTCATTAGGAATTTGTCTTTTTTTAGAATTTAAAAACGTGATTGTTGAATTGGAGTAAAATTCTCAATCTGTGTCATTTCAGAAGTGACAAAATCCTTGTTTTTTTTTAAACGAGGGGCTCAAAACTCAGTTCCTGTCTTCTTTGTTTTTTCTTCTCGATCCATTAAACTATCAGCGGACTGAAAAAATTATAAGCCACAAAAACAGAAAATGAGAGGAGGGGAAGAGCAGATGAAAATAATGCCCAAAGAAATTTGGTTTCTGGAAGACAGAGGGAGAGTGATGGGAGGTTAGTGGGGCACCTGCAGGAAGGGGGCTGGTGGTCCTGAATCAGCTCAGCCCAGAGGCCCCACAGGCTCGAGACTTGGGGACATCGGGTTCAGTGAAGGATGGCGCTGAGAATGAGGGACTGGTGGCACGTTTTTGCGTGGAGCGGCTGGACCCTCAGTTCCGTGCTTTCACCTGTCTCTTCAGGCTACTTCATCCCTCCCTCTGACCGGGAGTTGAAAGGACAACACTGGGGCTCAGCATATCAGGACAAGTGGAGAGAACAGATGGGGGCAGGTAGGAATCCGGGGGAACAAGCACAGGTTTGAACTCTGAACCGTGGAACCTACAGTCAGGGTTGCCTGTAGGGTGTACAGAACTGGTCACATTGTTTTTTTGGTGGTGTTTTTGTCTATAGCAAGTTAATAATTTGAGCTACATAAACTCAGCCTATTAACTCTATTCTGGTGGCCAATCTCAGGTGATCTTATGATAAAAATATTCAGTTGGCCAGGAACATTCATCTGTTCGCTGGGCTACCCTTCTGGAACAAGGGCTTGGCCACTGGACCTGGGAGTGACTCCATAGTTATGAATCCTGGAGCTCTGTAGGGCACTTGGTTAACCCTTTGCATGGAGGAGAGGGTCAGAGAGTACCCTGAAGGGCTGAATGGGACCTGGTCTGGGTTTGGGGCATCTTACCTGAACCTACTGCTGCCCCTGCCTGTCCTGGGGTACTATTTCTGGGAAACTTGCAGGGACAATTTGCAAAAAGGTACCTCAAAGCTTTGGTTTCTCATGAATCATGGGGCTCAGGCTAGGGGTCCTGCTTGCTTGAGTCTAAAGGCTGTCCTACCTGTAGCCTGCCTCCTACCCAGACTCCTGGGATGTTGGTGGTCAGGCACCACCCAGGTGGACACAGAAGATGTCAAATAATTGCAGAGAAAGAACCTCCAGGTGTTTCCACCTGAGGGTTCTCAGTGGAGTGGCTGATCCCTCATCCAGTCTTCCTAGAGTGAAACCCAAGGAAACCCCGAATACACACTCCGAGTCTCTGTTTCAGATATACTTTTTTTTTTTTTTTTAGTTTGGCTGCCTTAGGTATTTAGTTACGACACGTGGTGGTGTGCAGGCTCAGTAGCTGTGGTGTGTGGGCTTAGTTGCTGCAAGGCAAGTGGGATCTTAGTTCCCCAACCAGGAATCAAACATGTGTCCCCTGGATTGCAAGGAGGATTCTTAACCACTGGACCACCAGGGAAGTCCCTCAGAAACACACTTGCTTTCCTCTTTGAATTGTGAGCAGTCAGGGAACATCAGACATCAGAAGAAAACTTCTGACACAAATGATAGGTACCAAATAAAACAAACTTTAAAACAAAACAGAAAACAGAAGAAATAGACCTACATCAGAATATGAGGGAGAAAAATCTCTAAAATCCTCAGAGATGAGTTTTGGCGTTTATGAAACAAGTACAGAATGCCACAAAGCAAAAAGGAACAAGCAAAGAATAAAAGAGGGCTTGGGAATTAAAAATGTACTAGCTGAAATAAAAAATTCAGTGGAAGGTTTGGGGGATAAAGTCAGTGAAATCAACCAGGAAGTAGAACAAAAAGGCAAGAGGCAGGAAGTAAGAGAGAAAGGATAAGGCACTTAGAGAGTCAAATCAAGAAGTCCAGCAGTTGACACATAGGAGTTCTAAGAAGAAAAAAGCAAAATGAGAGGAGAGAAATTATCAGAAAAATCCGAAGCAGAGATGTAGTAGACTAGGACCTGAAACTCCAATCAAAAGCACCCTGAGTGCCTAGTAATCAATGAAAGAAACTCCACACCAAGACACATCTATTAAAAAGCTTCAGAATTCAGAGATAAAGAGGAAAATAGTGCCTTATGCAGAACAATGAGAATCCGACTGGCAGTACTGGATGCTAGAAGATAAGGAAGTGAAGTCCTCTAAGTTCTGCAGGAAAATGATTTTAAGCAAATTCTATGCTTAGCTAGACTAGCAGTTACATGCGAAGGTAACATAGATATTTTCAGACATGACTCTATATGGATATATAAATCATATACATATGATACAAAATATGCATATAGATCTAGCTATTCATATGTTGCTGTTGTTTAGTTGCTAAATTGTGTCTGACTCTTTGTGACCCTCTGGACTGTAGCTCACCAGGCTACTCTTGTCCATAGAGTTTTCCCAAGCAAGAATACTGGAGGGGGTTGCCATTTCCTACTCCAGGGGATCTTCCCAACTCAGGGATCCAATGTGCATCTCCTGCATTGGCAGGCAGATTCTTTACCACTGAGCCACCAGGGGAGCCCCTGATGGCTTTACAGTGAACTATATTTATTTTTAAAAAATTTATTTATTTATGGTTGCACTGGGCCTTCATAACTGTGCATGGGTTTTCTCTAGTTGCAGTGAGTAGGGGCTACTCTTTGTCCTGGTGTGCAGGCTTCTCATTACGGTGGCTTCTCTTGTTGCAGAGCCCAGGCTTTAAAGCTTGGGCTCAGTAGTTGTGGCATGTGAGCACAGTCATTCTGGGTCATGTGGGATCCTCCTGGACCAGAGATCAAACCTGTGTCCCCGGTATTGGCAGGCAGATTCTTCACCACTGGACCACCAGGGAAGTCCTGTGAACTATATTTAATTATGTACCAATTTTTGATATAATTATGAATTGTGATGTAAATCCATTGTGAGGATGATTAGAAGAAAAATATGGGTTTACACCAGTGTGGGAACTGTAAGTGCTAAATATTCATGTACCCCCAAAAAAGGTAGTAGTTAATGTCTAGAATCAATAAATCAATAATGGCATTGAAACATGTATAATATCATATATGAAACGAATCGCCAGTCCAGGTTCAATGCATGATACAGGATGCTTGGGGCTGGTGCACTGGGATGACCCAGAGGGATGGTACGGGGAAGGAGTTGGGAGGGGGGTTCAGGATGGGGATCACATGTATACCCGTGGCTGATTCATGTTGATGTATGGCAAAACCAATACAATATTGTAAAGTAATTAACCTCCAATTAAAATAAATAAATTTATATTAAAAATAAATCAATAATTAGCAGCATTATTCAGACATGGATATAACCACATAAAGGAAAGTTAAAATAATTGAGAATGGTGACCTCTAGGCACTAGATAAGAGTGGGGTAGGTTGGGTAACGGAGAAGGCAATGGCACCCCACTCCAGTACTCTTGCCTGGAAAATCCCATGGACGGAGGAGCCTGGTAGACTGCAGTCCATGGGGTCGCTAGGAGTCGGACACGACTGTATAACTTTCAAGTAGACAACCTGAGCGACTTCACTTTCACGTTTCACTTTCATGCTTTGGAGAAGGAAATGGCAACCCACTCCAGTGTTCTTGCCTGGAGAATCCCAGGGATGGGGGAACCTGGTGGGCTGCCATCTCTGGGGTCGCACAGAGTAGGACACGACTGAAGTGACTTAGCAGCAGCAGCAGCAGCAGCAGGTTGGGTAAAGTGGTTTAGAGAATTAATTTTTTTTTTATAACAAGCCTTCTGGCATGATTGACATGTGTGTTCATGTTGCTTTGATTAAACAAAAGTAAAGGAAAATACACACAGCCTTTTTGGAGCTTGAAAGCAGGACAATATTTGGAGATTTGGGGCCCCCGAAACTGTTTTCTCTTTGAAATATCTTCTTTGGAAATGAGGTTAAGATATAATCATATCCTCCATTCTTCCCCAGTAGCCTAGTGGACACCTTCAGACCTGAAGGACTCATCTATTGGTGTCATATCTTTTTGGCCTTTTATACAATTCATGAGGTTCTCACAGCAAGTATACTGGGCTGGTTTGCCATTCCCTCTTCTAGTGGGTTAAGTTTTGTCAGAACTCTCTGCTATGACCTGTCCATCTTAGGTGGCCCTGCATGGCATGACTTCACTGAGTTATGCCCCTTTGCCACGACCAGGTGGTTGATGCAAACAGACGACTCATTGGAAAACTCCCTGATGCTGGGAAAGATTGAGGGCAGAAGGAGAAGAGGGTGTCAGAGGATGAGATGGCTGGCTGGCATGACTGATGCAATGAACATGGACTTAGGCAAACTCCGGAAGACGTGAGGGACAGGGAGGCCAGGTGTGCTGCAGTCCATGGGTTTGCAAAGGATTAGACACGACTGGGTGACTGAACAGCAACAACAATAATCATATACTGCTTAACTTGCCTCCAAGAAGACCAGGCTCCCCTCCTCATGCCCACTTCGCTCTTCCCCAGAACGGAAGTGTGACCAAGCGTGGCCCAGAGTTCTCTTATTATTGCAGAAAGCTTCACATATTTGGTTCACATATTTCAAGTCATTTGATCTTTACCATGGCCTGATCAGATATAACTGTTACCACTTCATGTGTGTAGAGACGGAGTCTGGAGTGGCCTCCTCTGGCCACCTTTCCATGTGACATCTCAGCCCTGACTGCCTGGTGACCTGTTACTGTCACCTGATGTCATTCTGTCTCCATGTTTTTTAGAGGAAAGAGGAAGAGGAGAGGAAGCGAGGAGAAGAGCAGATTCGCCTCCAGGAAGAGCAGAGGGCGAAGGAACTCTACTGGACCCTGAAGCAGGCCCAGCTGCAAAGCCACCCCAGCGAGAAGGAGGAACATGAGTGGGAAGAACAGTGTGAGTAGCACTTGCTTTTTTTAAAAAAATTAATTCAGTTCAGGTCAGTTCAGTCACTCAGTCAGGTCCAACTCTGTGACTCATGGATTGCAGCATGCCTGGCCTCCCTTGTCCATCACCAACTCCTGGAGTTTACCCAAACTCATGTTCATTGAGTCAGTGATGCCATCCAACCGTCTCATCCTCTGTCATCCCCTTCTCCTCCTGCCCTCAATCTTGCCCAGCATCAGGGTCTTTTCAAATGAGTCAGCTCTTCACATCAGGTGGCCAAAGTATTGGAGTTTCAGCTTCAGCATCAGTCCTTCCAATGAACACTCAGGCCTGATCTCCTTTAGGATGGACTGGTAGGATCTCCTTGCAGTCCAAGGGACTCTCAACAGTCTTCTCCAACACCACAGTTCAAAAGCATCAATTCTTCGGCACTCAGCTTTCTTTATAGTCCAACTCTCATATCCATATATGACTACTGGAAAAACCATAGCCTTGACTAGGTGGACCTTTGTTGGCAAAGTCATGTCTCTGCTTTTTAATATGCTATCTAGGTTGGTTATAACTTTTCTTCCAAGAAGTAAGCATCTTTTAATTTCATGGCTGCAGTCACCATCTGCAGTGATTAGTTAGGTCTGCTGGATCTTCCTTTCTGTCTGCAGTGATTAATTAGATCACTAGATCTTCCTTTCAGCATGCAGACTCTTAGTTGTGGCATATGGGATCTAGTTCCCTGACTCAGGCCTCCTGCAATGGGAGCTCAAAGTCTTAGCCCCTGGAACACCACGAAGGTCCTAAGCTTTCTTATTGGGGACTGGGAGACTGGCCTGTTTTCTCAGCCACTTTCCTCCCACATGTCTATTTGCTCAGTCATCATTCCAGTTCATCTGCTTAGCCCAGATGCCTTTAACCTGTGTCAACTATGTATATGGTTCTGCTAAGGATGCAGAGGGTAAGAGCTCCATCCTCAAGGAACTTACTTGCCTGTTGGGGAGATTTCTTATACTAAAGAGTAAAACTCTACATTTACTGAGTTACCAATAATTTTCTGGCTGTGTGCTAAGCCCTGGAGATCCAGAGATGAGGGATCATGGTCTGTATCTTGGAGGAACTCGCCGGCCAGGCAGGAGCTAGACACACAGGCTAAGGGCTTTGAGGGAAAAGGTACACGTTCTGTTGGAGCACATGGTGGCTATTCTGGGGGCATTCCAGATGAAAAGGTATAAAGTGAAGCTGCTGGGAGCATGGGGATATCGGACAAAGAGGCTGGAGAAGGTAGTCAGGATGGAGGACCCAGAATATGATGAAGGGATGTGGTCTGCTTAGGAAGTTAGAAATGTATGTGAAAAAGTGAAAATCACTTGGTCATATCTGACTCTTTGCGACGCTATGGACTGTAGCCTGCCAGGCTCTTCTGTCCATGGAATTCTCCAGGCAAGAATACTGGAGTGGGTTGCCATTCCCTTCTCCAGGGGATCTTCCTGACCCAGGGATCAAGCCAAGGTCTCCTGCACTGCAGGCAGATTCTTTACCGTCTGAGCCATTAGAGATGTATAGGTGGCTCTTAATCTTAGAGAGTGTTGGGGGTGGCAAGAAGTTAGGTTGGAAAGAAGAAGTGGAACTAAGCTTGAAGATGGTGTTTTAATACGTACTCAAGACTTGCCTTAACCAGGTATAGATAGGCATGCAGATGTGGAAATGACTGTTGCAAGAAGTTTTTGCTCACAGATTCCTAGAAATGGAGGGCATGGTATGCCATGCAGGGCCACACAAGAAGCACCAGGGTGAGTCAAAAGGCAGAGGAAACAAGTAGAAAAAGTGGGCAAGAGCCTTTACTATGGTGTCATTGGGAAAGGTAAGGCATGCGTGTGTGTGAGCTCAGTTGCTTCAGTCGTGTTCGACTCTTTGTGACTCTATGGACTATATAGCCTACCAGGCTCCTCTGTCCATGGGATTCTCCAGGCAAGAATATTTGAGTGGTTGCTGTGCCCTCCTCCAGGGGATCTTCCTGACCCAGGGATTGAACCGGTGTCTCTTAAGTCTCCTGTATTGGCAGGCGGGTTCTTTACCACCAGCACCACCTGGGAAGCCTCAAAGGTAAGGCAGAACAGGGTAAACAAACAGGACTGGCTGAAGTGAAGTGGCGTCGCTTAGTCGTGTCCGACACTTTGTGACCCCGTGGACTATAGCCAACCAGGCTCCTCTGTCTATGGGATTTTCCAGGCAAGAATACTGGATTGGGTTTTTGAATAATTTCAGCAGGGTCTGGAGTATAGGAGC
Organism: Bubalus bubalis; assembly: GCF_019923935.1. NCBI lineage: Eukaryota > Metazoa > Chordata > Mammalia > Artiodactyla > Bovidae > Bubalus > Bubalus bubalis. Next base: position 155,112,965 of record NC_059160.1, read on the forward strand.
TGTCTCTAGTTCTCTATACCCAGCACTGGGGTGATTAGGGCAGATGGACAGACTGAGGAGTACAAGAACCAGATAAACGAGGTGGTTGGGGTATGGGCTTTGCATTGGTTGGTTTGCATTTGAAAGGTGCACTTGCAGCTGGGTCCTTTGCTAGCTCTAGGAAATGGCTAGATTTTGGAGGGGCAGTATTTGAAGGACCAGCAAGGTCCCAGATGTCAAAACTTCAAAACATACAGAAAATAAAAAGACATGACTTGTATGCGTGGACAGAGGAAACTTGTAAAGTTGAGTGACATAGTTCGGGCTGGTTTGGGGTGTGAGAGAGAGGAGGAGACTGTGGCATGATTGACTTTGGAGATGACTAGGGCCATAGCAGGGAGAGCGGAGATATGAGGTGCCTTCCGCTGGCTAGCATTCTGATCTTCAGCATTTCACAACCATCTGCCCCATTCATTAGACAGACTTTAAAAAAATTGAGATACAATTCACACACCATAAAATTCATCCTTTCAAAGCATGCAGTTCAGTGGTTTCTAGTATACTCACAAAGTTGCCCCACCATTACCACTCTCCAATTCTAGAACATTTTCATCCCCAGAGAAGGAAACTCTCTGCCCACTGGCAGTTACTCACCCTCTCCCACTATACCCCTGGAAATAATCTATTTTCTAATCTAATTTCTGTCTCTATGGATTTGCCTGTTACAGGCAATTCATATAAATAGAATCATGTATTATGTGGTCTTTTGTGTCTGACTTCTTTCATTTAGTGTATCTTCATGTTGTAGCATGGATCAGTCATTCATTCTTTTTTATGACAGTAAAATTCTAATGTGTTCGTATACCACACATTTGTTTATCTGTTTATCAGATGATGGCCATTTGGGTTGTTTCTATTTTTTGGCTATTACAGATAATGTTGCTCTGAGCATTTGTGTATGTTTTTGTGAATATGGATTTTCAATTCTCTTGGATATGTATCCAGGAGTGGAATTTCTGAGTCGTATGATAACTCTATGTTTAACACTTTGAGAAACTGCCATTCTGTTTTCCAAAGTGACCATACCATTTACATTTCTACAAGCAATGTGTAAGGGCACCAATGTCTTCCCATCCTTGTTAGCACTCGTTTTTGGTGTTTTGTTTAATATCCATCCTAATGAAATGCTATCTTATTGTGATTTTGATTTGCATCTACCTAACACTTGCCACGAAAATACTGAGGATTGTAAGGAGCTACTATGAACAGTTATAGTCCAACAAATGAGATAACCTAGGAGAAATGAATCGCTTTCAAAAACGTACAACTGAACAGACCAATTACTAATAAGAATGTTGAATCCGTAATAAAAAAATCTGCCAACATAGAAGAGTCCAGGACCAGATGGCTTCACTGATGGATTCTACTGAACATCTAACAAAGAATGAACACAAATCCTTCTCAAAATATTCCAAAACATTGAAGAGGAGGGGAGGCCAGCATCATCCTCATACCAAAGCCAGACAGAGACAGTATAAGCAGAGAGAGTTACAAGCCGCTATCCTTGATACACATAAATGCACAAGAATCCTGTAATATTTTGCTACAAAATATTTGAACATTTGGAAAGGCCCCATGGAAGAAATGGCAGGTGGTTTGGGAAAGTTGAGTAGGAAAGGGGAAGGTGGAGAAGGGTGTCCCAGCAGAGGGAACAGCACTGAGCAAAAGTGGGGTCCTTGTGTGTGTGGAACACGGCACATGGTTTTGAAAAAACTTATCTATGGCTGCGCTGGGCCTCGTGGCTGTGCGTGGGCTTCCTCTAGTTGTGGCGAGAGGGGGCTGCTCTTTAGCTGAGGTGCTCAGGCTTACTGCGGTGGCTTTTCTTGTTGTGGAGCACGGGCTCTAGACACACGGGCTTCAGTAGTTGCAGCACATGGGCTCAGTGGTTGTGGCTTGCGGGATCTAGAGTGAGGGCTGGGTAACTGTGGCACCTGGGCTTGGTTGCTCTGTGGCATGTGGAATCTTCCCAGACCAGAGATCAAACCTGTGTCCCCTGCATTGACAGATGGACTCTTAACCACTGGACCACCAGGGAAGCCAGCACATGTTTTGACGCGCCTGCAGCCTGGGCTTCATGTTGGGTAATGATGGAAATAAGGCTAAAAAGGTAAAACCTTAGGCAAGACCTAAGAAAAATTTGTTCATATAAATTTGGAATGGATGGAGAGATAGGTGGAAAAAGAAGGCAGGACAAAAGTTTATAGTGAAAAAAAAAAGTGAACAATCACAGAGTGAAGTCACTCAAGCCACAGTGTTCTGGGGAAGGAGCACTGGGCTGGGAGCCCTGTCCCAGAGTGAAGTCACACGAGCCACAGTATTCTGGGGAAGGAGCACTGGGCTGGGAGCCCTGTCCCAGAGTGAAGTCACACGAGCCACAGCGTTCTGGAGAAGGAGCACTGGGCTGGGAGCCCTGTCCTAGCTCTCCTGCTTCCTAGTGTATGACCTCAAGTAAGTTCTCATTCTGCTGTTGCTCAGTCTCTTCATTTGTAAAATGAGGGTGAGCATGGAGAGTTGAGGCTTGTTGGGAGGGTGAAATGAGAGAGAGGAACCCAGGTGCTCTCTAAGCTGTGAAGGGCTGTCACTCATGGAGCGTTCCTTTTTTAGTACCTACACCCTGAGACGGAAAGTTACGGGCTGGGCTAGTGTTTAGCTGGGGATGGAGGGTGGAAATCATTTGGTGCAAGTGCTGCCTGTTTGCTAATTAATGGGCTGTGTGGCACCCGAAAATGGGAAAACCGACCCTAAACAGAGAAAAGATGTGATAATTCAGGCCCATGATTCCGGTTCCCTCATTTTATGCTTTCTTAAAGAATGATGAGCTTAACTCTGAAGCTGTCATTCAAATCCAGCAAAGCCATTCTGCACTCAATTAACTTAATATGAAAGCTATAGTGGGCCATTAATCTACTGGGAGCAGCAGTTTTTGATAAAACACCTAAATTAAATTCTCCAAGTTAGGAAAAAAAGAGGGAATTGTTCCCTTTAGTATCACTTGAATACAGAGTTAGTTATTCAGTTCAAACAGCAGAGCAGGCTCTGACTTCTAAGAAGCTCTGAATATATCAGGCAGAAATTCGCTTAATAGTTTCTCAGCAGGAATTTGTAGGACTGTGTTAGGTAACATCTAGTCGCCCAGAGATTTTTAGATGAGCCAGTCTGACTTGGCTAATGGTATCGCTTTTAAAAATTGGGACAGTGTTACAGTTAACCCCTCCCCTTCCTCTTTGAGCTTTATGATCCCAGTTGTGGCCCCCACCCCACAATCTACATCCTCGTGTCAACACTTTGTGGGGTTGTGGCCAGAGCTGAGTGAGAAAATGTGTGCTCAAGTCTACGAGGGAGTCCAGTTGTCTTGGTTCTGTTCTCTTCCCTCATAGAAGGGCATGTGCTCTGGAGTCTGGGTTTAAACACAGGAATTCTAGGGGACTCCCCAGGGATTCAATGGCTAAGAGTTTAAGCTTCCAGTGCAGGGGGCCCGGGTTCGATCAGGGAACTCGATCCCACAGGCTGCAGCTTAGAATTTGCATTGCCACAACTAAAGATCCTGCATATTGCAACGAAGATCAATAACCCCATGTGCCGCAACTAAGCTCCGGTGCAGCCAGAGAAAGAGAGTCAGTGATTCTAAACTGCTGTGTACTTGACCCAGGTAGAACCCGGGGGCTTGTGGAAAGGGGATATGGTCTGGAGATGGGATGGGGCAGAGAATTTGGGGTTTGAAGGACAGCTGAAGAATAGCACAGAAGTGTTTTTTCTCTCCATTGATGGGATGGGAAACTGTGGAGTTCCTCCTTGGGCAACTGCTCCCCAAACTCCAAGTGCCATATATTTTTGGTTTTACAGCTCAGAACAATGCCAGCCTGAGCCCCCACATGCCCGATTCAGGTCCTGCCTAGGGTTCTCTCTCCTCTTGATTGCTCAAGAATCCCTGGGGAGCACTCTGGTCTTAAGGAACCCCTGATGTTGCCCCTGGTGGCCAGATGGGTCACTGTTGGCAGCCATCAGGATTGTAAGCCAAACAAGGATGGTTGACAGCTGACATCAGAAGCCTCTGAGTCCAGGTAGAGAGAGCCCTAAACAGAGATTTCTTGTTTAGCTGTGGGTGAACCTCACTGGATTTCTCTGAGGCTCATCAGGATTCATTGCCTCGGTGACAAACCCATTTTTCCCCAGGTTATGGCTGTTCCCCAGGCTACCAGAGGCCTGAATGTATATCCTCCAACATCTGGACCACATGTTTCTCTTTCTTAGGGGTCAGGAAACATCCCCTTCTCACAAAGCTTCATTTTCCCCATTTCCCTGACAAGGGCTCCTGACTCTATGCAGCCCCCCATCTTACACCACTTCCCCACCTCCACCCCGCTGTGCCTTAATGAGACTGGACCCTTTCTAAAGGTTGTATTCCAGTTCCCCTATCTCACAGAAAACACAATAATATTAATGAACTCTTGCCATGTGCCAGGAACTGTCCAAGCCCCGTCTATGTACACTCTCATTGATGTCTCAAAGCAACCCTGTGAGGCCCTCATTTTACAGATGAGGAAATAAAGTAGAGCCAAGGTAATTCAAGTTGCCTAAGGTTCCCATGAAGCATAAGATGGAGCCGAATTTAAACACATCTACACACATACACAACCTGAATATTTATTGGTGCCTTTTCATGTATATAGGATTATTCACTAATTTTCAGAGACATTATGCTATTCACCTAAGGGCTTACTACAAATTGATAATGCTTTGAAGCATTTGGTTTCTCTGCAGGCTCTAACTGGCTCATCTGAATTCTATTCAGCACTGAGTCTTTTCTGTCTGGGCAGAAGTAGGGAGAACAGTAGTTAAGCGCTCTAGAAATAGGTTTCATAATGAGTGGCAACTGGTGATCTTCTAAGACCTCATGCTCCCTGGACCTTCCCCCCTGAATCCCATAGGCACCTCTACCTCCACTCGTTCAAAACCCAATGCTCCTCTCCCCCCACCTGCTTCATCACCTGGCTGTCAAGGCGGAAACTTGGCTGTCATTCTGGTCTCTTTTCTGCTCACTACCAATCCCCAAACCTACCAAGTTATAAAGATTCAACCTCCTCAATATTCTTGGAATCTACACCCCTTCTCCTCATCATCCTGACCATGTCTTAACTTTGACCCCATTTCTCTTTGTCTGGCTTTCTGTTTTGCAAACGTTCATGCTTGTTCCTGTCAAGTTCATTCCCAGCAATGTAGCTAAGTCAACCTTTGAAAAGTTCCAACAGCATCCTGCTTTCCTGCTTAAAGCCTTTCAGTGGCTTTCATCACTCTTTGGTAAAGTACTGAAATTGATTAGTCGGTGTTTTTGGGTTTCCTAAATGGCCTTATCTGTTTCTGCGTCTTTACCTCTTGCTCCCTCCCCACAAGAGCTTCCTTCCAGCCATTCTGTGAGAAATGTTGCAACTCCCTTTTGCCTCTGGGCCTCTGCCCCTGAGCTTCCTCTGCTAGAACTGCCCCTCCTTGGCCTCTCTTGTTTGAATCCCTTGAGTCCACCGGGCATCAACTTAGATGTCCTCCAGAGGATTTCTCTGCTCTCTCTGGCTCCCCAGCACCCTGTCCATACCGCACAGCTCCATGCACCATTAGCTGTTGTGTTCCCCCTTCAAGGCAGTGAACTCTCCGAGGATGGGGACTGTGTCCTGCTCGATGCTGTTTTTACATCCCCTAGCATCAGCCAGGCTGCCAGCCGACAGGGTGACCTCGTGAAAAATTAGGAAAAGGTGCCCGCTTTTCAAGTTGCTGCACTGGCATCTACCAGGAAACTGTCACCACATCTGTACATACTGATTGTGATCATGGGTCACTGTGCCCCCTGGAATTGTGCAATGCACAGCTCCTGCTTGCGCAACGTGGAGCTGGCGCAAGGGAGGCACTGTACACGTGTGCTAAATAAATGTGTTTTTTTGTGCCCAAATGTGTTACTACTTAAAGTGTTAAAAATCCTGCCTCTTGCAGTGACTAGCCTGGCCACGTTTCTGGAGCTGTGTAACTGCTCACAGATATGCTGCCAAGAGGAAACCCAGCTCCTGCCATTTCTCTTCAGCGTGGGAGAACTGAGCAGGAGTCTTGAGCAGAGGCTCGGATGTGATTCCAGAGCAGCCTAGCAGTTCGATCCCTGGGTTGGGAAGATCCCCTGGAGAAGGTCACGGCAACCCACTCCAGTATTCCTGTCTGGAGAAGCCCACGGACAGAGGAGCCTGGCGGGCTACAGTCCATGGGGTTGCAAAGAGTTGGACATGACTAAATGATTTAGTAAACACACACAAGGGATGAAAGAGGGGGTGGTCTCTATTTTCCACGGAGGGAAAACTAAGACCTAGGGAGGTGAAAACATGTCGTGGGCTAGACAGAGAGTCAGGAGCAAAGCCAAGCAGAATGTTCAGCTCCCCTCCCGGCCTGGGGCAGCTGAAACTCCCAGGTCCAACAAGAGTGAGGCTGGACTCCTAAGACTGGGGGTCTTGGTGTCTTTTAAGCATGAGGGTTGCAGGCCGGCAGTCCTGGAAGGTGGTGTCTCAGTTCTGAGTGGTGGCCCCAGGCCGAGCAGGTGTGGGTACATCCTTGTGATAGGAGGGCAAAGCTGGAAGGGGCCTTTCCCCCTGATCTGCAAGTAAGAGAACTGAGGGATGGCTGGGGGGCACACACAGCTGGGTACATTTCTAGCTAATGGCAGCACCTGATGTGCTCTGGCCTCTTCATTCTAAGCCCAATGCTCCCCAAGCCAGAATGTTACAGAATGGTTTATTATTTTTTTAAATTTTAAATTGTGGTAGGGGCCTTCCCTGGTGGTTCAGTGGGTAAGACTCTGAGCTCTGATGGAGGGGGCACAGGTTTGACCCCTGCTGGGGAACTAAGATCCTGCATCCTACAGGCCACATGGCAAGGCCAAAAAGAAGGTAAAAAAACCCCAGCAAATGCATTGTGGCTTTGAACTGTGGTGTTGGAAAAGACTCTTGAGAGTCCCTTGGACTGCAAGGAGATCCAACCTGTCCATCCTAAAGGAAATCAGTCCTGATTATTCATTGGAAGGACTGATGCTGAAGCTGAAATTCCAATACTTTGGCCACCTGATGCGAAGAACCGATTCATTGGAAAAGACTCTGATGCTGGGAAAAATTGAAGGTGGGAGAAGAAGGGGACAGCAGAGGATGAAATGGTTGGATGGCATCACCCATGCGATGGACATGAGTTTGACAAAAGGCTCTGGGAGTTGGTGAAGGACAGGGAGGCCTGGCGTGCTGAAGTCTATGAGGTTGCAAAGAGTCAGACATGACTGAGCAACTGAACTGAACTGATACAGCTTCAGACTGACCTTTTTAACTACTTGTAAGGGTATAGTTCAGTGACACTGAGCACACTCATGGTGCTTTGCTACCGTCACCGCTGCCCACCTCCAGAAATTTGCTTTCTTCCCACATTGAAACTCTGGCCCATGAAACAATAACCCCTCATTTCACCCTGCCTCTAGCCCCTGGTGGCCACCACTTTCTACTCTGTGAATTTAGCTACTCTAAGTGCAATCCGTGGAGTATAAATGAAATCATACAACGCTTTTCCTTTTGTGTCTACTTATTCACTTAGCATTAACATCTTTAAGTTTCAGCCATGTTGTAGTTTGTGTCAGAATTTCCTCCCTTTTTAAGACTAAACAATATTCCTTTTATGTATATACTGTGTTTTGTTTATCTGCTTATCCATTGATGGACATTTGTGTTATTTCCTTGTCTTGGCTATTGTGAACCATGCTGTTATGAACATGGGTGTACAAATATTTGTTTGAATTCATGCTTTCAATTCTTTTGGGTATATATCTAGAATTGGCATTGCTGGACCATATGTAATTGTGCATTTAATTTTTTTTATGGAATTGCTGTACTATTTTCCGCTGCAGCTGCACCATTTCACAGTCCCACCAACACTGCATAAGGGTTCCAATTTCTCCATATCCTTGCCAGCACTTGTTATTATTGTATTTCTTTTAATTTAAAAACAATAGCTATACGGATAGGTGGGAAGAGGTATCTGCTTGTGGTTGGTCCATTTTTCAGTCTATAAATTCAGCTTTTCTTCTGGTCTTCAGTGTTTTCCTGTTGTTCAGCTGTCTTTGCATTATTTCTGAGAGACGAGGTTCACTCTCCCCTTTAACAGATGGAGAAAGGAGACCTTGGAACCCACCTTAGAAGTGGGAATGGCTATGATCCCCCTTTGTTCTGTGCAGTGCAGGCCCTTGCCATGCCTACTGGACAGGCCCGTGTGAGGTCATCCTGGACTGGAATTCGGGCCGTAGGAGAAAGCGAAGCTGACTTGGTTGGGGCCCCACCTCTTCAGTGGGTCCTCTGGAGTATGAGACAGTCTGATACTTGCTGCCTCAGGACCAAAGGTGCTTGTGGTTGGGATAGAAGCCCAAAGCTTTACTGGGATAGAAGAAAAAAGCTTTGAGTTCTGGCTGAGGGTTTCCATGGCAGATTCACATGATTACAGTTGGAATCTATCCCAGATTCAGAGAAGGAACAGAAGCAACCTTTGAAGATTTCAGAGCTTCCTTTAGGGTAAGATGGGAGTTCCCTGAGGTCCAGTGGTTAGGACTCGGCGCTTGCACTGCTCTGGCTGGAGAACTAAGGTCCCACAAGCTGCTTGTAAACAGACCCAGAATCCATGCCACTGAGCATCAAGGGTGCCCCCTCCTGGACTGACTGAGAACTGCTTATGTCTGCATTTTGACGATGCTAATGCCACCCGCAAGAATACACAGAACTGTACAAAAAAAGATCTTCACGACCCAGATAATCACGATGGTGTGATCACTGACCTAGAGCCAGACATCCTGGAATGTGGAGTCAAGTGGGCCTTAGAAAGCATCACTGTAAACAAAGCTAGTGGAGGTAATGGAATTCCAGTTGAGCTATTCCAAATCCTGAAAGATGATGCTGTGAAAGTGCTGCACTCAATTTGCCAGCAAATTTGGAAAACTCAGCAGTGGCTACAGGACTGGAAAAGGTCAGTTTTCATTCCAATCCCAAAGAAAGGCAATGCCAAAGAACGCTCAAACTACCTCACAATTGCACTCATCTCACACGCTAGTAAAGTAATGCTCAACATTCTCCAAGCCAGGCTTCAGCAATACGTGAATCGTGAACTTCCACTTATTCAAGCTGATTTTAGAAAAGGCAAAGGAACCAGAGATCAAATTGCCAACATCTGCTGGATCATGGAAAAAGCAAGAGAGTTCCAGAAAAACATCTATTTCTGCTTTATTGACTATGCCAAAGCCTTTGACTGTGTGGATCACAATAAACTGTGGAAAATTCTGAAGGAGATGGGAATACCAAATCACCTGACCTGCCTCTTGAGAAACCTATATGCGGGTCAGGAAGCAACAGTTAGAACTGGACATGGAACAACGGACTGGTTCCAAATAAGAAAAGGAGTACGTCAAGGCTGTATATTGTCACCCTGCTTATTTAACTTATATGCAGAGTACATCATGAGAAATGCTGGGCTGGAAGAAGCACAAGCTGGAATAATATGCAGATGACACCACCCTTATGGCAGAAAGTGAAGAGGAACTAAAAAGCCTCTTGATGAAGGTGAAAGAGGAGAGTGAAAAAGTTGGCTTAAAATTCAACATTCAGAAAACGAAGATCATGGAATCTGGTCCCATCACTTCATGGGAAATAGACGGGGAAACAGTGGAAACAGTGTCAGACTTTGTTTTTTTGGGCTCCAAAATCACTGCAGATGGTGACTGCAGCCATGAAATTAAAAGACACTTACTCCTTGGAAGGAAAGTTATGACCAACCTAGATAGCATATTGAAAAGCAGAGACATTACTTTGCCAACAAAGGTCTGTCTAGTCAAGGCTATGGTTTTTCCAGTGGTCATGTATGGATGTGAGAGTTGGACTGTGAAGAAAACTGAGCACCTAAGAATTGATGCTTTTGAACTGTAGTGTTGGAGAAGACTCTTGAGAGTCCCTTGGACTGCAAAGAGATCCAACCAGTCCATTCTGAAGGAGATCAGCCCTGGGATTTCTTTGGAAGGAATGATGCTAAATAAAGCTGAAACTCCAGTACTTTGGCCAGCTCATGCGAAGAGTTGACTCATTGGAAAAGACTCTGATGCTGGGAGGGATTGGGGGCAGAAGGGGATGACAGAGGATGAGATGGCTGGATGGCATCACTGACTCGATGGACATGAGTCTGAGTGATGGACAGGGAGGCCTGGCGTGCTGCGATTCATGGGGTCGCAGAGTCGGACATGACTGAGCGACTGAACTGAACTGAACTGAACTGAATGCCACCCACTCCAGTATTCTTGGAGAATTCCATGGACCGAGGAGACTGACAGGCTACAGTCCATGGGATGGCAAAAGTTGCAAAGACATGACTGAGTGCCGAAAACTTTCACCTTTTTCACTTCCGATGAAAATAAAAGCTTTAGTTAACACCATGGTGCTCAAAATGTACATGGTACAGTTATAAGTGATATATATTAGTTTCATAGTAACTTCATAACAACTTTATGAGGTAGGGACCGTTATTATGTCCATTTTACTTTTGACAAAATGGAGGCCCAAGGTGATTAACTAACTTGTCCACTGTTACACAGCTGGTAGATGAAATTGAGATCTGAACCCAGGCAGCTTGGTTCCAGAATCAGGCTTTGAGAAATTTGAAGAAAAGATCAAGGTCAGAGGCCTGATTTAGTATAAGACATTGCTTTTCCAAAGCACTTCATCATTTAGAGTGTTTTATATGTTTCATTTAATCTTTATAATAACTCAATGAGGCAGACACTCACATCATTCTTATTTTGACAGAGGTAAACACTGAGGCCTGGAGGCATTCAGGGACTTTCAAAAGAAAGCTGGCATAGAGTGTTGATGAAGGTTGGAGAAAAGGGATGCTGGGCACTGTTGGTGAGAGTATAAATCGATGCAGCCTCTGTGGCAAACGTTATGGAGGTTCCTCACAAAAATTAAAAATAAAGCTACCATGTGACCCAGCAATCTCCCTTCTGGGTATATATATCAAAAGGAAATAAAATCAGGCTATTCAAGCGATATCTGTACTCTCATGTTTACTGCAACATTATTCACAGTGGTAGCCAAGCTATAGAGACAACATAAGCATATGTCAATGGATGAATAAAGACCACACACACACACACACACACATATATATATATATACCCACATATACATACATGGACCTTTAGAGGTTATGCTAAGTGAAAAAAAAGACAAAGGAAAATACTACACAATTTCACTTACATGTGAAATCTAAAAAAGTCAAACCCATAGAAACAAAGAGTAAAATGGTGGTTTCCAGGGCTTGGGGGCAGGAGTGGCAGGGTGAGGAGGAGTTAGAAGTTGATCAAAAGGTACAAAATTAGAAGGTGAATAAATTCTGGGGATGCTTCCCTGGTGGCTCAGAGGTTAAAGCATCTGCTTGCAATGCAGGAGACCTGAGTTCGATCCCTGGGTTGGGAAGATCCCCTGGAGAAGGAAATGGCAACCCACTCCAGTATTCTTGCCTGGAGAAGAATCCCATGGACGGAGGAGCCTGGTGGGCTACAGTCCATGGGGTCACAAAGAGTCGGACACGACTGAGTGACTTAACTTTCAATGCACAGCTTAGTGACTGTAGTCAACAATAATGTGTTATATACTTCTAAGTTGCCTAGAATGAAAGTGAAAAAGTGAGTCACTCAGTGGTGTCTGACTCTTTGGGACCCCATGGACTGTAGCTCACCAGGCTCTTCTGTCCATGGAATTCTCCAGGCAAGAATACTGGAGTGGGTAGCCATTCCCTTCTAGGGGATCTTCCCAACCCAGGGATCCAACCCAGGTCTCCCACATTGCAGGCAGGTTCCTTACCATCTGAGCCACCAGGGATCTCAAATGTTCTTGCCACAAAAAAGAAATGGTAACTATGTGACTGATGAATGAGTTAGCTAATGCTATGGTGATCATCATTTTGCAATATATTAAGTATTTCAACATCAGCACATAGAACACTTTAAGCTTATTTATGTACATCAATTATGTGTCAAAAAAAAAAAAAAAAAGAAACACAAGAAGAGAAAAAGACCCAAGAAGCCCTCCTGGAGCTGCCGCTGACCCTGACTCCACATCAGTCTCTCCATAATTGGGGCTGGGCGGCAGGGCTGGCTTCCTGCTTGCAGCCTCGGCCGTGTCGTCACCTCTGAGTACCCTCTGTCCTGATGCCTGGCATTTCTGAGCTGATCTGGCTGCACGTGCATCATAGCTGGTTTGAGTTGGTGGACACCTCTGCACAGAGGGGAGTTTGCAGAATGGTGGGGAGCTTGGTGGCCCTTGAACAAAGGGCGGGGAGAAGCTCAGAGGCCCATTGGGCTGGGAAAGAAAGTGGGTGGAAGGGGTGCTCCTTAAGGGCCAAGGGATTTGCCTTTTGTCCTGCAGGTACTGGGAGCCACTGAAGGCTTCTGAGGAAGACAATGGCAAAACCAGGGCTGGACTTTGGGAGGCTGCATTTAGTCCCTGTGTGACCCACGGCCTGTGCCCTCTCTAGCTAAGTTCCCAAAGCATGTCTTCCTACTTTCCACGTGACATCCTTCTATCACTGACTGTAGCTGTCTCTCAAGGGCTGTCAACTCTCAAAGGTCACTGGCCCCTGAAGAGATTTCGTTGTTTAATCTCCAAGTCATGTCTGACTCTTTTGCGACCCATGGACTGTAGCCCACTAGGCTCCTCTGTCCATTGGATTTCCCAGTCAAGAATACTGGATTGCATTGCCATTTCCTTCTCCAGGGGATCTTCCCGACCCAGGGATCAAACCTGCGTCTCCTGTGTTGGCAGGCGGATTCTTTACTACTGAGCCACCAGGGAAGCCCTCCTTGTGGGGCAGAAGTGTCTGTGATCTGTCTGTAGTCTAGTGACTGAAAGCCCATGCTGGGAAACTGTGGTGGCAGGTATTGTGGTGTTCTTAGTACCAGGAACTGAAATTAGGTTTTTTCTCCACCCCCCGCCCCCACCCTGTCCCTGCCTCTTCTGGGTTCCTCCCTCTTCTTTCCCTGGAAAAACTCCTGTTGATCTTTCCAGACCCAGTGGGGTGCTCAGTCTCCTGTGGTGGCTCCTGACTCCCTCACAGAATGGGAGTGCTGCAGCCCCTAAACTCCAAGACTTGTTGAGTCCCTGTTCTCCTTATACTACAGATATTTATTTGTCTTATTCTCCCAGCTACACTCTGAGTGTCCTGAGGGAACGGTCTCGTCTTTGCTATCTCTATATTCAGCCCAGAGCCTGGCAGGGTTAAATACTTAATGGGGTGCAGTCGTTCAAGCATATGTATCACTTGCTGACTGACGCATATGTATGCTAGGCGCTGGAATGCAGCAATGAATAGACCAAAGAAAATCCCCCTCCTGCCACCCTGGCACTCTCAGTCTATGTGACCTCCACTTCTATAAATATTTTCTGAGGGACAGACTTCCCGCTGCCTTCCTCAGATCTCGTTGTGTTTCGATAATGGACTTTGACTGCTTGAAGAGGAGAAGCTCTTTTTTTAAGGATGAGGACCATTTGCCTTGTATCCTGAAAGTGCCAAAAGAACACAGGTCTCTGGTATTGGTAGGTTGTAGTTGCGTGCTATGCACGTATTGGGTGGACTTTGGAGTAGACTTGGACTTTGGGTAAGATTTTTCTTAAGGCTTGGGCCAAGGCAATCGCTGGACCTGTGCAATGAGAACACTGCCAGCTCCAAGAGTTCTCTACAAAAGGACTGGATGGGGCCTGCCTTGATGCAGCCAGACTACAAAATAATCGGTTTTAATTCTAGACCGTGCTTCAGAGGTCTTCCTCGCTCTGTGCACTTTCCCAGCTCCAGGACTTCCTTTTGAGGTTTAGAAGCAGCAACTTGCAGATGTCCAACCTGCCTCGAGACATACAAAAAGACACGCTGGTGAGAGGGGTGTCGTGGCAGACATGGCGGCCCTGCGGTGACAGTAACTGAAGCGCCTTCTTCCCGCCCTCCAACACACTCACCCACCAGCTGTCAAGGCCTCAGGAAACCAAAGAGAAAGGGAACCGGAACCGGGACTCCAGAGTTTCCCATAACTCTTCCTCTGGGAGCAGGGAGTATGGGTCCCTGCCAGGCTTGCCCACTAACCCAGCCGGGCAAAGCAATGTCCTTCTTTGGAACTCAGTTTCCACGTGAGCAACATGAGGAGGGATGAGTAACGGGATGGTCTTAAGGGCTCTTGTGACTTTTTGTAGGAAATAGCAGGGGCTCTGGTACCAGATACACCTGATTTTATTTATATTTTTATTGATTTATTTTTTAAAATTTTGGCTCCACTGAGTCTTCACCATGGCATGCAGGCCTTTTCTCTAGTTGGGGTGTGGGCTTAGTGGCCCCATGGCAGGTGGGATCTTAGTTCCCTGACCGGGGATCGGACTCCCATCCCCTGCACTGGAAGGCAGATTCTTAACCACTGGACCAGGGAAGTCCCTGGAAATACCCGATTTTAAAGCTTGGGAAGTGGGTACAGTGGTGAACTCGCTCTCTCTTCCTTTCCAGTGCGTCGATCCAAGGCGGCTGACGAGGAGAGGAGCCGCCGAGCCCAGCGCGCCCGGGACGAGTACCAGCGTCACTCGCTCCGCGCCATCCAGAAGGGCACCGTTGCTGGACTCAGCTCCAGGTTCCGAGAGCTCGGCCAGAGCCACGAGCAGGAGGCGAGACTCCACCGCCACCTCCCGGGCCGGGGGCCGCTTTCACCCCTGGCCGTGCCTGGCAGGTGGGTTGTGGTGTTGTTTGAGACCTTGGGTTATTGCCAACATGCCCTTAATAAGTAACCTTGTAGACATTAATTTTATACTCGGGCCACTATTATCTACAACAGAGATTCCCCAAAGTGGGACCACTGGATTAAGGGCTACATATATTTATAGTATTGATAGTTAAGGTCAATTTGTCCTCCACAGAGATGGTACCAGTGAACACTCTTATTCTTTAGCCTTGCCAGCAGTATGTTGTCAGATTTTTGGTTTTTTTTTGTGAGAAATAACATCTCAGTGAAAGTTTAAACCTGCATTTCTATTTATGCATGAGGTGAAGTATTTTGTATATGTTTAAGGGTTTTTGATATTTCCATACCTGTCTCTTTCCTGCCTCTTCTTTGTGTTATTGGTCTTTTTGTCATCTATTTTTTTGTTTATCGCTATTCAGTCGCTAAGTCGTGTCCAACTTTTTGCAACCCCATGGACTATGGCACACCAGGCTCCTCTGTCTTCCACTATGTCCCAGAGTTTGCTCAAATTCATGTCCACTGAGTCAGTGATGCTGTCTAACCATCTCATCCTCTGCCATTCCCTTCAATCTTTCCCAGCATTAGGATCATTTCCAATGAATCAGCTCCTCACATCAGGTGGCCAAAATATTGGAGCTTCAGCTTCAGCAACAGCCCTTCCAATGAATATTCAGGGCTGATCTATTTTTAGGAACTCCTAAAATACAGGAGAAGAGATTCTCTTCTTTGTGATAAAACATTTTCCCCCCTGAATCTGTCGTTGGTCTTTTGACTTTTACGATAACGTTTTCTGTCGTGCAGGAATTTTTGATTTTTATGAGATCAGAGTTTCTTTTATGTTTACTGGATTTAGAGACATAGTTAGAAGTCTTCTTCCTCTTGTGCTTTTTTTTTTTTTTAAGGAGACATATAATTTGTCCTTCAGGCCCAGAAGACAGAGCTGCATGGCCTGTTGCAGTCTGGCTCCAGGCTCTCTGGGTGTTGCTGTCAGCAGGGGAGACGTGACGACCACAGCGAGCCACCTAGGGTGGGGCGGGGGGACCAGGGACCAGGCAGACGGAATGGCAGACCCAGGCACCAGAAGCCGCGCATCAGCCTCTTTCCTGTGGCTGCCCTATGGCACAGGCCCCTGTGGCCTCACTGCCCTCAGCACTGTGGTGCCAGCGCATGCTTGCCTGGCTGTACTGCGGGCAGGCACAAATCTTCTGGTTTCTAAGACTCATTCTCCTTAGAAGGCAAGAGGAGGTTATAAATGACAGCAAGGAAAATTCATTCACTCTTGTCCCTCTGTTTCCAAGTAGAGAATCTGATTCCCCAGAATGTAAATGCTAGGGGGAGACGCTCCAAGAGGCCACCTGGCCAGAAGCCTTGCTCCTGCCCCTGCAGCTCTCTCCCATCCAAGGATCCAAGGACTTCACTTTCACTTTTCTCTTTCCTGCACTGGAGAAGGAAATGGCACCCCACTCCAGTGTTTTTGCCTGGAGAATCCCAGGGACGGGGGAGCCTGGTGGGCTGCCGTCTCTGGGGTCACACAGAGTCGGACACGACTGAAGCGACTTAGCAGCAGCAGCAGCAGCCCCACTGATCATGCCTCTGAGCCGTTCAATGGAACCTCACCCTCTGTCTTTCTTGTGTGTTAGTTACTCAATCATGTCTGACTCTTTGCGACTCCATGGACACTGTAGCCCACCAGGCTCTTCTGTCCATGGGGATTCTCCAGGCAAAAATACTGGAGTGGGTTGCCATGCCCTCCTTGAGGGGATCTTCTCAACCCAGGGATCGAACCCAGGTCTCCTGCATTACAGGAGGATTCTTTATGGTCTGAGCCACCAGGGAAGCCCTGTCTTTCTTATGCAATCATTTTTAAAATCTGTAGTGTTCACTATTGCACATGAGTACATGGATTCATTTTAGGGCAAGAAAAATAGGAGCTCATTCTGGGGTTTGCCAGGAAGCCCTGGGCTCATCATCCGTTTTTGCTGGTGCAGAGCAAATGCAATGACTGCATAAGGGGAGAGCTGATGTTTATTGTAGAAGAGAGGGTGACAGTGGCGGTGAATTCTGAATGCCAGGGCTATTAGGTGGACCAGACAGCAATGACAGTGAGCATTTGCCAGGTTGCTGTCACTCAGGTGGAAAGGTGGGAAAGTTGCAGTTGTTTAAGGTGGGCCCAAAGTCTGCTGTGCTTTCATACCATAAATTAATATAATGGAATTTTTGAGCTTCCCTGGTGGTTCAGTGGTAAAGAATCTCCCTGCCATTGCAGGAGACGTGAGTTTGATCCTTGGGTCGGGAAGATCCCCTGAAGAAGGAAATGGCAACCCACTCCAATATTCTTGCCTGGGAAATCCCATAGACAGAGGAGCCTGGAGGGCCGCACTTCATGGGGTCACAAAACAGTTGGGCATGACTTAGCGACTAAACAACAACCACAAATGTTGCTGCATATCCACAAACAGCCGTGCATGCTGTTATGGGGCATATGCTGTCAGACCCTTACTGGGCTTCGTGTTAGAATGGCTCCAATAAAACAGAATTTCTGTATACATCCAGGAGCCACAGTACAGACACAAAAACAAGTAGAATCTGGGCTTTTGTGGGAAAATATCAGAAAGCGTGGAAGTAGTGCCCCTGTTCATCTCACTCTAGGGATCTTCAGACCCTCCCAGATCGCCAGTCAAAAGTCAGCCAGTGTGGTGCCTTGTTCCTGCCCCTGTCTCTTTCCTCTGTCCTTTTCCTTTTTATTTTTTGGCGGTGAAGCTCAGCCATTTTCAGAGTAGATTGAGGCTGTTCCCTGTCCTGATACTGCGTCATAAATCATGAAAGCTAGTTGGCCAAGACAGGTGTCCCCTTAGATGGCAGGGGCAGGGGCGATGGGCGGGGAGATTGGGAGAGGCAAAACCAGCATCCTCTTTGGTGGGGGTTTGGGGAGGGTGGAGGACACGCACATATAATGATTTTGCTGGTATTACATTAGGATCCTTCTTCATAGATTCTGCTGTTTATGCCCTGGCCTTTTCTCTCCCTCAGACATCCCCTCCTGTCCTATTTCCTGCTTGCACTTATGTGACTTTTTCTTTTTTATTTACATTAAAAGAAATGTTGACCTTACCAGGTAACAGGCGGGATCCCAGTTCCCATACAAGGGACAGAACCTGAGGGACCCCGCCCCACTCCTGGATTGGAAGCATGGAGTCTTAACCACTGAACCACTGGGCTGCCAGGAAAGTCCCCCTCCTTTAAAAAATTTTTTTTATCGGCGTATAGTAGCTTTACGATGTTATACTAGTAGGCTTTATTCCCCCAAAGCAAGTGATAACAGTTTTCTTTCGGGGAAAAATACGAACAGCTGGTACATTATAATCTGCAGAGAGCCCTCAAGTACTTGGATTTATTTAATCCTTTCCACAAGCGTGCGTGTGGGCACCAGGCTTGTTCACAGTGGTCTTCCCGGCTCCCTGCCCCTCCTTCCTGCCCCGCCCCTGCCCCCTCCCTCGTGACTCTCCCACACTCCATGGTCTCTGTCTCAGCAGGACCTGGGAACGGCCCCTGCGCCCCGTCTCCAGAGAAGTCATAGTCCGCTGGTTTAAGGAGGAGCAGCTGCCTCGCCGAGCGGGCTTCGAGAGGAACACCAAAGCCATCGCCCCCTGGTTCCACGGTAGGCTGACTTTCCAGATCCCTGGGGCAGGTTTCCACATCTCAGCCTCCCTCTGGGGTTGGGGCAGAGTCTGAAGGACTGCTACAATCAGGGGAGTGAGGACGTTAGACTCTGCTAATTCTGCTCTGGCCCCACAAAGACTGGCCGTCTCCCAGGTCTAAGGCTCAGTGTTCCTGGGCACCTGCGGAGAGGGCAGTGGAGAGAGGTCTGGTGTCTGCCCTTTCTGTGCTCACTGAATGTGCTGAGCTCGAGGCACAGGCTTTGATGTCCCCATGGCATGTGCTGGAACACTGAGTGACCTTCACAGAGACCGTTAGAGACCACGGCTTAACATCTCTATGAGGGCGTCCTGGGGCCCGCAGGCCCCCAGGGCTCTGGACCTGCACTGCCCTCTCTGCTGGGAAGGGATGAACAGGGCTCTTGTGCACGGCCCTCACTTCACAACCTGCTTGGCCGTCAAGGGCCCCGCAGAGGCATTGCTCTCTGGGCATTGTGACCCCCTTCCTTCTCCTGGGCCTCCATATACCCAACAGGATGGAGGGGGTCCTTATGGCTCAGAAAGAAGACAGTCAATGTTTATGTGTGAACTCACTGTATGTCCCTGGAGCTGGTCCCAGGGATTCCCTGCCTGGAACCTCTGTCTTGGTTATGTGTCCCTGTAGCCCCTGGGAGAGCTTCCCTTGGGATCACTGCTTTCCTTTTTACTCGTACATTATTGTAATCATGGAAGCACAAAACTAGCATCTTAGGCGCCTGCATAGTGTGTGACTCATAGTGTTGAGGTGGGGGTTTGTCAGGGCCATTGGCTGCTCTGCCAATGGAGAAGGCATGGCAGAGTCCTCAAATTTATCTTTAGCTCTATTTTTTATCCCAGTTTTAAAAATGTAATTTTTATATTGTCACAGAGCAAACAGAAACGTGATTTAACCCTTGCAATTCACACAACTGATTCCGTGTTCTTCTGACAGTTCTACCATAAAGCATGCAGAAAGGTTGCTAATACATGGACCAGAGCTATTTAGTGACAAAGTTTTCATTGATCTGTGACAGGAGGAAAGAAAAAGGCTCATATATGGAGGGTGGCCAGCTATCTTTGCTTGGAAAGGACTGTGTCATATTCAAAGATAATATCCTGTCCTCAGTTTTAGTGTTAACATGTCCTGTCTCTTATGAACTGATGGTGACAGTAAGCAATGGTTATTTTTTTATAAATTGCCTTTGCTCAGAAAAAGGGAGGAATCCCGTGTTGGTTTCCACACTTTTGGTTTGATTTGTTGTTGTTTTTTAGCAGCTAAGTTGTGTCCTACTATTTGCGATGCTTCGGACTGTAGCCTGCCAGGTTCCTCTGTCCATGGCATTCTCCAGGCAAGAATACTGGAGTGGGTTGCCTTTTCCTTCTCTAGAGGCTTTTTATTGATGCTTACACCTAAAATCCCAAAGTCTGGAAGTCCTGGTATGGTCCAACTTCTTTCCCATTGTAGCAATTCTCTATAGCATCTTTAGAAATAGATTTAAGGGACTAGATCTGATAGATAGAGTGCCTGATGAACTATGGACTGAGGTTCATGACATTGTACGGGAGACAGAGATCAAGACCATCCCCATGGAAAAGAAATGCAAAAAAGCAAAATGGCTGTCTGGGGAGGCCTTACAAATAGCTGTGAAAAGAAGAGAAGCGAAAAGCAAAGGAGAAAAGGAAAGATATAAGCATCTGAATGCAGAGTTCCAAAGAATAGCAAGAAGAGATAAGAAAGCCTTCCTCAGCGATCAGTGCAAAGAAATAGAGGAAAAACAACAGAATGGGAAAGACTAGAGACCTCTTCAATAAAATTAGAGATACCAAGGGAACATTTCATGCAAAGATGAGCTCAATAAGGGACAGAAATGGTATGGACCTAACAGAAGCAGAAGATATTAAGAAGAGGTGGCAAGAATACACAGAAGAACTGTATAAAAAAGATTTTCATGACGCAGATTATCACGATGATGTGATCACTGACCTAGAGCCAGACATCCTGGAATGTGAAGTCAAGTGGGCCTTAGAAAGCATCACTACGAACAAAGCTTGTGAAGGTGATGGAATTCCAGTTGAGCTATTTCAAATCCTGAAAGATGATGCTGTGGAAGTGCTGCACTCAATTTGCCAGCAAATTTGGAAAACTCAGCAATGGCCACAGGACTGGAAAAGGTCAGTTTTTATTCCAATCCCAAAGAAAGGCAATGCCAAAGAATGCTCAAACTACCGCACAATTGCACTCATCTCACACGCTAGTAAAGTAATGCTCAAAATTCTCCAAGCCGGGCTTCAGCAATATGTGAACCATGAACTTCCAATTGTTCAAGCTGGTTTTAGAAAAGGCAAAGGAACCAGAGACCAAATTGCCAACATCCGCTGGATCATGGAAAAAGCAAGAGAGTTCCAGAAAAACATCTATTTCTGCATTATTGACTATGCCAAAGCCTTTGACTGTGTGGATCACAATAAACTGTGGAAAATTCTGGAAGAGATGGGAATACCAGACCACCTGACCTGCCTCTTGAGAAATTTGTATGCAGGTCAGGAAGCAACAGTTAGGACTGGACATGGAACAACAGACTGGTTCCAAATAGGAAAAGGAGTATGTCAAGGCTGTATATTGTCACCCTGCTTATTTAACTTCTATGCAGAGTACATCATGAGAAACACTGGGCTGGAAGAAGCACAAGCTGAAATCAAGATTGCCGGGAGAAATATCAATAACCTCAGATATGCAGATGACACCACCCTTATGGCAGAAAGTGAAGAGGAACTAAAAAGCCTCTTGATGAAGGTAAAAGAGGAGAGTGAAAAAGTTGGCTTAAAACTCAACATTCAGAAAATGAAGATCATGGCATCTGGTCCCATCACTTCATGGGAAATAGATGGGGAAACAGTGGAAACAGTGTCCAACTTTATTTTTTTGGGCTCCAAAATCATTGCAGATGGTGACTGCAGCCATGAAATTAAAAGATGCTTACTTCTTGGAAGATAAGTTATGACCAACCTATATAGCATATTGAAAAGCAGAGACATTACTTTGCCAACAAAGCTCTGTCTAGTCAAGGCTATGGTTTTTCCAGTGGTCATATATGAATGTGAGAGTTGGACTGTGAAGAAAGCTGAGTGCCAAAGAACCTTTGAACTGTGGTGTTGGAGAAGACTCTTGAGAGTCCCTTGCACTGCAAGGAGATCCAACCAGTCCATTCTGAAGGAGATCAGCCCTGGGATTTCTTTAGAAGGGATGATGCTAAAGCTGAAGCTCCAGTACTTTGGCCACCTCATGCGAAGAGTTGACCCATTGGAAAAGACTCTGATGCTGGGAGGGATTGGGGGCAGGAGGAGAAGGGGACGACAGAGGATGAGATGGCTGGATGGCATCACTGACTCGATGGACGTGAGTCTGAGTGAACTCCGGGAGTTGGTGATGGACAGGGAGGCCTGGCGTGCTGTGATTCATGGGGTTGCAAAGAGTCAGACACGACTGAGCGACTGAACTGAACTGATAGCATCTGTAGTGGGACTCCGCCTTGCTAATCTGTACTAGAAAAGAAGCCTCCTGCCGCACAGTCAGTGTTAGGGAGTCACTGCTGCAGGTTGGCTGAGGCTCTGCTCTTGGCTGGTCTTGGCCGGGCATCATCACTGGGGTGGGGGGACTCTGCTCTGTGTAGCTCTCGCTGCTCTTGGGACCGGCAGGCCAGCCTGGGCACGCCCTTCTCAGGAGCCAGAAAGCAAGTGGCAGCCTGCCAGGCTCTTGAAGTCTAGCCTCCACACCAGCATGCCATCACTTCCACCTCGTGCCATTGGCCACAGCGTGTCACAGGGTTGAGAAGGTGGGAAAAATACTCTGCTCCTTTCGTGTGAGGAACTGCAAAGCCATGTGTCAAAGAGTGTGAAGACAGGGAGGGGAGGAGAATTCGAGCCCATAATGCAATCGATCACAATCCTCATGTAAATTTTTTCTTTCCCCAGGGTAAGCAGTCATCATTAATTTAGTTGAATTTTAGGTGCAAAATTCAGGTGTAAAAAGAGACTCTTGTGACTTTGTATTTTCTTCCTTTCTGTCAAACACATGTGGTTGTGTTGTTGAACCATAATCCAAACAGCAATGTGGACCAGGAGTCTGAAGATCTGGGGTCCTCTCTAGAACCTAGCAGCTCTGTGAGCTTGGGTGTGTCCTTTCAATTCCTCCTCCGTGACCATAACATTGACTCCATGGGATATGTATGAAGATCAAGCCAACAAATGTGCTCTGTCCATGAGCCCATGAACGTGGGTGCTGATGCCTCCCGGAGTCTGAGACTCCTCTTCTCCAGAGAAAGTCTGGGAAAGTGGACTTGGAGCACAGAGCGGGAGGGGAGGAGGAGGTGGCTTCCCACTGGGACCATGGGGTTCTTGATAAAAGTCTCCTCTGTTAAAAAGAGAAAAAATGCTAAGTCATTTCTCCTTTCTCCTGTGTTCATTGTTATGTTCCTGGGTTTCTAAGAGATATTTCTGGTTATATAAAAATACTCATGAGAAAAGCTATTGCATGTAAGCTTGGCTTTGGGGGAAAAATATCTATTTTTGGACTTCAACATGTATCTGAAACTATTAAGAATATCCTCTGTCTAAATACTGCCTTAGTCAGAACCCATTTCTCCTCCTGAGCTTTACTTCTAAAAATCAGTCACACCTGGTTCATGGCTTATTGTCATGGCAGCAACCCACCGGCTGTTGCCAGAGGACTTGCCCTGAGGGCTTGGCAGGGACTGTGGGTGTGCAGTGAATAGTGGAGTTGGGGCTTGGGTGCTGGAGTGGGCCTCCTGATGGCCTGTCCTGCACTCAAGTTGGGTGTTCACCTCTTAACTTTTTCTGACAACCACCAGGGCAGGGCACTCCCCATCCATGTAGTTGGTGCAGCTTGTAGGGACCCAGCAGTTGAGGTTGGCTTTCTGTGCAAAGCAGAGCTCCCAAGTGGAATGGGCACTGCTTCCTTCCTTCCCATGCTGTGTCTTCAGGACACACGTGGAGGAGAGGATTGTTGAAGGTCCCAGAGCTGCAGGGTTCTAGGGTGGGTCCATCCCTTCAGGCCCTTTGTCCACCTTATTCTTAACCACAGCATATCTGATTGTGTTTGAAGCAGGGGAAGGACATGGAAATTATAGCAGTCATTTTTAGTAATTATTTTTTGGGGGGGGTGTTTGTCTTGCAAATGTGTGTGTGGTGGGGGAACAAAGCCACCAGTCCTCAATCTCTGGAGTCCCATCTGGAAAAGGGAGATCGTTAAGTGGATTCGGGGCTGGGAGTTCTAAAGAGACACATTTCACTTCAATAGAAGAAAGATGGTTGCAGCTACTGTTGGGCAGAGGGATGGCTAGTGGACTCTTGAGATGGGTGACCAGAGGGCCTTTAAGAATGTCCGTTCTCAGCGTCTGGTATGCAGTGTGATTCTGCTGGCACTGCCCCAGGACCACCAGTCTTACTCGCCGCTCAAGCTTCCAAAGTTTTCTCAGGTTGTTGGGAGCATGGGAAAGGTTGGCCAGGGCGTGGGGTTAGCCACAGAGCAGGCACCTGGGTGGGAGTCTGTGGGCTAAGGAGTGAGGGTGTTTTCTTCCTAAAAATGACTGTTGAGCTTCTTTGTTCTTATTTGTGTCTCTATTCCCAGTACTGTTTTCCATCCAGAAACTGAGGCTCAGGCAGTGGACACCCCCTCCTTGGATGGCCCTTCCAGGAGTCCTGTGGGAGATGGGGGAGCAGACACACCAGGCTGTCCTGCAGCCCCCCAAGGAGGTGGGAAGGATTGTGCCTGTAGAGGCAGAGGGTGAGAGGCAATGTGGACTCCCCCAACTGCATGCTCTGGGAGGTCACATCCTCTCCGAGCTGCACGGAACAGAAAGAGCTTGGCTGGCTGATCAGTACTACCCGTTGGTGATCCTCCTGGCAGGCTGCTGCCATGAGGTCTTGTGTGTTTGCCTGGCAGAGTGGTTGGATGTGCACTGTCTCAGAGAGACTCTCAACTTCTTGAGTTAGTCATGGTTGGCCTTCTACAGATAGCATCACTGATGGCCAGAAAAGCTTGAGAAATCACCCTTCTTTATCCAGTAGTAAATGTGGGAGCTGGGATTGGCTCTGGCTCCCAGTTTTTGTTCCTCCATTCTGGTGGCTCCTTGAATATACAGCTGGCCAGGGAGGGAGACTGGGGCAAAAAAGTGCTCCTCTGGATTCACAGTCCCTTTACTATGTATTCACTTGAACTTCTTTCATGCATGGCTCGAGTCCTTTTATTTTATTTAGTTTTTGGCTGCACTGGGTCTTTGTTGAGGCACTTGGGGTTATTTGCTCTGAGGCAGGTGGCATCTTATTAATAGTTCCCCGACCAGGGATTGAACGTGTGTCCTCTGCATTAGAAGGCAAATTCTTAGCCACTGAACCACCAGGGAAATCCCCTTGAGTTCTTTATTTTAAATCTCACCCCTTCTCATTCCTTGGACTTTCCAGAGCAGAGCTGCCTCTAGTTCCTAACCTAGCTTGATGGGAAATCAGGGAATGCCTTGTACAGTCTTTGTGATCAATCTCGGAAGCTAGAGTGTCTGAGGCTGAGAAGGAGAGAGTGAGCCAGCTGAGGCTTTTGTCCTCAGCCCCCAAGAACAATAGAAAGATAGGAAGCTATGGTGAGACTTTGGAACCTGTTGAGAGGTGGCAGCCAGAATTGGAGGGGTGGGGCGGGTAGTGAGACCTGAGCACCAAATCCATGTGAAGCAAGAACTAGCTGCAGAAACCAGCGGTCATGAAAGTAATGGTGGTGTTATGGAGATTAAGTGTATAATATTTATAAAGTGTTTAGAACTTGCAATAAATGCTTCTACTTGTTATATGGAATAAATAAACACGGTAGCCTTTGGAGATGCATATCAGGATTTGAAGCATGTGAATGGTGGCTTCATACCCTTAGGGTACACGGCTCCTGTCACTTGGAAGTAAAGAAAAAGATAACATCAAACAAACTCTTCACAAAAGGAAGATGGGATGTATTTAGCCTTCCCCACAAAAAAGTAAGTCTGAATTTTCTTTCATTATGAATATGATACCCATCTTGAAATTTTTTAAAGAAACTGTGAGGGATAACACATGGGTCATTTGGAAGGGATGGTTAGCATGTTACCATCCATCATGTCAAGTCAGATGACTGATTTTCCTCTCCAGAGCAGAATTTGGAATGGAAAATTTCCACCAACTCTTATCCTAAATGCAAACATTTCTAAAGAAGAAAAAAAGTAGGTCGGTTGACCTACTTTCTTCATAAGTTCTTGCTTAAGCTGTTCCAACTAAGAAATAAAGGAATCTTTTTCCTTCTTCCTTTATTTTTTTAAATTGTGCACTGGCTATAGGTCTCAAAAAAAGATGACAAAGAAGAGTGGAATTATTTTTTGCTTTAGGAAAGCCTCGATTGTAATGGTGTTCTCAAGATTTTAACTCTTTCCTTTCCCCTAGTTCCATGTTTCTGATTTCAGGCCCTTTGTGTCTTGTCTACCTAACACTTTTTCATTTTCCATGCTTTGCTGAGATTGTTTTGTGATGCACAGGTGTGGGTAACTAAAGTGTGTGGAAAGGGACAGATGTCGGAGGATCTAGATGGCTCGGATTTGATAGAACTGATTTTTTATTCTCTATTGGGATTAAATAAAAGCACAGAGTAACAATATACTGTGATTTCTGTTGTTATTGATTTAATATACTTCTGATGGTCTCATCATATTTCTGGTGGTTGCAAGAGATTCTTCCTAATTTGCTGACACTGGGAAGTTTCTATCATTGGTTAGACGCAGGAAACTGCCTTTAGGTTTTCCGTGCCCCAGGACCTGTAGTCTAGTTTCCCACAGATGCCCAGCCTCAAGCTTGTCCCAGCCCTGGGACGAAGGGCTCCAGCTCAAGCCAGAACCTTTTCATGGCCTCACATTTTTATGATGACAGGCATGAGACGGAAGCCTTGGGGTGGGAGGCATAGCTGCTGTCTTCCAATCACTAATGTCTTCTAGGTCAGGGGCCTCAAGAAGTGGAACACTTCTGAAAATCACAGGGTGCTGACTTTGATTCAGTCTGACCATCTTTTTTAGCAGTTAGTTGTCCTGAGATGGAATAAACTATGTCCAGGAACCCTGAGCACACCGACTGCTGAGATATGTAAACAGAGGCCAGACGGCCCTTCAGTCAAGACAGTGAAGGGCTGGCTTGTCCAGTGTGATGGGGATTAGGTCAGATCACATGACTTTTCTCCCCTACCTTCCCACCATGAGCTCTTCTTTCTCTGCTTATCTAGAAACAAATAAGGTGGCTTTGACATTTGCTAGAGAATGAAGTCTGGTTGCTACAGTAGTTGAGAAGCTTTCTGGAAATGACTTTTATAATACTTATGCTTAAGTATTAAACATCTGTCATACTCAAATTACCTTGTTTAGTAATTAAGTTCTTTATTTTTTTTAAATCATAATTTTATTTTTCTTCACATAAATTTAAAATTATATTTGTGTTGCATTAAGCTAATATCTTCATTCATTTACTTATTTTTTAAAATTTATTTATTTTAATTGGAGGCTAATTACTTTACAATATTGTATTGGTTTTGTCATACATCGACATGAATCTGCCACGGGTGTACATGTGTTCCCCATCCTGAACCCCCCTCCCACCTCCCTCCCTGTACCATCCCTCTGGGTCGTCCCAGTGCACCAGCCTCAAGCATCCTGTATCCTGCATCGAACCTGGACTGGTAATTCATTTCTTATATGATATTATACATGTTTCAATGCCATTCTCCCAAATCTTCCCACCCTCTCCCTCTCCCACAGAGTCCAAAAGACTGTTCTATACATCTGTGTCTCTTTTGCTGTCTCGCATATAGGGTTATTGTTACCATCTTTCTAAAGTCCATATATATGTGTTAGTATACTGTATTGGTGTTTTTCTTTCTGGCTTACTTCACTCTGTATAATCGGCTCCAGTTTCATCCACCATAAGTTCTTTATAGATTCACATGTCAGAGCAATTTGCCTGTGTGAGTGCATGCTCAGCTGCTTTGAAGCTTTGCGGCCCTATGGACCATAGCCTGCCAGGCTCCTCTGTCCATGGGATTCTCCAGGCAGGAATACTGGAATGGGTTGCCATTACCTTCTCCAGGGGAGAACGTTTGATCCCAACCCAGGGATCAAATCCAAGTCTCCTGTGTCTCCTGCATTGGCAGACAGATTTTTTACTGCTGAGCCATCAGGGAAGCCCCATTTGCCTCCAGCTTTCATTTAAAATAGAGATGATGCTTTGATGTGTTGCGGTCACACTCCTCCTCATCAGCCCCCAGGAGTGCACAGGGCAGGAGGGCGTTGCCTGCTCTAGGTTGCAGCCTCCTAGAAACACTTCCTGCAGGCGATCGATGTGGCTAGCGTGGCTTGCAATTAACGTGTGTTTCCTCCTGCAATAATCACAAATAGACTGTCTGCCCCCATGCAGAGCTCACAGTGCTACCAACATTTGTACAGCCACATTTCAAGCTTATTTAAATGTACAATGAAAATGCAGTGTACTTTTCTATAATTTCTCTGATCTCATGAAGTTATCACCAACCCCTTCTACCCCTCTAGGTGGTAGGGAAAAAATGAACTCTCATCCATTCCGTTTAGTGTCATTCTTTTCAATGTGGTCATCTTTAGTTAACTTGGTCATTTTGGGGAGAATAGGCTTTGGGATTGCGGTTGTCTCACTCCACTCCCTGCTTCTCTCCAAAAGGGCATCTGAGTGTCAGTCTTCTCTGCACTTGTGGGGAGATGGTCAGGGGCAGGACTGCCATGCGTGTTGTCTAGACTTTGCAAGAGGATGTGCAACTGAGGGTATGAGAGAGGCCAAGATCTGGGTCCCTGATCTGCTTCCAGGTCCTGCCCCCTGCTTGGGGCCATGTCTATCTGGAGGTGCTCAGAGGTACCACTTGGATTGGTGGCATCCCTGGGCAGGTGTTGCCTGATCTGGTACCATTCCTCAGGTGTACACTGGTCTGTATTCATGGGGTTTGGTTGGTTTGCCTCATGTGTGGGATCACACTGGCTTTTATGTTTTAACTGGTAATTTAGTGAAAATTTCTTTTGTGCTTTGTGTCTGGTAAACATCAAACATCCAGTATTTCATTTATCCCTTCCACAATTCTCTGTGCTGTGCTGTGCTTAGTCACTCAGTCATATCTGACTGTTTGTGACCCCATGCACTGTAGCCTGCCAGGCTCCTCTGTCTATGGGGATTCTCCAGGCAAGAACACTGCAGTGGGTTGCCATGCACTCCTCCAGGAGATCTTCCCAACCCAGGGATTGAACCCAGGTCTCCTGCATTACAGAAGGATTCTTTACCAGCTGAGCTACCAGGGAAGCCTGCACAATTCTCCGGAAGAGGTAATAATAATACTTGTTAGAGTTTGAGGTTGTTGAATTGTCTGGGCAGGGGCACTAGGGAGCAGGCTCCTGTGTAAGGTATTTAAATCATTTGTTGATTATTAACATTAAGCTTCAATTTTATGTGAGACACTGTGCTAAGCACAGGGCATATGGTGGTGAGCAAAACTGACAATTTCCTTCCCCTTGTGACACTTACATTCACTTGCAATTGACAGAAAGCTATCAAACCGATACACTCAAAAGAGGCTCGTCCAGCTTCAGGCTTTGCTTGATTCAGGGAGCTTGTTTTCAGCAACTGGCCTCTCTCCATCTCTCAGCTCTGTTGCTCTCCGTGTTGTTTTTATTCTCAAACAATACATCAGCCTGAGGTAGCATGCCTGCACTTGTTCTCCTAGTTTCAAAAATAGCTGAAGAGGGGACATACTTTTCTCTCAAATAATTTGTAGTATTAGTCCCAATATTCTGCCTTGTTGACTCTGGTGTGGTCACATGCCCACTCCTGAGCCAGTCATCATGGCCAAATGGTTGAGCTCTCTGATTGGCTAGGCTTGAGTCACATGACCACTCCTGGAGTAGGGATGAGTCCATCCCATTGCAACTGGATAGACTGAGTGGGAAGGTGTGGCTCCCCAAAAGAAGCTCACCATTCCCTTGCCAGAAGAAGCACAGATGGTCCTGAGTGGGCAAGACCAATGGAGGGCCACCATATTGAGGAAAATAACTGTCCTAGTGAAGCTCACAATCCAGTCAATGAGACTGGCGTGAATCAAATAATGAATTTTTACTTCCAGTTGAGGTTATTGCTACGCAAGATCCTTGTGTAGCCAGTTTCAGAAGTCATTTTGCTGGGTGGTTGCAACCCTGTCATGAATAGCGGCATCCATAATTTGAACCTGGCATGTCAGCTTGGAACAGGCAGGCAGTCATGGCAGGAAATGGTGCCTTTTGTGCATAATACGTCTGAAACCAAGAAGCTTGTTCAGTGAAACCCTTGTCTCAGCACTTAGCTGTGGCTAAATTTCATTTGGAGTTATAAAAAATGAAGGCATTGGAACTCATTCATCACAATCTCTGTGGCTTCAGGATGCTCTGAGAAACTGTTGAGAAGGAAGAGCTTAATAATTCCAATCCCCTTAATGTTATTGTCTGGAAAGTGTGGCAATAAGAAAGGAAAGTCACAGAAATGAATGAGAAATAGCTGAGCGGTAATGGAGGTGTTGTTGGCTGGCCGGTGAGGCGTAACTTTGGTGAAAGCTTTAAGAAATATGCATGTCAGATAAATTGAGACCCATAAAAAGTAAAATGTCATGTCTGGCCTGCCTGCCTTTCTCCCTTTTTGGGGAGAAGCCCTAACAGAGAAATAAAAGGAGCTCGTTTGGTTATTCAGGTTCAATTTGAGCTAATGATTTCAGGGACCAGTATGGAAGTGGTGGAGGGGATGGGAACTGAATCCTGGGTCTGCTTTAGGATTTGCTAACGTGTGGATTTATGGGTCCGTGAGAGCAGAGTGTCTTTTGCAAGTGTGCTTAAAGTGCCTGTCCTTCCCCGGGGCTGCTGTCAATTAGTACAGATGGAGCAACTATTTTGATAGTGAACACTGAGTTTTGGTGGTGTTTGAGAGGAATTCAGGGAGATGATTAGGGGAGGCGTCAGGAAGAGTGCTTGGGGATTTGTGCCTGAGGTGCAATAATAGACCTGAGCGGGGAGCAGCAGCTGCCCCACCTCACGGGAGTTTTGGCTGCAAACTCCCACCCATGCTATTGATGTGCAGGTGCCAGGGGCCTGAAGTCATCCTGGACTCCTTTGCTGTGCTGATGTACATGTTCCCTGCTGCCTTCCCCACTTTCTCACCCTCACATGATGAAACCACGGGAAGTGGGCTGCTGCCCTGAAGGGCCTCTATCCCCTGACCTCGGCCCTGTCTTTTCTGGGCAGAGGCCCCACAGGGGGCATTGCAGTGAGTCAGATTGCCTCCAACCCCCAGAGAAGCCTTGGGCACCTGTGGGACCTGCAGGTCAGGTCAGGTCCGACACTCTGTTCCCCTTAGTCCCCATCAAGGGCCTCCATCTGTACGCTGGGCTTCTGCCAGATTACAGCTCTGCTTCCTTGTGCCACTGACCCTGGTGAAAAGCAAGGCATAAAGTCACTGGAGGCCCCTGCACAGCCTTCTTCTCATCCATTATCCCTCTTCCTTTCATCAGATATGATCCCTATTCTGAGTATTTTGTCCATCATTTTTTTGCTTCATATATTGTTTATATCTTGGTCTCCAAACACGAGTGTTTAGCTTTGTGAGTTTTTCAGTTTAATATAAATGGAACTACACTGTATTTATTTTTCAGTTATTAGCTTGTTTCACACTTCATTGAAAAATAATTTGTTTTTTCCTCATTGCATCTTCCCACTTCTGCTGTTCGGAGGTTATACCACTCTCAGTGCCTGTCTTTCAGTGGTTAATTCAGATGATTTCACATGCATGCTTTGTTAATATATATCTTTAACCTCTTCCTAAACAAATTCTAATCATCCTACTCTCAAATGATAAGATATTATCCAGTAATTTAGTTCTATCTTTTTTAAACCCTCAAATTACCCATGATTATTGTTACTTTGTAAGTAATATATTTTAAAAATTGACTTAAAGTAGCCATACTCATCATTTATTCTAGCATTTCAGATTCTCCGTCTAGGATTATATTTCTTCTAAATGATATATATTCTTTAAAATTTTCTTAGTAGTCAAACTCTCAAATTTTTTTTGAATATACCTTTACGTTTCCTTTCACCTTGAGAGAGTTTCATTAAACACCACTATTTTTTTCTCAGCACCCTGAAAATATTACTAACCCGTTGTCCTCTGGCTTCTGTTATTGCAACTGAAAAGTCAGCCACCAATTTGTTTATTCTTTGTAGGTAATCTGCCTTTTCTCTCTGGTTGACAAACTCAGACACTGAGTCGCTTTGTGCCATTTCACTATTATGTGCTGACTAATTCTCAGCCTTCATTCTTTTTTATAATTTTGACTTCTTTTAAAAAAATTGGCTCTCTCTAGTGGGGGCTGTTTTCCAGTGTGGTGCACGGGCTTCTCTAGGGCTCTTGGCTTCAGTAGTTGTGGGGCGGGCTTTAGAGCAATCAACATTCGCTCTTTAGATATTCCCACCTCTTCAATCTCCTCTCTGTTTAGGGGTGTTCAGATTATTCATGTATTAGGCCTTTCATTCCATTCTCCATGTCTCTCAACCTCCTGAGAGGTAGATTAAATTTATGTCACGTTATATAGATGTCCCATGGATGTGCCATTCTTGGTCTCCACTGTGATGTTTCACTCACTCACCTCTTCTGCTCCTCTTTCACCTCATCATCACTCCTTTCTGCTCACATAGCATCTACCCAGTCTTCAAGGCACACTTCCCATCCCTCTTCATTGCCTCTGTAAATCTCACCCTGACTTCCAGAGATCTCATTCATCTCCTCCTTCTTGGTCTTTCACAGTACTTACTGTCTCTGCATGAGAGAACATGGTGTAGAGCAAAGAGAGCTGGACTTGGAGTCCGAGGCCCTAAGTTCAAATTCTGACTCTACCACTTAATAGCTCTGTGACCTTGGGTGAGTCACTTGTCTTGCTGAACTTCAGTGTCCTCAGCTATGAACTGACAATGGTAGGGTTGTTAGGAGACTAAATGCGATGGGGGCCACCGAGTCCCCAAGGTACTGCCCAGTGCTGGCTTCAGTATCAGGCTTCTCATGTGACCCTTGGCCCTCTGCCTCACAATGGAAACTGTTCCTGGCTGACTAGTGGCTTGGGAGCTGGATACCAAGGTTGCAACTGTGGAAATGTAGCTGTGAAGCAACGCTTACGTGAGAAAGCCATCACGGAGTTGAAATCCCTGGCTTGTATGTCTCTAATCCATACCCTTCAATTGATTTTCCACTCTTGAAGATTCTCGTGTCCTTCCTCTGTTTGGGGAAGATCAGTAGCTCCCCACTGCCCTCAGAATGAAGTCCATAATCCTTTTAATGGTGTCGAGAGTGCTTTGGGGCCTGACCCCTTCCAACCTCTACATGTCTTTCCACTGCCCAGCTCCTACTTCAGGTCTCCCTCCAGCCACAAAGAATCATGTGCTCTTTCATTTTGCAAACTGCCCCCTTTTCCGTGCCCCTCTGTCTTAAACTTTCTATTCTCAGTCTAACTGGCACTTCCATCCCTGGGTTCCAGAGCTGGGTGGGTTACCTCTCTGAGCCCATATTCTATGGTCTTTATCACCACCAGTTACAGTGAGCTCCTCTCACACCACATCCCCCCCCACACACACCCCCAAAAAATTCTGCTAATCTTGATTTCAGTCCAGAATCAAAGATTCTGGAAGGCAGGAATTGTTTCTCATTCAATGGTGACTCTCAGATGCCCAGCATGGGGCCTGGATCCTAGAGAGTGTTTGATAAATGTTTATTGGAGGAAAGAAAAGGGAAGAAAGGAAAAAAAGGTGTTTTTGGAAATTACAGGAAAAACTACATTTCCTGTTGTCTGAGGGTGAGAACTGGCTCAGATAGAATCAGTAGCTGTATTCTCCAACAATTGTCAACAACCCTGGAGCATTATCTGGTAAGGCTGTATCCCTCAGCAGAAGATCTTGATTATTAGCAGAGTTAGAAAGTTTCTGTGGTCCTGATGGTGAGCTCACTCCCTAGCCAGAAGGGGGGAGGTATGCCCCGCCATTTCCTCAGCCAGGAGGTTATAAAGTGTATCAAAGGAGATGGGATGGGATGGGATACGATTAATGCTGATTCCCAGTACACTTAGCTTAAGGGTGATCTGGGGAGAGAGAGATGGAGAGCAGAGTAATGGAGCAGGAAAGCAACTGCTTCTTCCCCCAAGCAACCTTCACATCCCCCAGCCACCAACTAATTCTCCTGAGGGTTGGTTTTCTGTAAAACTGTCTTTGCCATCCTGAGCTATGAGGCCGTATTACCTTTGGTCTTGGACAGATTATGATTTTGAGTCCTAGGAAGGCATCAAAGAGGTAGGTATCACAGAGTTCACTGATACTTATTATTTGAGCTGCCTGCTGAGTCCCCCATATAGAATAGCCCAGGCTAGGGCCCAGGGACCCAAGTGGTCCCCTTCAGAAAAGGTCACCCTCAGCAGCCTCTGCGAGAGGACTGGGTGTGTGGCGTGTGGGAAGCACGGCCCAGCAGTACTATGATCGTTGCTGCTATCAGCATGAGGTAACATCCAACAGTAGCACATATGTCGTGTACTCCGGTACTCTTGCCTGGCAAATCCCATGGACGGAGGAGCCTGGTGGGCTGCAGTCCATGGGGTCGCGAAGAGTCGGACATGACTGAGCGATTTCACTTTCACTTTTCACTTTCATGCTTTGGAGAAGGAAATGGCAACCCACTCCAGTGTTCTTGCCTGGAGAATCCCGGGGATGGAGGAGCCTGGTGGTCTGCCGTCTATGGGGTCGCACGGAGTTGGACATGACTGAAGAGACTTAGCAGCAGCAGCAGCAGCAGTGTATCCAGTACAGATTAGTTACATGGTATTGGGCAGTCATTACTTCTCAGGCACATTCACATGTGTGATAAGCACATTCACACATGTGATAAGCACATTAATACATTACTGTAATGAAGTCTCAAACAATCTAAGACATAGGTGCTATAATCAGTACCATTTAATAGACGAGGACACTGAACTGGGTTTCAGAGGGGCTTAAGTGCCCTGCCCAAGGCCACCTGTTGATTAAGTCTCTGAGCTGTGATTTTAGTTCATGTGCATATTCACTGCTCTAAAGTAAACAAGCCCCCCTCCCCCCAACATCTCTGGCACTCGGAATATAAAGATAAGGTTGCTTTGTTCAGGTCATCCAAAAGCAGAAGTCCAAGAACTTCATTGGAGGAAATGCCTTTGAAGGATGAAGGGAAGAGGGAATGGGACAGGTGGGGAGAGTCTTAAGAACATGGTGCAGGTCTGATACCTGTAAATGGCCAGAGGGAAGGAAGGACGGATGATTGAGAGGAAGAGCCTGACATGGGAGTGCAGCTCAGAAGAACACCTTGGTCAGGCTGAGGGGAAGCCCCCGAGAAAAGACTGCTCAGTAGAGGAGTCCCACATAAGAGAGTGTCATGTAGGGTCATCAGGAGGAGAAGGGGACGACAGAGGATGAGATGGTTGGATGGCATCACTGACTCAATGGACATGAGTTTGAGCAAACTCTGGGAGATGTTGAAGGACAGGGAAGCCTGGCGGGCTGCAATCCATGTAGTTGCAAAAGTCGGACAGGACTTACCGACTGAACAGCATCAACATAGGATAGGCATGGTGGCTCTGCCACCCATGGACTGTTATAATACCCTTTGCCCTGAATCAGGCATGTGGTACCTCCTGGGCATGGTGGATCCTGCAGGGACAACAGCTGCAGATGCTGCTCCTTGAAGCAGGCTCTCTCTGGAAGGGAGGCTGAGCAGAACTCATGGCTGCCAGTCTCCATCCTTGAGCTGGTTTCCAGCTGGTTTACTAATATACTGTAGAGTCTGGGCAGAAGGTCATGAAAGCCCAAAGGTGAGCTGTCCCAACACCTTCTGGGATAAAATGATTCCTGATGGGTCAGGCAGAATGTGCAATGAATAAAGAGAAGCCAATGGGGCTAGTTTGGGCTTCCCTTGTGGCTCAGCTGGTAAAGAATCTGCCTGCAATGCAGGAGACCTGGGTTTAATCCCTGGATTGGGAGGATCTCCTGGAGAAGGGAAAGGCTACCCAATCCAGTATTCCGGCCTGGAGAATTCCATGGACTGTATTGTCCATGGGGTCACAAAGAGTCAGACATGACTGAGCAACTTTCACTTTCAATGGGGGCTGGTTTAGGGGAGAATGAATTGAAAGGCAGAAATGTAAGCTTAGTCCTTTTGGCTCAGAGAGACACCTTTTTCCAGTTCAACCACCTTGAAGGATGTTTTCTAACCCACACAAAGGTAGAGTATAGACAACCAGCAGCCTGTGATTCCTGGGAGAGAAGAGAAATCCTTCAGTGAGGGTTCCAGATCAGCCGGGAGAAAGAGGGCATTCAGAGCCTGGTGTCCACTGTTCTTGAGCCAGGCTTTGCCAGATGGAGGTCAGTGGAAAGATCTTCCAGGGTTTTAGATGGCAGAGAGAAGGAGAAGGGGATGACAGAGGATGAGATGGTTGGATGGCATCACCGACACAATGGACATGGGTTTGGGTGGACTCCGGGAGTTGGTGATGGACAGGGAGGCCTGGTGTACTCTGGTTCACGGGGTCGCAAAGAGTCGGACATGACTGAGCGACTGAACTGAACTGAACTGAGACGTGACTTTGCCATTTTGGTGTTACT
This sequence comes from Bubalus bubalis, assembly GCF_019923935.1. NCBI lineage: Eukaryota > Metazoa > Chordata > Mammalia > Artiodactyla > Bovidae > Bubalus > Bubalus bubalis. Next base: position 155,149,255 of record NC_059160.1, read on the forward strand.
GGTCACTTTTGCTTATTAAAAACTCAAGTCACATCAAGTGTTTCCACCCATTTTAACTCTCCTCTCCACCGCCAGTTGACCCTGGGCTTCAGCTTGAGATACTTCAAGTTGGGACAGAGGTGGTGTCTTCTGGTCTTCCTCCTTCATAGGCCTTGGCTTCGTCTCTATCTCCCTTTAATGACCCCTCCACCCCAGCCACCTTTGGGATCTAAGTCCTCTGGTATTGGGGCAGGGAGGTGGCTGAGGGACACTGCTGAGTCTTTTGACAAATCCTTGGGATGCCCTTTTGGTTGGTCTTCTTTTGGCTGCCGCTGCTTCTCCAGCTGAACCCACCAAGGCCGTTGGGGGCATCTAGCCTCCTGCGTGGATGTGTGTGCCATCCTCCGGGTGCCCTGTGGTGGAGGTGCTTCCCACCCGCTTCTGTCCCCCTCTCTTCCTGGTTTCTGCTTATCCTGCCTGGTTGGTGGGGGAGGAGGGTTGTTGGCTCGATTGCCTCCTGGTAAGTCCTCGGCCCCAGGAGGAAAGAGGTGGCCCCCATTTGTGCTGTCGGCTATCTTAACAGGGGACCTGTGACCGTGTGGTGGCTTCTGTGTCCTCTGCTTTGGGCACAAGGAGGTCCCGCCACACCTCCTGTGAAGCAGGAAAGATCAGGGAAGGGAGTGTCCCTGCACTGAATCATGGCAGAGGCACTGGGGGTGCCGTGGCGGGGGGTGGGGGTGCTGAGTGACCGTGTGCAGTGCCTTCAGGGTCAGCGTGACGAGCAGCCCAGCCTCCTTCTGCCCTCTGCTGTGTGACTGGCAGAACCCTGCTGAATGTATGTAGGTGGTAAATAAGTGGGTGTGTAAGAGGACATTGTGTTGCAAATTTACCTTTCCCCCAAATAACAGATGAGACCAGGAGCCCACATTCCCACAGCTCTTCTGTTTATGAAATGATTTTTCAGTTTTTGGTCTCACTTGAAAATCATAACATGCCCTTGAAATAGATAGGTTAAGATGGTCATTTAAATGTTAAAAGGCCTTGGAGAAGTTAAGGGCTTGGCTGAAGGTCCCATAGGCAGGTGCCGGCAGGGGTGGACAGGTAGACTAAGTCTCCCTCTCCTTTTTCCACCACCCTGCCCTCCAAAGCCTGACCCACCAAACACATGGCCCCTCCGATACTGCCCAGAGGAGAGCAGCTCCTGAAAAGCCTTTCAGGGGATTGACACTGATGCACAAACACCTCTAAGGCCAGACCTGACTGTCATACTCTGGTGAAGCCACATTGTGTAGAACTGAAGAACATGAGAATGTTTTGTTCTTTGAGCTGAAGTGGTGCTTAATTCTGTGCCCCTATTAAGAAACTGTTTGCCTTGTGTCTATAGATAGACAGAGGAAATCTTTTTACTTCCTAAGAGGAACTGTTGTTTCCAGGTGCTCACTCACAGGTACCAGAGAGATAACCAAGGTAGTAATCATAAGTCATTCTGGTCTGTTCATTAAAGCAGGACTCTCAAGGATCTCCACAGGGCAATGTTTGTTGACTTGTATTTGTAATCGATAGATGGTAAAATTCCGGCTCATTACTAGTTCTTTGCTTGCCCGATTTTACTCAATTAATCCAAATTAGTGTGGCTTAATTTGGAGGAAAGCATGCTAAACTGGGGTCTTAGTAGAAACTCTGCCCCCAAGCTCACCGCCGCTAGTTGCTCCGGGCCAAGAGGTCCCCTCACTGGAATAAGGGAAGTGCTGGACGGCTCCTGAGGCTCCCCTTTTCTCTAGACTTTTCACAGAGGCTGAGGGGCAGGGATGAGCTGGGAAGCGTGGGTGGATGAGAAAGGGGTTGCAGAATCTGCTGACATTTTTTTCTTTTCTTTTTTAAACCAGGAATTATCAGCCGAGAAGATGCCGAAGATCTCCTTGAGAATATGACCGAGGGTGCATTTCTGGTCCGGGTCAGTGAGAAAATCTGGGGTTATACCCTCTCCTACCGCCTGCAGAAGGGGTTCAAGCATTTTCTTGTGGATGCCTCTGGGGACTTTTACAGCTTCCTGGGAGTGGACCCCAATCGCCATGCGACACTCACAGATCTCATTGATTTCCACAAGGTATTCCTCTTAGGGTTGCTGATGTGGGGGAGGGCAGAAAATGCCAGGCTGTGGGCATTCTAAGAGATGAGGATGGAGAGTGAGCAGGTAGCCCCAGAAATTCTTTAGGATCACAGGGATCTAGATCATCCTGATGGAGGAGGCCAGAGATTGTCTAGACCAGGCTCTGGAATTGCTGTTCTTCTCTGGGCAACTCTCTATTCATGTGGGCATCTCCAGCCCTGGTCTGCAGGCGTGTTCTTACCTTGAGTACCTGAGTGAGAAGGGGGCTGGCTGGTTGACTTGCCTTCTGTCCAAGCCCATGTCTCACCCCCAGCTTGTTCCAGGATGTCCCTCTTGAGCATGTTCTAGACAAGCCTCTGGCAGCTTCATAGGGTTGGCTGAAGTTGGGTAGGCAACCCTGCAGTTAGAGAAGGTGCCTCTTGTTCCAAATACAGCCTTACCACTTAATTTGTGTGTGACCTCCGGCAGTTTCCTTATTCATGCCAAGCTGAAGTCCCCTAACTAGGCGAACAAATGTCTTATAAATAATACTTAGCTTGGCTCCTGAGAGTCTTACATGGGGACTGTGTGTAACAGCGCCCTGTAACTGTGAAGCGGTATGCGCATTCTTGTTTCCCACAACTCTGTTATTTGTTCCCCTGCTGGGGACCTCACATTAGAAGAGATGTTGCCTTCCAAACAGTGTGTATAAAAAGAAACAACTTTTGTGTTAATGTGGCTTCAGTACTACCTGTGAGAAAGCCAGCTGTGGAGCTCAGTGACCCAGAAAGGTAGGGCCCAGGATTCTAGGAGAGAGATCTGTGACTACACAGGGGTCCCCATCTCCCTGAGCTTCGCAGGTGTAGAATGTTCACAGAATTCCGTGGCCATCTCACTGGGTTTTTGCTATAAAAGGGACTCTGGGATTCGTATTACTTGTTCTTCACGGATGTCCCCAGGTCTCTAGGGCAGCTCTTAACTTCAAGTAAAGCACATAGAAAACTATCCAATTACAAATAGCTAGATGCTGGGAGGAGAGAACTGCCTGGAAAAGTAGGTTAACCAGACTTTCTCCTTACATTTCAGCCATGGGACAGAGGAAGGAGGGGTGTGTGGACGTTGGCACCTGCTCTGTTTTGAGCGCTGTACCTGTTGCTCTCATCCATGATGCATGTTGTATTTAACTTTCACCATGACTCAGGCTCCCCAGGTAGTACACTTGTAAAGAATCTGCCTGCCAAGGCAGGAGATGCAAGAGACGTGGGTTCAGTCTCTGGGTCAGGAAGATCCCCTGGAGAAGGGAATGGCAGCCCACTTCACTATTCTTGCCTGCAGAATTGCATGGACCGAGGAGCCTGGCGGGTTATAGTCCGTGAGGTCACAAAGAGTCGGACATGACTGAGCGACTGACACTTTCACAACATATCCTTGAATGCATGTTTTGAAAGCAGAGTCCCTGAAATCAAGCTCCAAGTTTTAATCCTCACCTTCATTATTGTGTGTCATTTTGGGCAACTATTCAAATTCAGGACCTTAGTGTCTTCCTCAGTGTTGTTGTCGCTAAGTCGTATCTGACTCTTAGCGACCCCATGGACTGTAGCCCGCCAGGCTTCTCTGTCCATGGGGATTTCTCCAGGCAAGAATACTGAAGTGGGTTGCCATGCTCTCCTCCAGGGGATCTTCCCAACCCAGGAATGGAACTTGCGTCTCCTTCATTGGCAGGTGGATTCTTTACCACTGAACCACCACGGAAGCCCTTCCTCCTCAGCAAGATAGGGTTAATAATAGTACTCACCTCTTCAGGGTCAGGAAGGTTTCAATGAGATATCATTGTGTAAAGCACAAAAACACTATACCTTACATTTGTATATTATCAGGACAAGCTGGTTGTGACTGACATGTGTCTGTGGGATGTTTTGATGTCCAGGCACGCACCACATCCTTGGTGTGGATGTATCTTACAGTTTCGTTCTCCATCCTCCTTTTGCTGGTCACTTTCGCAGCTTCCAGGTTTTCATGATCACACACGGTTCTGTATGTGTCCCTTTGGGCACACATGCAAATCTTTTTCTGGGATGGATCCCTCAAACTGGAATTGCTGGCTACAAGACTATGCACATTTTACTTTGTAAAGATCTGCCAGACTGCCCTCCTAAAATGTAGCGCCAGTTCATGCTTCTTCCAAAACTATATGAGGCTGTTCCCGGACACTGCTGCCAATAATGGGGATTATCAGTCATTTTAATTTTTTCCCACCAGATGGGCAGACAATGTATCTCACTGTTGTTGAGCTTGCATTTCTCTCATTACCACTGATGCTGAGGATTTTTTCACACGTTTAATGGCCACTTGGATTTCTCCTGTGAATTATCTGTTTATATCCTTTGTCCATTTTTCTACTCAGGTGTCTTTTTCTTACTGATATGTTGATGTGTCAGTTCTCCTGGCAACTAAATTGCTCTTTAGTTACGTCCATTCCACTCTCCATGTCTTCTATTGAAAAAAAGTGTTGAACTTAAATGGGCGTCCCTTTCATTTCCAGGTTCTTTAATGGGTTCTTTTATTGTATAATAGTCCATTCTTGTTTCGTGGATGATTTATCTTCTTATTTCACTGAGGAATTTAATACATATCTGTGAAAGACTCTTTGTTTGTTTTATAAACCTGATATTTTCTTGGGAGTCATTTCGATTGTTTGAGTTTGGCATCTTTCTTTTATGGTTATGAGTTTCCTTAAATGTTTATAAGTTTTGGGCTTTGGGGGGAATCTGTGAACTTTGAAATTCCTATTTGTTCATCTGTGGATACAGTTCCTGTTTCTCAAATCCAGCCTCTTCATGTGGTGAAGGTTGGAGTTGACAGTGAGGATCTCATCTTTGGGAGTGGAATTGTCTGAACCGTTTGGATTGCTTCGGCCTCCGCTCCTCACGTCCTCACCTGCTTGAGGCACAGACTTCTGTCATCTGGGGTTCCCCCAACCTGCCCACTGACAACTTGTTCTCCCCCCTGCCCTACATTTACTCCTCTGACAATCTCATCACATATTGATTTTAGTCTTGCTTTGTTGGTGGCCTTCCTTCTTATTTTCCCATGCTTTTATAGATTTATTTCTTTTTAAGAACACTTTTTCTGTCATTTCTATAAATTTGAATGAGGAGGAGGGAGATACATATTCTTAGTCTTTCTATCTTGAACCAGTCTCTCTCTGGTGAACATTTATTTCCTTTTTCTGCTTAAAAGTGAATTTTCCTTTTTTTTTTTTTTCCTTTTTAGGAGGAAATTATCACTGTTTCAGGGGGAGAGTTGCTGCAGGAACCCTGTGGACAGAGGGACAGCCCACCAGACTACCATCTGTTGTTTGAATGATTTGTCCCCCCTTCTCAATTGGACTTCATTGGGCATCCTATTTTTGAACTCAAGAACTTCCCAGCTCAAATCCTTATGGCCTTCTGGAAGATCCACTAACATCCAGAGGAACAAGTGGATTAGTATATTTCAACAAATGTGAAATATATGGTGTATGTGTTGGTGGTTCCTGACTCAGTGCCCAGGACAGAAATTGCTAATGGCTGATGCAGCTCTTTCCTGAAAAATTTAGACATGACCTCAGAAAATAAAGCCGTTTTGTCAGGGCTGACCTAAACTGAGCTCCTAGAGTACACGGTCATGTTTTAATTAACCAAATAATTCCAGTGCCGAACTCTGAATTTAACCTATGGTAGACGTTCAATAAATGTTTGTTGAATGAATGCACTTCTTTTGAAAGTTTTCCAACACTTGTCAGCAATAATTTCTAGTAAGTTCTATTTGTCACTGTTTATAAAGTCATGGAGATTAGGGAAGAAATATTGTAAAGAATTTATATGGAAGGCATAGGTACTGTATTTTAAATGATATTCATTCTCATTGACATTATCATTGGAATTACCTAAGGCTTCTGAGTCCCAGCTTCCAGAGTAGATGACTTCGCCCTGCCTTTGTATTTTCCTCTTCTTCTGCCACCTCTCCTTTTTCTTGGAATCATATGTTGGCCTCAGTTTTGCAATATTGAGGCAGTGGTTTCTTGTATTTCTACAGATGTGCCTAAGCCCCAGGGAGAATTAAAAATCCAAGGATGGTTTGTAGACCTCTGATATGGCCTTTACTTTCTAGCATGTGGTCCTGTTTATGCAGGTTACTCAAATAATTAGCTCTATCCTCACAGTCTTTTTGATTTTGATTCTACTGTCCATTTATACTGGGCTTCCCAGGTGGCAGTAGTGGTAAAGAACCTGCCTGCCAGTGCAGGAGACATAAGAGACACAGGTTCTCTCCCTGGGTCAGGAAGATCCCCTGGAGAAGGAAATGGCAACCACTCCAGTATTCTTGCTTGGAGAAGCCCATGACAGAGGAGCCTTGTGGGCCATAGTCCATAGGGTTGCAAAGAGTTGGACTTGACTGAAGCGACTGAGCATGCATGCTCGCATGCCTATTTGTACTGAGTATGTCCTATTTATACTATATTTATACTGAGTACATTCTTCTTATTAACAAAAAGACTCTCCCAGTAACTCAATAACTTTCAGCATCGGTGTCTTTGCATGCTCATGTTTCACATTTATGGATTATATGTATTTGTATATGACATGTTATCATGGGAATTTTATAGGCTGCAGAATCAAGCAGACTTGGGTTCAAATCACACCCTGAAACTGACTAGTATTATAATGCTGGCAGTATTGTATTTGGTGGGAGTAAAAGGATGAATGGACTCTGGCCATCAGTGGACTGGTTACCTTACTTGATAGTTGTATCAAATATCTCTCATGCTCTATTCCACCACTGACCTCACCCATTCCTCAGATCACCTTGGCTACTTGCTACTTGTTTTACTCCAGTCTCCACCACTAAAACCAGTTCTGAATGGGCTCTACTCTTCCCTACCATGTTGATCAGCTTCATGTGAGCATTGGCCAATGGTGCCTTGCCACGTGTGGTGCTATGGACTGTGCTGTTACTGCAGAGGCATTGAGACACCATGCAACCAAGGAGAGCTGGGAAGTTAATTCCCCATGCAGGGAATTTTGGATCAATGGGAGACAGAGGCTGCTAATCAGTTCTTCTCCCTTCCTCCTCCCTTCTGTATGGACTGTACAGAGGCAGTTCTTCTTATGCAAGACATATTAAGACAGTCCAATAAGACCGAGCAACTGGTCATGATGAAACAAGCAGTAGCTGGATCAGTACCGTCCCCTCCATCTCTGCCTCACTTCTGCTTTTTTTTTTTTCTTCTCACCTGGTCCCTCGGGACTTTGTTCCCATGTGAAACAGCAGCACATAAGCATGTGCCACAGGCTTAGCATTTTGGGGAAGCCAGGGTAAGAATCCATCATACAAATATGTTTTATATAAAATCTGCATCCTGACTCCATGGCCTCCCTCCTATTTCACCGCATCGCAAGGGCCCTGAATGGATGCAAGAAAGTGACTGAGGAAATCGGCTTCCTGAACCGCAAAGTGCTTTAAAACCTGATTATTATTATTATTATTATTATAATTACCTTCTTTCTAGTAGACTCTGAGGAATCGAATTAGAGTTTTGGCTGCTACTTAACTAGCCATATGACGCTGTTCATGTCATTTAACCTCACTAAAGTTCAGTGTAACTGAGAAGAGAATTTCCTATATGGCCATCACTGGGCCTCTTGGCAGGTCAGCCAAACGATAGATATGAGAGTTCTGTGAAATGGAAGGTATTGCTGGTGACAGCTGCTTTAACAGCGACGATGGTTTCAAGTGTCAAGGGGGTAGGATGTGATGATCTGCGAGGTGTTAGAAGGAACTAACCAGAAGAAACTTCTCTTCAGCAGCAGCTTTGAAAGCAGACCAGGATGGGTTGAGAACTCGATTCCCTGAGCTGTTGTTCCTGTCACCCCTAATTAACTTGTGAGAGACAACAGCTGAGTTTCCCATGCCCAGCTCATTTATTTCCTTTTATTTGGGGCCCGCATTTTCTGCATGTCTCATAGATTTTAGGTTTTACCTGGCCTTAAAATAAATTCCTTGTAAGTTGTCCTGCAAATGAAATTACTGTCTGGAAAACTGCAATCTCATCTTGAGAGTTTTATTATGCTAATAAATGTCAGGATTCTCAAATAAAGGAATTGCCTATTTTTTTTTCCCTGAGGCCTACAAATATAATGAAAAACAGTCAGCCAGCTACAGGACTCAGCAGAAGGAAAATTTACAATCCACAACTAGAAAGAGAAGTTGTAAAAAAACACTGTGCAACTTAATGGAGGATAAATTTCAAGGAATGAAAGGGGAACTTGGAGTAAAGATTTGGGGGAAGGTCCCTGTGTGTGGAGTTGGAGCTGCACACTGTTGGGGGAGGGGATATGTAAGGAACAAGGGCTGTGAAGGGCTACTGAGAGGGAATCCTTAGATGGGACATGTGTTGGGACTTCCCTGGTGGTCCAGTGGTTAAGACTTCATTTCAATGCAGGAGCTGTGGGTTCGATCCCTGGCTGGAGATTACAAATGCCTTACAGCCAAAAAGCTAAAACATAAAACAGAAACAATATTGTAACAAATTCAATAAGATTTTAAAAATGGTCTACATGTTAAAAAAAAATAATCTTAAAAAAACAAAACAAGAAAGGACACGTTGAATAGGAAGATCTGAGTCCCTGGGGACCATGCCCCTTTCTGTACCCTTAAATCTTTCATTATCCTCAGGATAAATTTGGAGGCAGAAAGACCTTTGTTTTGTGACTCTAAACAAGTGTCTCCAACTCTCGGGGCCGCAGTTTCTCCACAATGCCTGGTGTCAGAGCAGTTGCTGGGAAAATAACAGAAGATTTTGTAAGAGTAACGACAAACGCTGAGTTCTGTGTGTGAGTATAATTCTCACAACCATGCTGAGGGAGACAGTGCCATCATCCTCATCTTGCGTGTGGGGAAACTGAGGCACAGAGACACTCAGAACTTTCCCAGGGGCACTTGTTGTCTTGCAGCATTGCAAGTTGTCTTGCAGCACTGGGGTCCCCCAATCTGGCTTTGGAGCCTGTGTAGACCTCACACCAGTGCTTTTCAATCTCGGATGTGTAAATGAACACAGGTGACGTTCTTAAAGTGTCCTCCAGCGGCTGCGGGGCGGGGGCGGGGGGGCCTGAAGGTGTGCATTTCTAACAAGTTTCCAGGTGCTGTCAATGTTGCTGGACCTTCGGCCACAATTGGAGCAGCAAGCCTTGCAAATTAAAGCTGCAGGCCAAACTCGGCCTCTCTGCTGTGTTTCTACAGCCTGAGCCAAGAGTGGTTTTTATATTTTCAGTTGGATGGAAAAAATTAAAAAGAAGAATAATATTTTATGACCTGTGAAAATTACATTGAATCCAAATTTCAGTGTCCATCAATAAAGTTTTATTGGACTCCAGCTTTGCTGGTTTGTTTACCTAGTCTTTGGCTGCCTATGGTCTGCAAAGCCTAAAATATTTTCTATCTAGCCCTTTATGGAAAAATTTGCTGACCCCAGCATTAAGTTATGGTGTGTATGTGAGAAATTACTTTTGCTTTCTTTTTTCTGCTTTATCTAAATTCTACTCCTTAGGAGAGATGCTAACACCATTGTTTGTATGTCTGAGAAACCTGAGTCAATGTGTTACGTGTTTCCATTTAAATTTGAAACTCATCTCTAGTAATCAAAGAAGAGGCCTGTTTCTTTGTCAAAGGATGTTAACCAAATATAAGCAAGCACTATCACAGTTATATAGATACTTTACAAGGGCACAGGGTCATTTGCTTTCTCGAATGAATCATACTTCCCTACAGTTCTTTTTGTTTTGTCCTTAAGTCTGTGAGGTCCTGGAGGCCAAGTGATGCCATATACCTGTGTGTTTTATGGTGCCTGGAATAGTCGCTGTTGTCAAATTGCATTTGTTATGGATTGGGGACAAATGGGCTATGTGGATTTCAAAAGGCTGCTTTCACCTTTAGGGAGTCCTGTGGTAGAAAAGCCCAAGCTGAGCATCACAGCTGCCTTGGGTTGGAATCCTGAATCTACTACTTTCATCTGTTAAGAGGAATAAACAAGCAAGACCAATAAGCTCAAAAACAGCTCTGCTAACAGCTAGTCTCAAGTGGGGGAACTGAGAATTCAAACAAAAATCACATTTCGGCAAAACTGTTCTGTGACTTGCGAAACAGATAAACGGAACCAATTAAACAGTAACTCCCCGTTCTCCCCTCCTTCCAGCCCCTGGAAACCACCTTTCTACTTTCTGTCCGAATTAATGTGATGACTCTAGGTACCTCATATAGGTGGAATCACTGTATTGGCCTTTTTGCCATCGGCTTGTTTCACTTGGCATAATTTCTTCAAGGTTCATCCATATTGTGGCACGTATCAGATTTTTTTTCCTGTTGAAGGCTGAGTAATATCCCATCGTATGTATATACATTTTGCTTATCCATTCTTCTGTTGATAGACATCTGTGTTGCTTCAACCTTTTGGCTGTTGTGACTAATGCTGCCATGAACTTGGGTGTGTATTTACCTGACTCGTGTGTCTAAAGATCTCTTGGGTGTTTCAGCAACTCCCTAGTTTATAGATTCTGACCAATCCCTGCCAAGGTTATGCTGTGATCAACTTCAGCTCCAACAAGTTATCTTGTCTACCTCCCACAATTCTTCTGGTATGTGCTCCCCCTTGCTGCGACCAGCTGATCAATATAACTTTGGTTACACATGTATTCCAGGAGGGCTTTCGCTGGTGGGCTTTATAAAGATGATGTCTGTAAAGTATGGGATCCATGATAAACAGTTAATAACAGCTGAATGTCCCTTCTCCATTGACCATGCTAAGATCAGCTGTGAGAGTCGCCATTGTGGGCAATAGTCCATGTCCATTTCTAACATCATCTCACAGGATGAGTTCGTGGACTTGCTGGGCTATGAGTTTATACTCTAGGAAAGTGTATAATGTGGACAATGGTGAGGTTTCAGAGCCAGAGATAGACTCAAAAATGGTTATGCCACGGACTTCCCTGGTGGTCCAGTGGCTAAGACTCTGCGTTTCCACTGTGGGGAGCCTGGGCTCGATCCCTGGTCAGGGAATTGGTCCCATATGTGACAGTGAGGATCAAAGATCCCACGAGCTGCAGCTAAGACCTGGCACAGCCATACTGACATATAGACACTACCATGTGTAAAATAGATAGCTGGTCAGAAGTTGCTGTATAACACAGGGAGCCCAGCCTGGCACTCTGTGATGACCTAGATGGGTGGGGTGGGAGGAGGGGACAGAGGCTTAAGAGAGAGGTGATATATGGCTGATTTGCATTGTTGTATGACAGAAATCAGAGAAGGCAATGGCACCACACTCCAGTACTCTTGCCTGGAGAATCCCATGGATGGAGGAGCCTGGTAGGCTGCAGTCCATGGGGTCGCTAAGAGTCGGACACGACTGAGCGACTTCACTTTCGCTTTTCATTTTCATGCATCGGAGAAGGAAATGACAACCCACTCCAGTGTTCTTGCCTGGAGAATCCCAGGGACGGGGAGCCTGGTGGGCTGCCGTCTATGGGGTCGCACAGAGTCAGACACAACTGAAGCGACTTAGTAGTAGCAGCATGGCAGAAACCAGTACAACATTGTAAAGCAATTTTCCTTCAATTAAAAAATGAATTAAAAAAATAAAAAAATATCTTAAAAAACAACCCCCCTTCAAAAAAATGGTTATTCCAGATACTCTTCTGAAGGAAAATTTGTTACCCTAGAGGCATCGCATGTTAGAGGCCCAGCAATCAAAGTGACCCCACTCTGGGGGAGCTGAAGGAGAGAAGGCCTCAGGAGCATCCATGTTCTGTAGAAGGGGGAGGTAGCAAGCTTGTCTACAGTGGACCCTTAACCTATTCACCAAAGGGCTTCTTCCCTCCATGGACACCTCATTTTGCATCCCCTACCTAGGCAGGAGGAGGAAGCAGAATAGAGGGAAGAGTAATTCATTGAGGGTCACCAACATGCATCCAAATCTAAATGGTTGAAGAATAAAAGAGGCTTCTAGAAACAGGAAAAAACTGGCATAAGTAATGGTATGGCAGTATAAAAGTGCATGAGTGTATGTATGCATATATTCCAGGAAAAATGCTTTAAAAGACCCTGTGATCAACAAGGTCCTTCAGAACCAAACTTGGGGTGCATATATGTGTGTGTGTGGGGGGCCTCTTTAGCATCTGTAATCTACTCCTCCATTATCACACAAACTGAATATCTGTACAACTAAACTCATCATAAGGGACTCATTCTGCTTAGATTCTCACTCATCAGCCAAGTGTCTTGGACACTTCTGCAAGCAATTTGTACCCCTAACTTGGGTGTTGGCCAAAAACTCAGCCTAGCCCTTCCATAACTTGGTTTCTTCCTCATCTATCGTTCCTTGACTCTAATTGATGTTTCATATTGCTATTTATGCCAGTATGACTCTGGTTAATTTCTTTTTTATTCTCACATCTTCATGGGGTTTTGGTGGGGTTTTCCCATTTGGCTTTTTCTGATTGGCTGTAATTATTGCTTGTCATTTCGCCTTTCTTTAGTGATTCTTTTTCCCCTGTGCAGCTGCTGGGCAATTTAATAAGCTGGGGGCCCACCCCCTTCCATGCTGCATGTGTATGGTTTTCAGCCTTCTATTTCTACTAGAGATTGTTGAACAGAACTACGGAAAGTTCTCTGAGCTAATGAGGCCTCTCTCCTCATTTCCAGTTTCTAAGGCTTCTTGAAAAGTAAAGAACACTTGTGGCTTACAAGCAACCAAAAAACACACAGAGCAACCAAAATAGTATGCTGAAATACAAAAATTAGTATTTGAACAAATAACTAAATCCATATGAACATCCATGATCTAGCAACCCAGGGCCCTACTCTAAAACGTTGTTTTAGGAATAAATCAGACACTTTTCCCAGTCTGCCTAACAAAATATCGTTTTCCATTAACCGCTTAGCAATTTGTTCAGGAGGCATGGAATCCCTGAACACAAGGGCCATGGGAAAACTAATTAATGACACTCTGCATTAGAAACATTCTTAACCTTAAAAAACAGAGGCTAACTCACAGCTGAAACAGAAACACAAAAATCATTTTAGGAACAACTTAACTTTTATTACTTAGTACATACCAAGGGAGGAATACTTTGTGTTAAAAGCACTTACCTGACACGTCTATAAAACAATGGAGCCCGGGCTGGTAGGTGTAGCATACAGAGCCCTCAAAGAGAAACCGTCAATATTCACAACAGAGATTTATGTTCTCAATTAAGCAATTCAATTATTGGTTTAAGGAAGGAACCATTTCTCCCAACAATTTACAAAGCCTCTGAACACTAATTTTTAACCAATTGTACTCAAAAGTACAATGGTGACTAAAAAGGAGAAAAAGTTAGGAGACACATTTCATAGGCTTTTATAAGCTTTTTGTCTTGTCTCAGTTTTTTCTTCAAATGGAATCATTTTCTCCCCCATTGCATATGTGATTTTTTTTTTTTTCTCCAGTGACACTGAGAACGGCCAGGAAAAGATCTAGGGGCTGTTGGTGTCTATGTCAGTTGGGGCCCCAGTAGGAAGGATGAGGGGGCCTCAACAAGAGTCACCAGATGAGGTTTTATTCACAAAGGTGGGGGTGTAGGAGACCCATGGTGGAAAGGGCAGTGGCTTAGTGGCATCCCACATGGTACCCCCAGGCCCTCATGCTGTGAGGAGGGGAGAGCAGTTACAGCATGTGGAGGGAGGGACATGTACAGCCGGCCATTCTGAGCAGGTCAGGACTGTGTCCAGGGACAGAGCCAGCTGACATGACCTTGCAGGGAGGCAGCCTGGCCAAGAAATAAATAGCCTGCAATCACCCTGCTCCCTGTTTCTAACCTCTGCTGGGTGCCCCAGTGGCTGAACCTGCCTGTGGCCACAGGGTCTGAAACTCTCGGTGAACTCTGCACAGGACAGCCACCAAAGGTGGAGGAGTCAAGAATGTATCTGGGTAAGGGGGCAAAGTTAGTCTGAAGGTGTCCCAGCTTTTCCTGCCAACCTTGAGTCCTTGTACGTATTCAGAGATAGTGTCTTTGCCTGCTGTCCTGTTCCATCCACCACAGTCACCTTTCTAGGTCCACTTGTGAGGTCCGTTAACAGATCTTTTTATTTTGCTTTTGAAGGCAGATGCCGTATCTTATCACCCAGCCTCTGGCTTTGAATCTTGGCTGTAGTGTTTCAGCATCTCCACCACGAGGACCCTCACCTTTCTCCCCGTACCTGAGGAGACAGATCACCTGGCGGTGGTCACCGGACCCTGGGATGGCAGACCACCATATCCTCCGCACTCCAACATTCTCTAGTTTACACTGCTTTTCATGGATTTTCCAGTATCATCGTTTTTAGCACTGAGCCCATTCTTCATACATTTCTGGCAGTGATCATTTGAACAATCTCTAGTTAAAGGTTTATTTCACTTCTAACTTTCTCCACTTTTCCCATGGTATAGATTTTCTCCTTTTTTGAATCTCCAAAGACAAAGCAATAATAGGAGACAAGGGAAATTCATCAGAGAAGCACACACTTGGAGTCAGTATAGTCTGAGCATCACGAGGGTTTTTTCCCCTGAACCTGGGGCTCAGTGTCCCAGCCCAGGAAGCCAGGGCTCTGCTGCTGGGATGCTGTGGAGACTTTGGGTCCCCTCTACCAGGTGACTCTGTCCATTTTCTTTGTGTAGTTGTTTTATGGTGTTGGCAGAACAAGGGGATGGCCATTTAAAATGGTTGTCATTTCCTTACTGGTTAATCTGAGCATGGAATGAAATTTCTAGTGTAAATTCTGCAGATTAGAAGGAAGAAGTGCAGCTCAACTACAGTTTGGACTGGAGGCAGAGTCTAATTGGACTGTATTTGAAACTTTGCACAATAAAAGGGAAACAAACCAGCAAAGAGGGGAAGGGACCTCAGTTCAGTTTGTGTCTGCCCAGACAGGAAATTATCCATTCACAGGGCTACATGATGGGTATGAACAGGATGATCTAAAGCAGTTTCCAGGGATCCTGAAAACAAAACAAAAAAACAAAATAGACAGTAATGTTCCTACTCTAGAGATGCTAACCCCTTGGTCTGGGCTGGACCTCATCATCAGTCTATTTTAATAAGTGGAGACTCTGTTTCTGAGGTTAAGTGTCCCCTCTGTAGGGCACAGGACAGTATGGACATGCTGTCTTTGTGACCATGACGACATGTACTATCTTCATGATTTAGGTAACTGTGTGAGAAATGCCACTTTAATTTTCTGCAATTAAACCTAATTTATATCAAGTCCCCATTTTCTGAATAAAATTTGGTCATTTCAGGTTAAAGTAAGTGAATTCCCAGTCTCTCTTCTTCCCAGGATGGATTTACCAATATCATGGAGAGCAAGCAGCTTTATCCAAAGTCCACCAACTTAAATGTTTATCACATCCAAAAACACCCTTGCAAAAATCCTTGGCCACATTATCTGGGCGCTGTGGCACAGCCAAGTTGGCTCATAAAATTAACCATCACAGCAGCCCTTAACTCCAGAGGCTAATGATGGGGTTCTGCACTGGCCTGCTGTTGACATGACCTGGGCCATGGTGACCCTTAATCAGTGTTCCCTTCTCTTGGGGGTCTGCCACACTCACAGGGCTGCCATTTGTGCCTCAGACTGGAAGAACACAGATCTCTTTGGCATCCCAAATCAAGCCTGTGCTAAAACACTCTGCCTTCTTCTTGGTCCTAAAGTGGAAGGGGGAGATTGCCCCCTTCCCTCTGCCTGCACCACACCAGCTCTGTTCTTAGTCTCTAAGGTTGGCCAATCCAAAGGCACAGGATTAAAAATAACTCTGTTTGCAGTCAGCCAGGGTGAATTCTTCTGGGACCTCTACTGTGAAAGCACGTTCGTCAGGGGCTTACAAGCCTGTCCAGTCCTGCCTTCCTCCTGCTAGAAGGCGACAAGAAGTGAGCTGCTGTAGCGAATCGCCTGTGTCCTCTGGGTAGTGTATGTGACTTCAGAAGCATCTGCATTAGCTCCAGCTTCTAGGCTCTTCCTGAGGGGATGGGGAGCTGTGGGCCAGCTGTGCCTGAGAACTCCAAATGCTCTTTCACCTTCCAGAGACAGGGGTTCACGTCACACTAGACCCTTTCTAAAGACAAGTCCCTTCTGACCTTGGGAACTCCACACATTCTTTCCTTTATCAGAGACAGTGTGGCCAGGACTTGCAAGATAATGAAGAGAATATAAATCCAGGTTGGTATTCCCTGACCCTTGCCTGCTTGCCTCCCATCAAGGTCTGCATTCAGCTTTTTGCTTTGTTTGGAAGAAATAAGCCCCTTACAGCCAGCTTTTATTCACTTTTTCAACATTGCCTCAATGCCTTCTAAGCGCCTGCCCTGCATTGGGTGCTGGGAACATAAGGCTAAATCAGCACCAGGCAGTGATCCTGAGGGGGCTCCAGTGTAATGAGGCCACTGGAGCAGACAGAGGCAGAGCTCCGTCCGTCCCCGTGGACCCCATTTCATCTTTGCCACAGTCAACACTCTGCTTTCAGGAGCACAGTGGCAGCTGCCAGTCTTCCTGGAGCGTGGTGCTAGGGCGACTGGAGCCACTTGCAGGGATGTGCCTTGGACTTATACCTTCCTTCTCCAACCCTGGCTGCCATTAACCAGTGCCCATTGGGTACTGAGTGTGGGAACCCCGCCCCTCACCTTGAGTTGAGTCAATTCTGAGGCACAGTTTACCCTCCTGAGGTCCTCTTGGAGGTCAGCTTGAAGCCACCCTGTTTTACTTTGGCCCAAGATCGCCTCCTTGTTGGCTTTCTCTTCTTCCTGTCCTGTTTTCCCACTCCCTCGTGTATCTTTCCTGGAGACTTTCCTTCATAAATCATTTGTATGAGATTTCTCCTCCCAAGGTCTGTTTTTGGGGGAGTCTGTCCTAAGGCAGTCAGAGAAACCTAGTTAGAAAAATATAAAACTACATGATCAGATTTAAGGGGTGCTGGGAACATAGCTCTAGGACACAGAGAAAAGTATTGCAGGGAAGTTCTGGCACATCGTGATGCTAGGCCTGTGGACATGCATCTGTTATCTATCTGGCTGCCTGGTTTCAGAGCCCTTTATCTCAGTGGGTCTGGCTGGAAGGCAGGATTCTACCACAGAAGTTGAGAAGCCCAATTTCCCTATTTTCTGCCTTCCTGGTAAGAAGGGCGAAGTCCCCCAGACTTGCCCACCTGCACAGTCTGCCCAGTCTCTGCAGCTGCCCAGTCTCATTTCCTGGATCGGTGATGGGGGTGGGGGGTGTGGGGGTGTGGGGGTAGGGCCAGCCTTTGGGGGGCATTGGTGGAACACACACTTATGGCTTCCTGTGCTTGGTAGTGGCAGCAGAAGGGTGGTCCCTGGCCTGTTTTGCACTGAAGTCTTGGCTGTGGTTCTGTCTGTGATTTCCTACATTGCCCTCCACCTGCCCAGCCACTCTCTCCAGCCTTCTAGGTGATTCTCTCAGCTCCCTGATATCCTCTGATATGCTATTCTACTGCTTATGTCACTGAGGGACAGACTCTGTTGAAACCAAAAGCTCTGGCTCGTCCTTGAGTCAGAAGTTTGGGGAGGATTGAGGGAGAGGACAGGTAGGGGCGTGTGGAAAGGTGCAGAGGTATGTAAAAGGGCACCGGGACTTGGCAGTCTGGAGTTACTGGGGATGCAGTCAGCGATGGGCTGGAGAGGGTCATGACGGAAGGCTCTTACAGGCTCTGCTATGGAGATGGGATTACAGTGTTTCAATCACTCCCTGCTTCAAAATGTAACCTCAAATTGGGGGTGGGGTGGACTTTTGTCCCTTTATAACCTAAACTCTGATGTAAAATAAACTGCAGTATATTTCATTCACAAACAAATATTTCTGCAATATCTGCTGCCTCTAAACTCCCAGATTCTTGGGTTCAGAACTATTATGGAGAAAGGCTCCCTCCCCATTTATCTTAAATTCTAACCCTTCTCACATAAGGGGAGCCAAGGTGATGGGGATGATGCTTTTAAAAGCAGTTCACATTCTGTGTCTAATTTGGCTGCGTTATTTTCATCCTCTCATTTTACAGATGAGGAAATTGAGGCTCAGATAAGTTAGAGGGCTCTTTGAGGTCGCTCCGTGACAGAGCGCTGATGTTAGTATGTGAACCCAGGCCTCCCAGCTCACAGAACTGGGTCTCTTTCTACATGCTCCTCTGAAGATTTTCTGTGCAGGTCACGTTCCAGTGTCTGCCTGGGGCACGTGTGAAATACGGCTCACCTCCAGCGTGGCGATGAGGCATCAATCTTACTTCTTCTGTGTCTTTCCAGTTTGGGTGTGAGAGAAGATGTACATTCATCAGGGCCACCTGAGACTGCTGTTAAGGACCCAACTCTAACTGATCCACAGCCTCGGGGTTTACAATTATAGGTGGATCTAACCTTGGCCGTGAGGGGCTAATAAAATGAAACTGTGATGTCCATAAGTTTGAGATGCTATGATTTACATGTTTGTGTAAGTCACAGCATTTTATGAACAGTAAGCTGCTGAGGACACAGAACCTATGGGGAGAAAATTCAGGTAACAGTAACAGACACTATGTACTGAACGTCTGTTACATACTGGATACCATCCTAGGTAGATGTATATGGTATCTACATCACCCACGAAAAATGCAGACAGGTGTGTGCATGCTCATTTTATAGACCTAGAATTCAAGGTTCAAGATGATTTAACCATTTTTGTCTGAGATCATATGGCTGGTAAGTAAAAAAAAGGGGTTCAGACCATTCTATCTGACTTCAAAGTACATGCACTTTCATCTACAATCTCGTTACTCAAAGCGTGGTCCTTGGATTAGCAGCATTGGCGTGACCTGGGGCCTTGTTAGTAACGCAGCACCCCAAGCTCCAACCTAGACCCAGCTAATCAGAATTTGTGTTTGAACAAGATTCCCAGGAAATGTCTGTTCATGTTAAATTCAAGGCCCCTCTCTAGGCTCCACAACGAGGCTTCATAGTTTCAGGATCTTGAGGATGGAGTTCTGATTGCCATAGTCTCAACTGCTCATGTACAGGACGAAGTCTCATGGAACACTTTCCTTCCCCTCCATGTGTAATAAGTTCTGCTTTGGTTCTACTAAAGTTCTACTGTAGCCCCACATCTTTTGTACAGGTTCTAAAACTGCTGGAGAGGAGCCAGAATCTCTTAAAGGGAGGGTAACCCGGGCTGTGATATTCTGTTTGGCCAGCAGGGGGCACCTGCAGCATCTGATGAGGCAGCCCCTCCTGCAGCAGGAAAGACAGGTGGGAGTCTCAGACCATGGCAATAGGAAGGGTGTAATGTAGGAAGTCATACTACTTGTATGATCCACAGCCTCGGGGTTGACAATTATAGGTGGATCTAACCTTGGCCATGAGGGGCTAATAAAATGAAACTGTGATGTCCATAAGTTTAAGATGCTATGATTTACATGTTTGTGTAAATCACAGCATTTTACCAGTATCTACGAGTAGTAAGCTGCTGAGGACACAGAACCTATGGGGAGAAAATTCACGAAACAGTAACAGACACTATGAACATACTATGTACATACTGGATACCATCCTAGGTAGATGTATATGGTATCTACATCACCCATGAAAAATGCGGTCAGGTGAAAAAGCCCTACCCTCTGCTTGCTTAGCTTGGGGAACTTAGAGCTGTGGCCCAGACGTGTAGGGGTTTTTGTTAATGTGTGTGTTTCAGGGTAAAGGATGGCTTTAAGTTAAGTGTGAGTTGTTCAGTCATATCTGACTCTTTGTGACCCCATAGACTGTAGCCCGCCAGACTCCTCTGTTCAAGGAATTCTCCAGGCAAGAATACTAGAATGGGTTGTTATTCCCTTCTCTAGGGGATCTGCCTGACCCAAGGAATGAACCCAGGTCTCCTGCATTGCAGGCAGATTCTTTACTGTTCGAGCCACCCAGAAAGGCCCATGCACCTCTCCACAGCCTGTAAACCTGTGGACGCAGGAGCATATGGACAGGGGACGGGGGTCCTGGGTTCTAATTCTGCCTTTGCAGACTCCCAGTGTCATTCTGGAGAAGGCAATGGCACCCCACTCCAGTACTCTTGCCTGGAGAATCCCATGGATGGGGGAGCCTGGTAGGCTGAAGTCCATGGGGTCGCTAAGAGTCGGACATGACTGAGCGACTTCACTTTCATTTTTCACTTTCATGCACTGGAGAAGGAAATGGCAACCCACTCTAGTATTCTTGCCTGGAGAATCCCAGGGATAGAGGAGCCTGTGGGGTACCGTCTATGGGGTCACACAGAGTCGGACACGACTGATGTGACTTAGCAGCAGCAGCAGCAGTGTCGTTCTGGACCTGGAGTCCTTTTTTCGGCTATCTGAGGAATAAGCTGCATAAAATCAGCTCAGGTCTGTTCACCTCTATAATATTTTGTGAAGTCATAATTAAAATGCCCCAAGAGAACATTGTCTATTTAAAAGAATTATTTTGTTAAATCAAACTGTGTAAAGCTAATTATCACTCCTTAATTCATCTATTTTATAACTTTCACTTTTTTTCTGCCTAAGTCTTTTTTTGTTTTTTTTTTTGGTACAAAAATGAATATGTAAAATATGAAAAGAAATAACAACAAAACACAAATTTAAATAAGTTGCCAAATACCACAAACACCCTCAAGTTCAAAAAGATGGTATAATGTTTTTACTAACTAGCTCTTTTTAACACACCTCTATGGTACTTTCAACTTCCTACATATCTTGGCTTCATACTCTTTGATTATATCTCTGTAAAATTATCATTTCATAATATTTTGCAAATGAATTAAAAAGATAAGCTATTGCTTCCTCCAACAGAGTTGATCAAAATTTATGTTTTAATCTTGATATTTGGGTTGTATAAACATCAGATGGGCTTCCCTGGTGGCAGAGGGGTAAAGAATCCACCAGCCAATGCAGGAGACACAGATTTGATTCATGGGTTGGGAAGATCCCCTGGAGTAGAAAATGGCAACTCACTCCAGTATTCTTGCCTATAAAAACATCCTGTGGACAAAGGAGTCTGGCAGGGTATAGTCCATGGGGTCACAAAAAAGCTGGACACAGCTTAGGAACCAAACAACAGCAAGCGTCAGACACAGACACATGGTAGCATCGCTGCAGGATTGTGTTGTACAGACAGAAAAATGGAAGCAATTGTATTTTAGCCAATTCCCATTACCCCAAAGAAAATATGCAATGCATTTATAACTTTATACACAATCTTCTTAAGTGTCTTCTTGAGAGGAGAGAACTTCCATTTGAACTAATGTCAATGAAAATGCTGGCCTCCACCATCAATTGTATATATCTGATCATTTGAAGACTTTTTCACTGATTGACTTCTGGCTCAGGACATTTTAAACCTTGTTTCTCCTCTAACGAGTCAGCAGACACAGTGTGGAAGCTGTTCCTACACTCCTGCTTTCTCCAAAGCTCTGAAGGAAATCCCAGCTGAGATTTCATCGCTGGTGTGGGTCCCTGTCTACGGCTGAACAAGACTTTGATCTCTTCTGCCCCTAAAAGGTGTCCGCAGAGGATGGGACCACTTGAAATACTTCTTTTACAGCTGTGATTCTTCTTCACCTCTTCTGAGCTGGCTCAAACCTCAGTGCCATTTCCCTCCTAGCTCATGTGTCCTTTCTTTCCATTAACTGTTTTTCTCAACAAGTTTCCAAAGTTTGGAACTATGAGTAGGCTTGGGAAGGAAAGAGCTTCATTCTACTTTTCCCTCTCAGGGACAAACACAAGTGGAAGCTAATGGTTTGGTTATTCTTTTTTTTCTAGAGAATATTTCTTAGGTAGGCATCCCTGCCTCTTCCCTGTCCTGATGATTCTCTGCCTGTTTTTGTTTGTTTATGCTTTTAAATGACACCTCAGATGAGGATGTAGAGAGTTAACTTCAGAATGAGGGAAATGCTATGGGACAAATAACCTGACTTCTTTGAAAAAGAAATGACATAAGAAAAATATTGGGGGTGGGGAAGTAACTTCTGAATGAAAAGAAACTTAAGAGACACATCAACTGAATGCGATATATGGACACTGTTTGGATCGCCATTTGAACCAATAGCCTATAAAAAGGACATTTGTGAAATATGGTGGTCTGGAAATCAGCTGATACTAAGGAATTTTTGTTAACTGGCTGGGTGTGAGCGATAGTTTGGATTATGGTTCAGCAAATGATGAACACTCATTCTCCTACTACTACCTGTATCCCTCCCAGGGGCAGAGCCTCTACAGATAAGGACGAGGCGGGCCCAAAGTTCTATAGAGGCAATGGTAATGGCCTCAGTTCACGGGGTTGTCATAGGTTAGTGGGGTTAGACCCAGCTTCCTCTGCCTGATTTCTCCCATCATCTCCTCCCATTGTTACACCTTTTCCTGCCCTTGGGCTGTCCTTTCTCTTTCACCTTTCCTAAGGAAGCTCTCCTTTTGGCCTTACTGTTCTCTATTCTCCACCCTACTTTTGACCTGCCTCCTCCAGGTAGCTGTCTCTACCACAGCACCTGTTGTTTCCCCTTCCCTGGAAGTCCACTGTACACCCTGAATTTACATGCATTAGCATACAGGTCAGCCTTTGATCACCTGCTCATCTCCCCAGTTGGACATGGGGCTCTTTGAGGAAGGGCAGGAGCTGGCTATTATGTATGCTGCACCCGTCTTATTCTATGTGCTCAGAGAGGGTTTGCTGATTGAAAAGTATATCAAGTAAAGATATTTTACCCTGGAACATATATTTGCATAAAGATGGGGTGGCCGCAGCAGTGCCTATACCAACTGGAGTTGAGTTTGGAGGCAGTGAGAGCACCAGATGGGAACCTGCAGACCCCCTGGAGGATGAGTGATGTAGCTTTATTTCATCAAGTTGCATCCCTGATCATGGCACTTCAGAGATGCTCCCTGGGCAGACAAGACATTTGTTAGCTCCACTGCAGGGGTTCTCCACCTGGGGCACCCTGTAGAATCACACGGAGTGCTGAGAAGTCAGTTCTCTTGTACAGCCCTCCCTGCCCACCGCAGACTCATTAAAACAAAATCTATGGAGGTAAGCTGTGGACCTAGGCATCTTATTTTTAAAAATTCATCTAGATGATTCCAACTGCAGCCGAGGTTGAGAAGCACTGGGCTGTGGAAATCTTTGCCCCACTACAAAGATGGGATTTAATGGAGTCATTTACAAAGCTGCCAGCTGTTCCTTGTAGGCTGTGCCAACAGAGAGAACAAGCTTATAGTTTTTTATTTTTATGCAATATGGTGAATAATCCTAACAGTAAGCAAGGGAAGGTTCTTAAAGCCACATGCTGCAGGAGAAATTCAGAGGGGTGGGAAAATTCCCTTTTTGTAGAAGGGAAAGGGGCTGGTCAAACATTTCAGACACTTTTACCTTCTTTGTTTGGGAAGGAAGCTGGAGTGTGCAGTGGGGAGAGGGTACAGCGGGCAACAGGGTAGGAGGAGGGGACCTAAGGAAGAGCATCACCCTTGAAATTTGTAGTTAAAGGATGAATTAAGCCTTAGGTGGACTTGGCTACCTGGAGCCCAGTGTTCCCAACCTACCACCACTCTCTGCTTTGGAGCTAAAGTGCTCAGAGGATGTGACCCAGTGGGGTGTGGCTGGGAGCCGAGGCAGGTGTGGTTGGCTGATGGGTGCTGGTAAAAAGAGAGAGTGCCAGCCAGCTTGTGACCCTCTGTTACCACAACCAAGGCTCTGTCTCCTTCTTAGCATTTGCTACCCTAGCTGACCACTGAGTGGGTAAAAGGGATGAATTACTTACACGATACTTGAGGTTCAAAAAGGGACACATGTCCTAAACTTCCTAAATAATATAAACTCCAGCCCTGAAGTTCTGCCCACGAGGTCTTGCCATTCCTGGGTTCTCCTTGGACAAGTGCCCTGGGGCTTCCATGAACCATGGTGGCTGCCTGTGCCTCTTGCTCTGCTCCTTCTGCTAATGACATCATTGCTTCCCTGGGAAGGACCCTGTGATGATGATCTGGCTCCCATTAGGAACAGAAACCCAAACCCTCCCTTTCTGCAGCCCATCTTAAAGGGCTGGAATAATTCTTCTTTCAACCCTCAGTGTTTAAAGCTGCCAGCTCTTCTGCTAA
The DNA here is from genome assembly GCF_019923935.1 of Bubalus bubalis. Classification (NCBI taxonomy): domain Eukaryota; kingdom Metazoa; phylum Chordata; class Mammalia; order Artiodactyla; family Bovidae; genus Bubalus; species Bubalus bubalis. The sequence continues at coordinate 155,173,503 of NC_059160.1, forward strand.
GACTAACTGTTCTCATTGGATGCCTCTGGGGAACTTTAAAAACTGATGCTTGGCTCTCACCTCCAGCTTCTCTGATTTAATTGGTCTGGATGCAGTTTGGGCATAGTGATTTTTAAAAGTTCCAGGTGACTAACTTGCAGCCAAGGTTGAGAACTTCTGCCAGCCCAATTTTTCTTTACTGTGTATATAGAGAACATCCACAAACTCAACTGCCTGCAGAGGGTGAGTGGTTAACATCAGGATTATTTGGGGTCTCTCACCTGCCCACATCCAGTCTGTCTTTAAAAGCCTTGTGTAGGCTGAAAACAATGGCTGCAGGGTGACCCTCAGTGGGCAGTGAGGGACCATTCACTCAAAAATTTTAAAACAAAAACTTATTCATGTAAATATCCACTAGGTAAAAGAAATCCAAGACTTCAGGAAAAATATTTCTTTCGGGGAATAAGACACTGTTATAGTATATTTAAGCTAAACAAAGTTATAGTATATTTCTAGCAAATATATAGTGTATTTCTAAATGGGGGCTTCCCAGGAGGCTCAGTGGTAAAGAATCCACCTGCAAAGCAGGAGATGTGAGTTCAGGCCCTGGGTCAAGACGATCTTCTGGAGAAGGAAATGGCTACACACTCCAGTACTGTTGTCTGGGAAATATCATGGACAGAGGAGTCTGGTAGGTTATATAGTCCATGGGGTGGCAGAGTTGAACACGACTTAGTAACTGAACAACAAAAACAGCATTTCTAGATGAGGTTATAGTGCGTTTATAACAAATCATCTGGCTACACGGGTTTCCTAGTTCACCCACCTTCAATACCAGTTCCACAAGACCAGGGACCACCGCTGTGAATTTCCTGCTTTACTGATACTGTCCAGGCCAGAGGCTGGCACTCAGCCAATGGTTGTCACAAGAACAGATGACTGCCTGGATGGGTGGATGGATGGGTGGATACACGATGAGTATATGGATGGCTGAACCAGAATTGCTGCCTCCTGAGAGGCTCTGGAAAACCAGCCTCTCACTTGGGGTTTATGGTTCTTTTCACAAGCCAGAATTGGCAAGGGACATCTGAAAGCAGAGTAACCTATAAATTCAATTTTTTAAAAGGCCAGAACTTCAGAGCCCCAGAAAGCTTTATTTTAGCTATTCACATGGTTGCAATTTAAGATTTTAGAAGAGTAGCCATCTCGTCAGCTTCTCTATCTTGTGATGTGCAGGCCCCACGACTGAGGAGTGGAAAGCAAATGTATTCCAATGAAAGCCATCGGCCTCAAAGAGTGACCTTTCCGATACAATGGTTCATAAGAAAAAAAATGCCACAATGAAAAGAATAAGATTCCTTTCATTTTTTTACCAGCTACTTTTATTCCTAGAGGAAATACCTTTCAGCCGCCCTCTCTACCACTATTGTGTTGGTCTTTTCTCTGCACCCGGTACAGAAGGGGATCTCCCAGGACAAAGACACCTCGAGCTGGTGGGGGGAGATGGGAGGATGTGAGGTGGCTATTGTCGACTCCCGTCCTGACCTGGTTTCGCCCTGGCTACACCTGATCTGTCGGCAGAACTGCAGGCTTCTCACCTCTCTTCCTAGTCAGTGAGAAGAAAGTGGCCTGTGTCCAGCATCACAGTCCCCCTCCAGCCAGGGATGGTGCATCCCAGGATGAGCTGTTGGTAGAACTGTGTCTCAGATGACGGATGGGTTCTTCTGTTTGCTCTGTGAGAGGTTTCAGAACTTGATGATATTGGTCAAGGCTTTAAGACAGGGGGGTGAAGAGGTCATAGGAACTCCTGGGTCAACAGTCTATTGACCCTTGATCCTTTCCCAGGAAAGGGACTGTGGCCCCCTGAACCCTGTTTGTAGACATATCATGAGTGGTAAAGCCCATGCCTGGTGGGGCACCAGTGCTCTGCCCCTGTCTGCAGGAGTGAGTGTGCCAGATGATGGCTGAGGTATGCCCCATGTGGAAACATTCCTAAGGAAAGGGCATCAACTCTCCTTCGTCAACACGTGCAGGGCTGGATGTGAGGACCTAAAGGACCTGGTGAACCCACAAGGTGTATCCTCTTTTGAGGATGTGAGCTTTCTGTTAGAGTCCTGCTCTGTGCTGGGCTCTGTGCTTTACACATTTTATTTCCTTTAATCCTCACAACAGCCCCTCAAATGAGCATGGTCACCTCTTCTTAGAGAAGAGGACACAGAGGCCCAGAATCATACAGCTAGTAAGTGAATGAACCATGCTTAAAATCATGGCATGTTTAATGAAAAGCCTAGTGACTGACACCCAGGGGTCCTGTAGAAATTCCAGAGGCTCCGCAGGGCATGAATAGAAGAGGTGGGAGGAGGAACACATGGGCAGGACAGCGATCTTGTCAGGCTGTGTCAGGAAGAACAAAGCTCCTGAGAGACTGAAACTCAAGATTAATAAGGACAGGTTGGGCTCAAGGGCCTATTAATTTTGTCTGGAGTTAGTTGAACAAGGACAGTATCTGAAATGTGAAGTTTGGGGCAAGGGTAACAGCCAGAGCCAAAAGAACACTGTTTGGCTTCCCATTCCCTGTAGGGTGCACCCATTTATGTACTGACTCAATTTGGATGGAAGAACCAATACAATGGAATCATTAAAGACTCCCAGAGACAAACTGTATCATTTATATAAAATGAAGAGTTTTAACAGAAATAAATTCTGAGATTACCCCTAGGACAGTAATAGCAGATAGAAAGGTACAAGTCAGAAGGATCAGAGCTTTAGGACCTATATCAAAAGGCTCGAGGGTCTTGGTCTCAGTGCTCCTGACAGTATGGGGCCTAGCAGAAGAAGCAGTGGAACCACAAAATGATGTGTGTTTTTGTGCTATGGAAATCTCATTTGGGGGTTGCATGGTTCAGATACTGCTGCTGCTGCTGCTGCTGCTAAGTCGCTTCAGTCATGTCCGACTCTGTGCGACCCCATAGACAGCAGCCCACCAGGCTCCCCTGTCCCTGGGATTCTCCAGGCAAGAATACTGGAGCGGGTTGCCATTTCCTTCTCCATGGTTTAGATGATGTTTGGTGAATTGGCAAATGCATAGAGAAGGATTCATTCATTCTTTCTTTCAAAAATACTAGTGTGTCAGTGCCAGGCTCAGGCACTCATCGATTCCCTAGTGAAAAGTGAAAGTATTAGCTGCTCAGTCGTGTCTAACTCTTTGTGACCCCATGGGCTATAGCCCACGAGACTCCTCTGTCCATGGAATTCTCCAGGCAAGAATACTGGAGTGGGTTACCATTCCCTTCTCTCCAGGGCATCTTCCCTACCCAGGGATTGGATCCAGGTATCCCACGTTGCAGGCAGATTCTTTACCACCCAAGCCAACAAGAAAGCCCTTTCTTAATGTACAGACTGATAAACAAGTTCAGAAATAACAAGACTGATTCAGATCCTAACACAAGTGCATGACAGAATTCGAACCAGGGGAATGTTAGAAAGTAACTGGTGAGTGGAGGTTACTTTTGATTGGGTGCCCAGGAAAGCCCTGTTTGAGGAGGTGACATTTGAGCTGATGTATGATTGACAAGAAGGGGCCAGTCATGTGGAGGTCCAGGCAAAGGTAACAGCAGTGGTGGATGGCCTGATGTAGGAATCAACCTGGTGAAGAGTGGAAATGAAGGCGTGAGCTGCAGTCCTCTATTGATGCGAAGTATGGCAGCGATGGCTAACTACTCAGCAGGCTTTTTTCTTCTGCTGAGCACCCAAGTCTTGTATATTTTCTAGCCACCCTTAACATTAGGTGTGTGACCGTCTGGTTATGTTTCAGCCAATGGAATGCAAATACAAGTGATAGATGTCCCTCTAGTCCTGGCTTCTGAAACCCCCCCATGCCTACTCCGTGTATGTTTTCCTTCTGCTGGTCTGATGGTGATGAGCAAAATATTATTAAGAGCCTTGTTTTGAAGGTTTTAAAATTTTAAGTGTTAGTTTACTTTTTGGAAGATCAGATCAGGGTTTCTGTTTGGGATACACTAGGTTTATCCCATTAGAGGGGATTAGAGAGGCCATTAGACATCCACAAGAATTTGCCTACCAAGAGATTAGGAGGCACAGTCTATAAGATCACTTTCACTCCAACACCAATTGCAAGTTCGGGGACTTTAAAAACTGCCTTGATATTTAATAATTCACTAGAAAGATTCACAGAATTCACTGAAAGCCATTCTATCCATATTTATGGTCTGCTACGAGGAAAGAATACTGATTGAAATCAGCCAACAGAAGAAGCTCGTAGCAGAGTCCAGAAATACCAGACATGGAACTTACATTGTCCTCTCCCCATGGAGTCGGGACAGCATTGTTCTACTGGTGTGAATGTGAACAATATGCGTGGAATACTCACGAATGGGGACGCTCATCTGAGCCTCAGTATTTGGAGTTTTTATTGGCATCCATTGTGGAGGCATGATCGATTGCTCACGTGACTGATCCTAACTTCCAGTACCACATAAGTCAAATTCCCTACCCTAAATCGCATTGTTAAGACTATTTTGCATGATCCAAGGCTCTTAGGCAAATAAAGATGCTCCTTTCAGGCGTGACATTTTCAAAGGCTTAAAGATAACCTCTCAGAAGCAAAGGGCAGAGGCTGGACTTCTTCTGGGGCAAGGTTAAATTCTTTACTGCACAACATCCAAAAGGAAGTGTGAGGTAAACAGTTGGTATATGAATCTGGAGCTCAATAGAAATATCTGAGCTAGAGCTAGAATGGTTGGGGGTGGTCTTAGACATAGGGATGTTATTAACAGCCAGGGCTAGATAGAGGGAATTTGAGGGCCTTGAATAAATCCTGAGCACCCAGCATTTGGAGGTATCCAAAGAGCCTGAATTCAGAGAAGGCAATGGCACTCCACTCCAGTACTCTTGCCTGGAAAATCCATGGACGGAGGAGCCTGGTAGGCTGCAGTCCATGGGGTCGCTGAGGGTCGGACACGACTGAGCGACTTCACTTTCACTTTTCACTTTCCTGCATTGGAGAAGGAAATGGCAACCCATTCCAGTGTTCTTGCCTGGAGAATCCCAGGGACAGGGAAGCCTGGTGGGCTGCCATCGATGGGGTCGCACAGAGTCGGACACAACTGAAGCAACTTAGCAGCAGCAGCAGCAGCAGCAAAGAGCCTGAATTAACAGAGGACACCAGTTAGTATCAGCCAGTGAGGTAGGAGAACACTAGACACTTTCAGAGAGCTTCTGGTATAGCTATCTATCTATCTCTTTACCTATCTATCTACTTACTTATCTACCTATGAAAATGATTAAAGGTGTCAGAAAACTCGCATACAACAGAGTTTAAAGGAAAAATAATTTATTAGTATTTAATGGAATGCTTAATATGCATTAAAACTTATGCTTGCATTGTGCACAAACTCTTTGAGCTATCTTCTCCTGTAAATCCCCCATTTTATGAAAATTACTAACATTTAGTAAGTGCTTAATATGAGTTAAGGCTGGTGTTCAATTATGCAGAAGACTCTGTGAGGTATTTTCTCTATTAAATCTTCCACATTACAGAAGAGGCATTATGGCTTAAGAGAGTAAAATAGCTGGACCAGGGCCAAACTAGATTCTCTCCACACCTGCCTGACTTCAGAGGTCTTGTGATTAAGCACGAGGCAACACAGCTTCAGTCTGGGCACTGGGTACTGAGGACGGAATGAGGGGCCCTTAGTGAGGACAAAAGTGCTTCCTGCAGGGCCGCCATTTAGAAGCAGATGGATGGCTCAGCAGGTGAAGAATAGCCTGCAATGCAGGAGACTTGGGGGACAAGGGTTTGATCCCTAGGTCGGGAAGATACCCTGGAGGAAGAAAATGGCAACCCACTCCAGTATTCTTGCCTGAAGAATCCCATGGGCAGAGGAGCCTGGTGGGCTACAGCCCAAAGGGTGGCAAAGAGTCGAGCACGAAAGAGTGACTAAGAACTATAGAACTGTTCTATGTAGCAGCAGAGGGCAGAGCCAGGGCCCACCCTTGTCTGCTGAGAAGATTTCATTTCACACAGAGAAGACTTCCTGGGGTCTAGGGCTCTCTGAGTCAGGCTCATGTGGTGTGGGAGGTGTGCAGGCTCGGCGAGCCATGGTCACAGAGGGTAGCCACGTGTCCTCTCTCCAGCTAACCTGCTGTTCCTTTGATGTGGACCCCATGCTTTCTGAATCATTATGTGTAACCCAAATACCACAATCCCCACTCCTCTAAAGTTTTTCTTCTGAGGCCTTCACTGCCGTTGGGGACATACCTGTGTTGTTGCCATATAAAGCTATACTGAGCACTAATTATATGCCAGATGCTATGTTAGAAGTGTCTCAACAACCCCGTGAGGTTGATAGTATTCCCATTTAAAGGTGGGAGGAGAAAAAAATGAAGCCTGAAGCTACTGTGTTTCTCTATGAGAAGCATTCTACAAAATGTGATTATCCCCAGCTCCAAACCAAGCATGGCATCTAGGCTAGTACCTAATTCTCAGGCTTGCCCATGCATGGAGGAAAATGGGATATTGAATACTTAAAAGACGTTATTGTCGCATTAATGCAGAAGCTTGGCGTGATCACAATGTGAAATTTACCTGGTAGCTCAGCAGTGAAATTGCAGCTAATTAATTTTGCCTGACTTGATAGAATCCTCCTCAGTCTTTAATCTTCTGTCTGCATTTTGCCAAAAGATGAGTGGGGGGATATGGATGGAAATGTAGTCTGTAACCTGCAAAGTAGCTTCTGTGTGTGGCCACTTGGCATTTCCTCTGTAGGCCACACAGGGTATTCAAGCACAGACATTTTCTTCTCATGGGGGTCTGGGTGGAAAGAAAGCTGGAGGCTCTTAGGACTGTAGAGCAATTGAAAATAAGGAATCTGGAGAAGGAAAGACAAGGGGATTTAAGAGTCTAGGTGTACAGATTTGGTGGAGAAATTCAGAGAATATTTTTCAAGCTGGAAAGGTTCTTAGAAATCATCAATTCTATTCCAAACCTCCATTATAATATTGCAATTGTCTTTAAGCTAATTTGGACTGACCCTGGGAACTTGACCCGGGAGGATCAAGTTTGGACAAGGACCCCTGAGCCTACCATCCTGGGCTTGGTAAAGCCCAAGGGTTGAGGGTGACATCTGAAAATAATCTGTGGCTGCAACCATGAGGAACAGCATCCGATCCATTTAGTTCTGACTGAACCGTGCCTGACCTCATCTAGACGCATTGGCTGGTGGAGGGACCCCTGTTAAGCCAAGGTTGGGGTTCCAGCCTGGGCTGCTGAACCAACTTAGGTCTCAAGCTAAGGGAGCACAGCAGCAGGGGTCCCTCAAGCCATGACTACGAGTCCCCAAAGCATGCCAAAGCTCCTTTTGGGGAAACTTGTAGAATGTTTGCTGTTTTGCTGGTCAAAATCAGGACCCTTCCCAAACTTAAGCCATTTCTCAGAATTCTCTCTCTCTCTCTCTCTTTTTTTTTTTTTTGCTGTGGATGATTTTAAAGTCTTTATTGAGTTTGTTACACCATTGCTTCTGTTTTTTATGTTTTAAGTTTTTTTTTGGCCGTGAGGCACGTGGGATTTTTAGCTCCCTGACCAGGGATTGAACCCCCACCCCCTGCATTGGAAGGCGAAGTCTTAGTCACTGAACCACCAGGGATATCCCTCAGAATTCTCTTTTTTTCCTTTGCTTGACCCTGTCTTTTTTAATGTTCCCATTAGCCATCCTGTTCTATAGCCTGATAAGAAGCAGTCTTCCCATCTTTCTCCATTCTTGCTGGTTCTACCAGTTGGTCTCTAGCCCCCTGGGAATACCAGTTCATGAAGGGCTGAGCTTCCCAAGAAAAGGAAGTTGAGTTTAGAAGTGTTGGAGAACCCCTGAAGGTTTCTTCTCTTTTGTTAGATTCTTTGTAATTCAATAACATTTATTTTTATAATGGTGGTTAAATTTACAGAAAAAATTGCCAAGACAGAACAGAGAATTCCTGTGTACATCTCACCCAATTCCCCCTATTGTTAACATCGAATATTAGTGCAGCAATTTTGTCACAGTGCATGCGTGCTCAGTTGCTCAGTCATGTTTGACTCTTTGAGACCCCATGGACTACAGCCTGCCAAGCTCCTGTGTCCATGGAATTTTTCCAGGCAAGAATACTGGGGCGGGTTACTATTGCCTTCTCCAGGGGATCTTCCTCACCCAGGGATCAAAGCTGTGGCTTCTGTGTCTCCCATATTAGCAATGGGATTCTTTACCACTGAGCCACCTGAGAAGCCCTGTCACAGTGAATGAATCAATATTGATATATCATTATTAACTACAGTTTGTACCTCATTCAGTCTTCCTGAGTTTTTATCTAATGTCCCTGGTCTGCTTCGGGATCCCATCAGGGATATCAGATTTCATTTCATTGCCATGTCTCCTTTGGCTGCCCTTGGCTGTGACGATTTCTCAGACCCACCAAAGTCTTTTAAATAGGGGTGATATCTGGTCAGATTTGTGTTTTGGAAAACTCTGCTCTAGAGTGATGGAAGGTAGGTATGCTCTTAGAGATGGATCTCAGGGTGTCTGCTGGCATCTAGGCTCAGACCACTAGTCTGCAGGGCAGGGGTCTGGAGGGGGGGCTATGCTGCTCACTGGGTCAGGGTCATGCTCTGTCCCTGCCAGCAGCATTGTCAAGAAACCTACTCTTTTTGTCTAGGTTTTTAGATTTTTAGTGTATAATTGTTCAATTTATTATTGTTTCATTTATATTGTGTCTGTTGCTAGTTCCTATTTCATTCTGTTTATTTTAATATTTCCCCCTTTTATTTAGACAGGTTTTGTCAAAGTTCTATGCTGTTAATTTATCAAAGAACTAGCTTTTGGCTTTGTTAAATGTCTATTTTTTGATTATTAATTTCATTCATTTTTGCCTTTACCTGTATTATTTTCTGCTTTTTTTCTTTTATTTGCTGTTACATTTTCTGCAACTTCTTGAATTGACTATTTGCTTTCAATTTTTGTTTTAATTTTCCTTGATGAACTTATAAATATCTGAAAAGTTTGGCTTCTGTTATTCCTACAGATTTTGAAATGGGGTGTCTTAATTGTTACTGAGTTTTTAAGTATTTATTAACTTTACTTATGATTTTTTAGCCATCAACTCATTAGTAATATGTAATCCTGTTTCCTGATACAGAAGGTTTTGAACTTAAATTTTTGTTGATAATTTCTAATGTTATTATGTTCTGAGTAGAGAACATTCCTCTGTGATACTGAATCCTTAGAATTTTCTGACACTCCCATGGCTTAACACATGCTAATTTCTTGGTGCATATTAAGTATTCAATTAAAAAATTTCATTTTATATTTATTGGGTGTGAAGTCTTCTACATTCAATACCTGCGTTATTCAGATACTCTATATTTTTGCTCAATTTTATTCCTTTATTTATCAGTTTCTGGGAGTGAGTATTCATTTCTCAGCTGTAACTGTAAATTTATACATTTATTCCCACAGTTCTGTCAGTTATTTCTTTATATATTTTGAAATTATATTGTAAAGTGTATGAATATTCCTAATTATTAATATATTTTCTTACTCTGCTATTCTCTTTGATCAATACATAATGTTGTTACTCTTCTTGTTTTGAATTCCATTCTGTCAAGTGTTAAGATTGCTCTCCCAGCTTTCTTTGGCTTCATATTTGCCCCGTTTATCTTTCCCCCATTAAAAACTTTTTAAGGTTTTCTCTATTTTTTTTGTTTGAAAGGTGTCTAAGACAAGATATTGTTGGATACTTTTAATGAATCCATTGTGGGGGGGGTGTCATTTTAAACTGTTGTTTGATCCATTTGAATTTTTTATTATTAGATTATGTTCTTTATTTTGATTTAGCATTTGATCTGGGAAGCTGGTCTTTAGTGAGATTTGAATTTGTATTTTAGTTTTGTCATTTATTAGCATGAAACTAAGCATATTTTCTATTTTAACTTAATTTCTTTCATTTCTTTTGCAATAGAATGCATAATAACATGCATCTTGCATAACTGTTGTGAGATTAAATGTTTACAAAGCACTTAACAAAATAGTTATCATATAATAACCATTTGACTCATCTCTCTACTCACTTTCCTCTTTATTGAGGAAGCATATCCTACTCTTCAGAATAATATTCAAAGATGTTTCCCATAAAATTTGCCATATTTTGGCACTGAGTGACCCATGATTTCTGCCCCACTCGATAGCTTTTCTTAATCTTTTCTTTTTTCAGTTAGTCTCCAGATACTTTGTGCCATTTGTCAATACCCAGAATGGGAGTGATTTATTTTGACTTAACTTAAAATATGTCATGATTTATTACCTTTAATATCATTTTTCAGGGAAGATAGAAAAATATATACTCAAACTCTTTAAACCGAGGGATGAACTTCAATCTTTGCAGTGAATTAGTTTGGTGGAATTTAGTTCTGTTCATTCAGGGGGCCAGCCCTCAAGAATTTTTACTTTTACTTGAGGATGAATTAGGGAACATTCTCTGTTTGAAACAAGAGGCTTGCTGTACTGTCACAGGAAACCTTTTTTTTTTGGAAATTAATTTATTTAATTGGAGGCTAATTGCTTTACAATATTGTAGTGATTTTTGCCATACATTGACATGAATCAGCCATGGGTGTACATGTGTCCCCCATCCTGAACCTCCCTCCAACTTCCCTCCCCATCCCATCCTTCAGGGTCGTCCCAGCGCACTGGCCCTGAGTGCCCTGTCATGCATCGAACCTGGACTGGCGATCTATTTCACATATGGTAATACACATGTTTCAATGCTATTCTCTCAAATCATCCCACCCTTGCCTTCTCCCACAGAGTCCAAATGTCTGTTGTTTACATCTGTGTCTCTTTTGCTGTCTCATATATAGGGTCATTGTTACCATCTTTCTAAATTCCATATATATGTGGTAATATACTGTGTTGGTGTTTTCCTTTCTGACTTACTTCACTCTGTATAAGGGGCCCAGTTTCATCCATCTCATTAGAACTGATTCAAATGCATTCTTTTTAATAGCTGAGTAATATTCCATTGTGCATACGTACCACAGCTCTCTTATCCATTCATCTGCTGATGGACATCTAGGTTGCTTTCATGTCCTGGCTATTGTAAACAGTGCTGCGATGAACATTGGATTACACGTGTCTCTTTCAATTCTGGTTTCCTTGGTGTGTATGCCCAGCAGTGGGGTTGCTGGGTTGTATGGCAGTTCTATTTCCAGTTTTTTAAGGAATCTCCACACTGTTCTCCATAGTGGCTGTACTAGTTTGCATTCCTACCAACAGTGTAAGAGGGTTCCCTTTTCTCTGCACCCTCTCCAGCATTTATTGTTTGTAGACTTTTTGATAGCAGCCATTCTGACCAGCAAGAGATAGTACCTCATTGTGGTTTTGATTTGCATTTCTCTGATAATGAGTGATGTTGAGCATCTTTTCATATATTTGTCAGCCATCTGTATGTCTTCTTTGGAGAAATGTCTGTTTAGTTCTTTGGCCCATTTTTTGGATTGGGTCATTTATTTTTCTGGAATTGAGTTGTGGGAGCTGCTTGTATATTTTTGAGATTAATTCTTTGTCAGTTGCTTCATTTGCTATTATTTTCTCCCATTCTGAAGGCTGTCTTTTCACATTGCTTATAGTTTCCTTCATTGTGCAAAAGCTTTTAAGTTTAATTAAGTCCCATTTGTTTATTTTTGCTTTTATTTCCATTCCTCTGGGAGGTGGGTCATAGAGGATCCTGCTGTGATTTATGTCAGAGAGTGTTTTGCCTATGTTTTCCTCTAGGAGTTTTATAGTTTCTGGTCTTACATTAAGCTCTTTAATCTATTGTGAGTTTCTTTTTGTGTATGGTGTTAGAAAGTGTTCTAGTTTCATTCTTTTACAAGCAGTTGACCAGTTTTCTCAGCACCACTTGTTAAAGAGATTGTCTTTTCTCCCTTGTATATTCTTGCCTCCTTTGTCAAAGATAAGGTGTCCAGAGGTGTGTGGATTTACCTCTGGGCTTTCTATTTTGTTCCATTGATCTATATTTCTGTTTTTGTGCCAGTACCATACTGTCTTGATGACTGTAGCTTTGTAGTAGAGCCTGAAGTCAGGCAGGTTGATTCCTCCAGTTCCATTCTTCTTTCTCAAGATTGCTTTGGCTATCTGAGGTTTTTTGTATTTCCATACAAATTATGAAATTATTTGTTCTAGTTCTCTGAAAAATACTATTGGTAGCTTGATAGGGATTGCATTGAATCTATAGATTGCTTTGGGTATTATACTCATTTTCATTATATTGATTCTTCCAATTCATGAACATGGTATATTTCTCCATCTATTTGTGTCATCTTTGATTTCTCTCATCAGTGTTTTATAGTTTTCTACATATAGGTCTTTTGTTTCTTTAGGTAGATTTATTCCTAAGTATCTAACAAACAAAAGCCCAGGATGAGATGGCTTCACAGGTGAATTCTACCAAAAATTTAGAGAAAAGCTAACACCTATCCTACTCAAACTCTTCCAGGAAGATAAACTGCCAAACTTGTTCTATGAGGCCACCATCACCCTAATACCAAAATCAGACAAAGATGACACAAAAAAAGAAAACTACAGGCCAATATCACTGATGAACATAGATGCTAAAGTCTTCAACAAAATACTACCAAACAGAATCCAACAACATATTAAAAAGATCATATGTCATGACCAAGTGGACTTTATCCCAGGGATGCAAGGATTCTTCAATATTTGCAAATCAATCAATGTGATACACCATATTAACAAATTGAAAGATAAAAACCATATGATTATCTCGACAGATGCAAAGAAAGCCTCTGACAAAATTCAACATCCATTTATGATAAAAACCCTCCAGAAAGCAGGAATAGAAGGACCATACCTCAACATAATAAAAGTCATACATGATAAACCGACAGCAAGCATTATCCTCAATGGTGAAAAATTGAAAGCATTTCCCCTAAAGTCAGGAACAAGACAAAGATGCCCACTCTCACCACTACTATTCAACATAGTTTTGGAAGTTTTGGCCACAGCAATCAGAGAATAAAAAGAAATAAAAGGAATCCAGATTGGAAAAGAAGAAGTAAAACTCTCACTGTTTGCAGATGACATGATCCTCTACGTAGAAAACCCTAAAGACACAACCAGAAAATTACTAGAGCTAATCAATGAATATAGTAAAGTTGCAGGGTATAAAACTAACACACAGAAATCCCTTGCATTCCTATACACTAATGATGAGAAAACAGAAATAGAAATAAAGGAAACAATTCCATTCAAAGGAAACCTTTTAAAAGTGAATCTGTAATAGAAAACTGGAGATGGACTTTGCAGCAGCTAGAAAGTGTTTTGACTTGATGGAAGTAAAACTAATGCATTGTCAGAAAATTAAGTAAACAAGTTTGCCAAAGTGTATAGAACAGACACAGGCAAAACTAATGAGTGTTAAGGGGAGACTGGAAGTATTAGGTAATTGTTGGTACAACAGACAGTACCTGAGAAAGAATTTGAGGAGGTGTAGAAGGTTGGAGATGTTCTAGGTAGACTGGGGAAGGGGCATTTAGATGGAGAGGGCAGCATATCCTGAGGAATTTAGGTGCGGAACAGCACAGCTCCCTGTGCACCGACAAGTGGCTCTACATTGGGCCTGGAGGGGCAGGAAAATGGTTATTGCTTGTGCATTTCTGGCTGCACTCAGATGGACTGGAAGCAGCAGGCGGGTGCTAGCAAGCACAGTGTTTTCAGAGGTTAGTCTGCATTTCCTAAAGACCTCCGAGGCATCAAGTTAAGGGAGGATTGGTTGTTCGGGGGAAGGCCACAGACAGGCAGACAAGTTGGGAAGTTATGGCAATCATCCATGTGACAGACAGCAAAGACTGGAATTTGGTCATGTCATCTGGGAATGGAGAGAAGGGGATATGTTTGCATTGGATCAAGGAGACAAATTGACAACACTTCACTATTGATTGGATATAGGACTTCAGGACTGACTCCCACTTTCTGGAGTGAGTGACTGAACAGATGAGAAAACCAGTCATCAGGATGGAGCCTCTACAAAGAAGAGACAGTGGGGAAGACAAGGAGCTCAATTCGGGACCTGTTGAGGTGAGGGTGCCTTTTCAGAAACCTTCCCCTCACCACTCAAATCTTGTCCTCATTTTAATAGGGTGCTTGTTGAAACCAACTGTCACTTACCTGCCTCTGTTGTTGGCACATCATAGCAGCTCAGTTTCAAACACGTGGCGATTTAGGGAAAGTCATACATTAGAAGAGAGCCTGGAGCTAGAGCAGTCTTGGAGAAACGGTGCAGGAGTTGAAGACAGACTCAGTGTACCATGAGTTTTAGCTACTCAGATCCTCAGGAAACTCCTTACAGTGGACAAAACCTGCTGCATCTCTGAAGTATGGTAAGCCGGTGGGGCCAGGTGGAGGGAAGAAACTAAGGCCAAAACTCATGCAGGAGATGGCTGTGAAATGGTGGGAGTTCTCTGGCCAGTATTCAACCCCGGAGGAGGTTGATGCTGGGAACAGTAAGAGAGTGATTTCTCCCCTAAGGGCAGGCAAGTGGGCTGGTGCCTTCAATGCCTTCTCATTGCCTTACTTGGCTCACAGGACAATGACGGGGGTATTTGCCCCAAGGTGGGAAGAATGAGAGGTGGAAACATGAGGAAGAGGGCAAGCCAGGCTTGTTAGGAACCTCCCAGGAGTTCTGTGGTCCCCAAGTGAGGTGGTGCCTTCTCCTGCCCTGCAGCCCAGCCACTCTGCACCTCACACTGATCTCCAGCCAGGCTCTCCTGACACCTTCCCTGGCCCCGATCCTCTTTCCATGGGAAAGTCACTACATTGGTGGGGAAAGGAGCACTGCAGAAGGAAGATCCAGGGAAGTCTGTATCACTGCCTACCTGAAAAGTGAGCTAAAGTCCTAATTTGTAGTGGATATCATTTATGTTTTAATAGAGGTTCTATAGATACTATCTCATACTCCAGCCAAATTCCTAGAATTTTGGTGATTTTAGGTCTTCTTATGGAAGGGCATTCAGTCCTGCAACAAGATGTCCTTGTTTGGGCTAATGTACATGATGACTTTTTCAGTTTTGTGGTTGTTCAGCTGGGGATTTGTGGGACATGACACAGGCAGCACAAACCAGTGACACAGTGCTCTCCTCAGCTGGGTGGAAGTCTGGGAATTAAAACACCGTTTGCTGCTCATTATTGATTGATTGGGGAGGTAATTTATTTATGAAGGTTGCTTTCACTGCAGTAGCAGGGGGACTGGTTTGCTAATGAGACAGTCACAGGACATGGAGTTCTCTACATGAGGGGGGCAAAGTCATGAGGGCCAAAAACATGGGTTTTACATCCAAGTGATGTGAGGTGGATTCCTGCCCCCATTATTTATTTACTGGGTGACCTTGACTTCCCTGTATCTCAGTTACCACACCTATAAAATTAGGGCAATGATATGTGCCTCAAGGGGCCATTGCAAGGATTGGATGAGATAAAGAAAAGAAGGTACCTGCAACTCAGTAGGTACTTCATCAGGGTGACTTTTCCTCCCCTCTAGAGAAGCTGGATTGGAAGAAAGATAGCAACTAGAAGCAGATAACCTGGAACCAAGTGCCATGGCTAATCCTTCCAGCTCTGAGAAGCTCTTAGTCTCTGAGACACTTGCCTCATCTGTATGAGAGGATTAATATCATTGTTCTCTCTGATGATTCCTGATAGACGCTATGAGGTCCTCAACTTATAGTGTTGAAAATCCTTTAAGAGCAGTGAAGCCTTCCTAGTTACTGTGATGTAGGAGGATGTGTGTGAAGGGTCAGGATGGAGAGTGAAGGGTGTGAGTCTGTCTAGATAGGATTTGTAGGTGGAGAATATTCACTCAGTATCCGACAGATATTTGTTAGTATGGGTTTGCTGCCGCTGTTGCTGCTAAGTCGCTTCAGTCGTGTCCGACTCTGTGTGACCCCATAAACAGCAGCCCACCAGGCTCCCCCATCCCTGGGCTTAAGCTACGTCAATTCTAGGAGTTAACATGGTCTGTAGGAGTGTATGGAGGTGGGATTGATCCTCATGTTAAATCAGAGGAAGGCAGTGGGATCCCTCTTGACATGAAGTACCCTTGAGAGGAAGACAGCATCATGGTGCAAATGCCTGGCTGCTGGTCAAGAGACCACTATAGGAGGGGTGAGGTGAGATTGCCAGGAAGCCTGTCCTTCACTCCAGACCCTTGGGACAGATGCCTGAGCCTTAAAATAAGCTAATCTGAAGGGGCTATACCTACTGATCTTCTACAACCCAGCAGTGATCCCGGTACCAACCAAACCTACGGTAATACATTTTGAGTGAACAAATGTTTTGAGTGTCTTTGTGGGACACAGAAAAGACAAGGCCCTGATAGATTTGGAATTGAGGATGGCAGTGGCATTGACTTTAGTGCTCTTTGCATTGAGCTTTGGCATCTAATGAGCATCTGTGCCTAGTTGGGCACTGGGTTGTGGGCCTCACTTTTTGAGTGAGTGAAGGAAGGAGAAATTCCCATAAAAGGTGCTGGAGGACAAGAGGCAAATTGCAGATACCTAGTGGTAGCTCTGAGGTCTCATTCTCAACAGTCATGTGTGAAACCTCTTGGCCACTTTGAGAACTGGAAGGAACTTGAGAGGGATCAATGTTTCCATGGGACACATTGTAGTTGTAGTTAGAGAAGCATTTTTGATAACCAAGCTATTGTATATGTGTAGGGAATGTTGGATAGAAACAAAGATGCATGAAGTAGAGTCCTCATACCTAATAGAATTTATAATCTAGTCCTGAAGTGGACATGTACATCCCTGATGTAGGAAGGAGGGAAGTAATTAGGGTCAGAAGAGGGGTCAAGGACAGGTGACATGAGTACTCAATGGAGGGTAAAGTGTCATCTGGCCAGAAAATCAATGTAGGAGTGGGCTTTGATCTAGGCGGTTGCCTCTACCAACGTCACATGTGTATCGTGTTCCTCTCAACTGTAGCCAGAGAAGTAGGCTCATGAGAGGAAGACATGGCTGTGGGATCTTTGCTTCTTGTCCCTCCAGTCAGATCTTAGAGATACCAAGTTTCCCTCATCAGAACTCTCTGCAGCTTGACGCTGATAGTCTGGCTTCCATGTGTGTGCTCAGTCACCTCAGTTGTGTCCGACTCCCTGTGACCCCATGGACCATGGCCCCCACCAGGCTTCTCTGTCCATGGGATCCTCCAGACAAGAACACTGGAGTGGGTTGCCATTTCCCTCTCCAGTGATAAAGTATGAAGTGAGTGAAGTGAGTAAAGTGAAGTTGCTCAGTCGTGTCTGACTCTTTGTGTCCCATGGACTGTAGCCTACCAGGCTCCTCTGTCCATGGAATTCTCCAGGCAAGAGTACTGGAGTGGGTTGCCATTTCCTTCTCCACTGGCTTCCACAGAGCCACCTAATTAATCTCCCTGAAGCATGACCATTTATGTCACGACTCTGCTCTCAAACCTTCAATGCCTCCCAATTGCCTCTGCAAAGATTTTTCAAACTTCCCTGATGATAAGAATCTCTCACTGGAATATCAGGACTTTCCCCTGGAAATTCTAAATCAGGATGTTTAGGTTGTTCCCCAGCAATCCATTTCCAAAATAAGCACTTAAGATGATTCTTAACCTCAAGTAAACTTGAGAAACCTGCAGAATAAATTCTAAACTCGTAAACCTAACACTCTGGAGAATGCAATAAAGTAGTCTGCAGAAAGAGAGAATGGACAATATTCTGGGAGAGGTGAGGATGAAAGAGACGGAGCTTTCAACTTTTTATAAGACACCCTGTGTTCTGACAATAAAGACCTTTGTTTTGCCTAAAAATGCATGAACAACCAAGGGATCTTGCTAATATATGAAAGATATTAAGAGGTACACAGATTGGTGAAAACACTTTCATCTCCCCTGACTCCACCTGGAGAAGGTAGCTCAGCTTTGTTACCCTCTCTTACTTTTTCTTTCCTTTTTTCCCCTCTGAATCTCAGTGAAAGGAATGTAGAGTTTATCAGATGCTAGAATATCCTTGATCTACTTCAAACTTCTCTTTGTTACCCAAATTCATTCTAGAGCACACTCAGTAAGTCCTTTGGTGTCTCCCTGAGGAGATATCTCTGCTTGGATACCTGGAATGATGGGGAGCTCACTATCTTACATAATACTCTTCATATTTTAAGAATTTCAGTGGTTAAAATTCATTTTTATCTTTCAGCCTTGAATCAAGCTTGACTCTCTAAAATGAACCAGAACAATTCTGTTCTCTTTTTCACATTATTTTTCAGCTATTTGAGATTTGATACATGTTTAATCTTCTCTTCTGTAACTAAACTTCTCCTTGGCTTTTACACATAATTCCTCACATTATTATTATTATTTTGAGTTAGCCTGGCTTCTTGGTAGCTTTTCTTTGGGAATGCTCCAGTTTATCAGTTTTCCTCTTAAAGTGAACACAGCCCTCTATGTGGGGTTTGGTTAGGAAAGATGATCATGTCCCTTACTCTGGCAGTGAAAGTTTGTTAAACTAAATGTAGTATGTGTGTGTGTGTGTATGTAGTATATATGTAACATATGTGTAACATACATGTCATATTAGCTAGGGTATAAATATTTTGGTAATACATTTGTTGGTTACTTTATAGCTAATTTATCACACCACTGACTCAGAGACCCTTCCAGGCAGCAAAACCTCTGACCCTTTTCACAAATACTGTCAAGCCAGGTCTCTCAGCTAACATTCTGCATTTTTCCAGGCATCCCCAGGTCTTTAGAGGAACGTCAGGATTTTGAGTTTTCTTTTGCAAGAGTAAAGTCTAGAATTAGCATGGCGCTGGGTTCGAAGTTTGACTCCTGGATCTGGTTCCAGCTCTACCCTTGACTCGCACTGTGACGACTCCACCTTCTTCTCACTGGGTCTCAGTTTTTCTCTTCTATAATCCAGGAGGCCAGGATCATGATATGGGTTTCCAGCCAACCTCTGGTTTTGGCAAGGTTCTATGGAAAGGGCAGAGATGAGCTCATAAAAATGTATCCATACCTCAACCCCACTCCTGTTGGAGAGAGGGAGGCTCAGGGAGAGGTTGGAAAAGTAGGATGCTGGGAAAGGTCCATGTGCTGAGCATCAGTGGGACCCATACCTGCTCTAGGTGTCAGTGGAGCACAGTTCTGTGGCACGGGTGAGGCTGGCTGGGTTAAGCCTGTAGTTTCTGGATGGATAAATAAGGCTACATGTGGAATCTCTATAGCCAAAGGCAGGGGCTTCCACCAGCTTCGTGGCATAAGCAATTCAGGGTATAGGCAACTAAGATCTGCTGAGGATGTCAGTGGATCCCTTAGATAACGTCAGGCATGGGTGCTGGGGAAGGAGCTTCAGGAACGTGGCGAGGAGGCAGGGCACTGTGCTCCCCGACCCCATCCTTCCCAGTGCCTGCTCCCTGCTCCCCACTCCCTGCCCAGGGCCAGTGATCCTTGGAATTTGAGGTGTGTGCTGTCATCCTGGTGCAGGCACAGATGGAGGGGTAGTGAAGCAGCACCGTTTGTTTTTGGGAAGCAACAAAACAGAAAACCTTGTGTCATTTTAACAAAGAAAAAATGAAACAGCAGGCAATTAGGCAGGAGTGTATCAATTAGTGAGCCAGAAAAATGTTTTATAGTATTTTGATGATTCAACACTGTCAAATAAAAATGACATAAAAAAACAACCCCCGAAACAAATACCAGAAAACCCACAGAAATCATTAAATAATCAACTTCATTTAAATGCACTTAAAATACATGGAAACAGAAAAAAAAAATCGAGAGATCCATTTGGTAGGGAACAGAGTTACTATGATGTGATTGAGCCCCCCCTTTTGTTAAAGGAATACACTTGCACCAATTCTCTTCTCCTGTGCTCCTTTCAACATGGTTTCCTTTTGGCCAACAAACTACTGTGAGCTTCCATCCACACCCAGCCTGGAAAATGTAGCTTAGTCTCTGCACACGGCAGCCAGGGACAGAGAAAGCACCTCCCTTTTGGGTCTGACGCCACAGGCTACTCCTCAGCCAGATCAAGGATCATATGGAATAAGTCATGCAAGTTGGAATCTATAAGGGAGAAGAGTGTATTTTGTCATGACCTGGTCTTTGGATTGGATTGGACTGCAGCGACTTAGCACGCACACACCAGCTTTGATACTCACTAGCTATGTGACCTCAAGGAAGATATACCTTAGCTCTGGTAGGTCCAGTTTCTTCATTTGTAAATCAGGGTAATGATTCCTGCTTCAATAGTTTATTGTTGGGATTACCTGAGAAAATACATAAAAAGCAAGTGACCTATTGTAGGTCCTAAATACATGCTATTTCTCTCCCTCCTCAGAGCTTCAGTCTCAAGTATAATCAGCATTTTCCATCCTGACTTGCCTTAGGAGTAAAAGGAAGGGCCATTTGGCTTGTGGTGACCACAAGTAGACTTGCTGGGTACCGGGCTCTGGAAGATTTTCTGGAAGATTTGTAGAAAGTTACTTTCTATCTATAGGGACTGGTTCCCTCATTTTCAAAATAGTTTTACCTCTAGAGGAAGCCTGTACAAGGAATTGAATGTCTTTTTCACCATCATCTCCCTCTTCTCTCTAAGTGGAGTGTGCAGGTCAGTTTCCATTTGCTTTTTATCTTCTCATTGAAGTAAGTCCTTCAGTTTTGGAATATTTTTGTTGTTGTTCAGTCACTAAATTGTGTCTGACTTTTTGTGACCCCATGGACTGCAACATGCCAGGCTCCTCTGTCCTCCACTATCTCCCAGAGTTTGCTTAGATTCATGTCCATTGAGTCAGTGATGCTATCTAATCATCTCATCCTCTGCTGCCCCCTTCTCCTTTTGCCGTCAATCTTTCCCAGCATCAGGGTCTTTTTCAATGAGTTGGCTTTTCACATCAGGTGGCCAAAGGTCTTGGAGCTTCAGCTTCAGCATTAGCATCAGCCCTTCCAATGAATATTTAGGATTGATTTCCTTTAGGATTGACTGGTTTGATCACCTTGCAGTCTGGAGTATACAAAAGTCTGTTTGTGGGGGTGGAATATGGCATATGGGGTAGAGGAGGTCAAAGGGAGTGCTGGGTGAGGTGGAGAGGAGGTTGCAGAGATAAGATGGATCCTGCTGGGATGATTGTCAGTATGTGCAACAGAGTTGTGGTTCAGTAACTCCAGAGGAGCCTTCCTGTGGCTGGCCCCTCAGCCTGGGAGCAGGTGGGCAGAGTTTCCTTTGGGTGAATTGGGGAAAGGCTGAGCTGTCCTGGGCAGACCGTACACCTGTGAGAGTTTGAGCGCCAGTCTGAGATGCACCCTGTGCTGGTCTGGCCCAGAAATGTGCAACACTCAGGTTATTATGATCCTAAAAATGTATTTATTCTCACATCCAGTACCCACAGTGCATCCATTCACATAAAGCCATGTGCTTTGAACCCCACACTTCTAGAACCCCATACCTCAGAGTGGGGCAGCCAATAGAGATCACTTACACAGCTCCATCATGATTCAAACAGG
Organism: Bubalus bubalis; assembly: GCF_019923935.1. Taxonomy (NCBI): domain Eukaryota; kingdom Metazoa; phylum Chordata; class Mammalia; order Artiodactyla; family Bovidae; genus Bubalus; species Bubalus bubalis. Next base: position 155,195,069 of record NC_059160.1, read on the forward strand.
GAAACTGAGTACCAGAGTTCACGGGTCCAAGATGACCCATAGACCTGGAGGCAGGACCCAGCATGCCCCTGGTCCCCCTTCTCCTGTTTCACTCACTGCTGCTCCCTAGGCACAACATTCGTCAATTCTTCAGCTATTTTTTCCAGTATTTATGTTTACTTTTCTGAATTATGAAATTGGACTGCTGTTTTCGACCTTTCAGTTTTAGGCAATTACCCATTGACTTCTCATCAGTAGATGTAGGGTTGGCTCTCCTGTCTTTTGCACCCCCCACCCCTTTTTAGTCTCCTCATCCACCCAAGTCCTCTCAGTTTAATGAAAAACACTGTTCACTAAAGGTCAAGTTGGTCCTATGATTACATTTTCTGTCTTGTACAACTTTTCATTTTCCTGGAATTAAAAATCATACATCAGTTTTCTATTTGCATAATTTCTGGTGTACCTGTCATCATTTTTTCTCCATCAGATATGCGATAAACTTGACAAACAGGTTTTGCCAGATGGAAGCTGCATTTTCAGCCATGTCTTGGATCAGCCCAGTTCCTTACTAGTCTGGCTGGAAGAACAAATGGGTTTATACTAACAGGAGGCATCTGATTTCAGGGGACCTGCTCCATCTGCTCACCCAGGGCCTGGGCTCTCCCTCTGTTACTAAGTCTAAGCACGCTCTGCTCGCCGCATAATAAGCTGATGAATCCAGTGAATCCTAGGTGAGGTGTCGAGGCAAGGAATATGACTTTATTCGGAGAGCCAGCCGACAGAGAAGATGGCAGACTAGCATCTCAAAATAACCATCTTACGGTGGGTCTGGATGCCAGGTTCTTTTTATGGATCAGAGATGGGAGAGTGGGGGAGAGGTGAGGAAACAAAGTAAAAAGGCCATTAATCTTGCAAATATCTCCTAGAAATGGCAAGCCTCAGGCAGGGGGATGTGTTAGTTTCTTTCTTCCTTCCTGCCATCTACAGGTGGACAGCATTCTGAATAAAGGCTCTTTAACAGTCAGGCAGGATTCTCTGAGGCGGACCATTATGTATGATTATTATAACAAAAGCAACAGAAAGCAAGTCAAAGAAACAGTTTGAATATGGAGTCAGAATTGACTTCTCCCTGCAATACTTCCTTGATCTAAGGGCTCTTGGAGTTCTGGGTACTCACGAATGGCTCTGACTCTGGCCATTTTCTGAGACCTTTCTGCTTCTCTGCTCCCTCCAGCTCTCATCATAGCATCTCCCACTGGGGGCTGTTGACTTCTGCTGGATGCCAAACTTAGTACTCTGAAGTTCACGCGATGCCAGCCAGTGATGCAGTACCTGTGACAAAATGGGACTGGTGCTTCTCTGTCCTCTAGGTTACCAGGCGCTAGACGATATTGTCATGGCATTATCAGACCAGGGCTGAGCTCACCACTGCGCTGGGCCCTTCAAACATTCCCTGATGGTTGTGTGAAGGTTTTCTCTTTGTGCTCTGCTCTAACATTGCCCAAGGCCCACATTACCTGTTCACAGGAGTCCAGGCTCTCGTCCACAGGCTGGGTCAATGAGGGACTGCCAGGGCCCTTTCAGTTGGCTCCCTGATCTTTTGCTTGTTGGTATTTCTTCTCCTTCCGACGATGCTCCCTCCCCACATTTCTCTGCTATCCTTGTCACCATCAGCCACTCCCTTCCTTCTCTCCAGCCGTAAATAAATTCAGGGAGCAAAATCCAAGCTCTTGCTTTGGGAAAAACATGTTGGAGCTGGACTGTTGTTTTGTTTTTTAATGTTTTTAATTAAAGGATAATTGATTTACAGAATTTTGTGGTTTTCTGTCATACATTAATAAGAATCAGCCATAGGTACACCCATGTCCCCTCCCTTCCAGACCTCCCTCCCATCTCCCTCCCCATTCCACCCTTCTGTCTGTCACAGAGCCCCGGTTTGAGTTCCCTGAGTCACAGGGCAAATTCCCATTGGCTATTTTCACCAAGATCAGTGTCTGTGTCTTGGAGACTTTGTTTCAGCTTGGAGTGCCCCTGGGGAAACTAGGGGAGGGGAGGGAAGTACACAGAAAACAAATCCATTAATGCTTTGAATCTAATCTGCCTGGGGAGCAATGTAGATGCTGCCCACACCTGGATCTTCAGCATTTTTAAGGGGAAAGCTGCTTTTTGATTTGATTTTTGTTCCCTTTAGGAGCCAGAAAGTTCCTGGGACTGGCCTGTGAGCTGATTCTGCAACATATGTGCGTCATTCCTTCCCTGTCCCTGGGCCACTCTCTGTTTCTGGGTCAAGCCTGTCCTGGCCCATTTCACCTTTGCTGAGCAAGAAGCCCCCAGTCCTCTTCACCAGCCTCTTTTGAACGGATCCAGATCCAGTTTGGGGCTTCCCTGGTGGCTCAGTGGTAAAGAATCTGCCTGCAATACAGGAGACGTGGAACACACAGATTCAATCTCTAGGTCTGGAAGATCCCCTGGAGGAGGTAATGGCAACCCACTCTAGTATTCTTGCGGGAACTCCCCTGGACAGAGGAACCTGGCACGCTACAGTTCAAAGGGTCGCAAAGAGTTGAACATGACTGAGTACTTGAACACACACATAGATCCAGCTTAGGCTCAAGCTGAGCCCTGACAGTCTTGATTTAAATGATATAAGGTTTTTAATTATACTATTTTCAATATAAATTTTTTTAAATTTATTTTTTATTGAAGGATAATTGCTTTACAGAATTTTGTTGTTTTCTGTCAAACCTCAACATGAATCAGCCATAGGTCTCCCATCTCCCTCCCCATCCTACCCCTCTAGGTTGATATGGAGCCCCTGTTTGAGTTTCCTGAGCCTTACAGCAAATTCCCGTTGGCTATCTGTTAGGTAGGTAGAATAGGGAAAAGGAGTCCAAAAAGGCGGTGGCTAAAAGACAAGGAAGGTCCGAGGACCAGAGTGAAGACTTCAGGCAGAACAAATAGAACAAACAGCAGTCCTGGCTAAGCCCAATTTGCATAGGGCAGGCCCAGGTGGAGGAAAAAAAACATATAAAAGGAGGAGCCAAAGCGCTTTCTCTCGGACTCTCTCTCCCGTGATCGTATAGTGGTTAGTCCTCTGCGTTGTGGCTGCAGCAACCTCGGTTCGAATCCGAGTCATGGCACCATAGATGTCACGCGAGTGTATGTTCCTTGGTTCTTTGTCTCGTCACAACAAAGATTTGGAGCAACGGACATTAAAGTCCTCGGCGCATCACAGCTCTTGGGTCTTGGACAAACCATGTTACAGCTCTTAGGCAAATCAGTGTTACAGCTCCATTTTATTTAGAAGATAGCAGGAGAATCCAGGACTCGAAGAGAAGAGAGTGGAGGAGTGCGTGGGGAGGGAGAAAGAGAGAGAGCAAGAGAGAGAGCGTGCGCATGCACGCGGGAGACAGAGTCCGAGAGAAAGCGCTTTGGCTCCTCCTTTTATATGTTTTTTCCCTCCACCTGGGCCTGCCCTATGCAAATTGGGCTTAGCCAGGAGTGCTGTTTGTTCTGTTTGTTCTGCCTGAAGTCTTCACTCTGGTCCTCGGACCTTCCTTGTCTTTTAGCCACCGCCATTTTGGACTCCTTTTCCCTATTCTACCTACCTAACACTATCTATTTTACATATGGTAATGTAAGTTTTCACGTTACTCTTTCCATACATCTCACCCTCTCCTCCCCTCTCCCCATGTCCATAAGTCTATTCTCTATGTCTGTTTCTCCATTGTTGCCCTGTAAATAAATTCTTCAGTACCATTTTTCTGGATTCCTTATATATGCATTCGAATACAATGTTTATCTTTCTCTTTCTTACTCACTTCACTCTGTATAATCGGCTCAAGGTTCATCCACTTCATTAGAACTGACTCAAATGCATTCCTTTTTATGGCTGAGTAATATTCCATTGTGTATATGTACCACATCTTCTTTATCCATTCATCTGTTGATGGACATCTAGGTTGCTTCCATGTTCTAGCTAATGTAAATACTACTGCAATGAACAATGGGCTACATGTGTCTTTTTCAGTTTTGGTTTCCTCAGGGTATATGCCTAGGAGTGGGATTGCTGGGTCATATAGTGGTTTTATTCCTAGTTTTTTTTAAAGGAATCTCCATACCGTCTTCCATAGTGGCTGCATCAATTTACATTCCCACCAACAGAGCAGGAGCATTCCCTTTTCTCCACACCCTCTCCAGCATTTATTATTTGTAGACTTTTGATGATGGTCATTCTGGCTGATGTGAGGTGATATCTCATTGTAGTTTTGATTTGCATTTCTCTAATAATGAGCAATGTTGAGCATCTTCTCATGCATTTGTTAGCCATCTACATGTCTTCTTTGGAGAAATGTCTGTTTAGGTCTTTTCCCCACTTTTTGATTGGGTTGTTTATTTTTCTGGCATTGAGTTGTATGAGCTGCTTGTATATTTTGGAAATTAACCCTCTGTCAATTGTTTCATTTGCTATTATTTTCTCCCATTCTGAGGGTTGTCTTTCACCTTGCTTATAGTTTTCCTTTGCTGTGCAAAAGTTTTTAAGTTTAATCAGGTCCCACTTGTTTACTTTTGTTTTTATTTCAATTGCTCTGGGAGGGGAGTCATAGAGGATCTTGCTTTGATTTATATCATCGAGTGTTCTGCCTGTTTTCCTCTAAGAGTTTTTATAGTTTCTGGTCTACATTTCTTACATTTAGGTCTTTAATCCATTTGGAGTTTATTTTCTGTATTGTGTATGGTGTTAGGAAGTGTTCTAGTTTCATTCTTTTACATGTAGCTGTCCCGTTTTCCCAGCACCATTTATTGAAGAGGCTGTCTTTGCCCAATTGTATTCTTGCCTCCTTTGTCAAAAATAAGGTACCCATAGGTGTATGTGTTTATTTCTGGGCTTTCTATCTTGTTCCGTTGGTCTATATTTCTGTTTTTGTGCCAGTACCAGACTGTCTTGATGACTATAGATTTGTAGTATAATCTGAAGTTAGGAAGGTTGATTCTTCTAGAAAGAAAAATGGAGTTCTTTCTCAAGACTATGCTTTGGCTATTCGAGGTCTTTTGTGTTTCCATATGAATTGTGAAATTTTTTGTTTTAGTTCTGTGAAAAATGCCACTGGTAATTTGATAGGGATCACATTGAATCTGTAGATTGCATTTGGTAGTATAGTCATTTTCACAATATTGATTCTTCCTACCCAGGAAATGTGATATCTCTCCATCTGTTTATGCCATCTTTAATTTCTTTCACTAGTGACTTATAATTTTCTGTGTACAGTTCTTTTGTCTCCTTAGGTAAGTTTACTCCTAGATATTAAATTATTTTTGTTGCAATGGTGAATGGGATTGATTCCTTAATTTCTCTTTCTGATTTTTCATTGTTAGTATATAGAAATGCAAGTGATTTCTGTGTATTGATTTTGTATCATGCAACTTTGCTAAATTCACTGATTAACTCTAGTAGTTTTCTGATACTATCTTTAGGGTTTTCTATTATCCTGTCATCTGCAAACAGTGAGAGCTTTACTTCTTCTTTTCTGATCTGCATTCCTTTTATTTCTTTTTCTTCTCTGATTGCTGTAGCTAGGACTTCCAGAACTATGTTGAATAATAGTCATGAAAGTGGACACCCTTGTCTTGTTCCTGATTTTAGGAGGAATGCTTTCAGTTTTTCACCACTGAGAATAATGTTTGCTGTAGGCTTATCATATATGGCCTTTACTATGTTGTGTTAGGTTCCTTCTATGCCTATTTTTTGAAGAGTTTTAATCATAAATGGGTGCTGAATTTTGTCAAAGGCTTTTTCTGCATCTATTGAGATTATCATGTGGTTTTTATCTTTCAGTTTGTTAATATGGTGTATTGCATTGATTGATTTGTGTATATTGAAGAATACTTGCATCCCTAGAATAAACCCAACTTGATCATGGTGTATGAGCTTTTTGATGTGTTGCTGAATTCTGTCTGCTAAAATTTTGTTGAGGATTTTTGCATCTGTGTTCATCAGTGATATTGACCTGTAAGTTTTCTTTTTTTATGTTGTCTTTGTCTGGTTTTGGTATTAGGGTGATGGTGGCCTCATAGAATGAGTTTGGAAGTGTTCCTTCCTCTGCAATTTTTTTGACAGTTTTAGGATAGACATTAGCTCTTCTCTAAATGTTTGATAGAATTCTCCTGTGAAGCCATCTGGTCCTGGGCTTTTGTTTTTTGGGAGATTTTTGATCACAACTTCAATTTCAGTGCTTGTAATTGGGTTGTTCATAATTTCTATTTCTTCCTGGTTCAGTCTTAGAAGATTGAACTTCTCTAAGAATCTGTCCATTTCTTCCAGGTTATCCATTTTATTGCTATATAGTTGCTCATAAGAGTCTCTTATAATCCTTTGTATTTCTGCATTGTCTGTTGTAACCTCTGCTTTTTCATTTTGAATTTTGTTGATTTGATTCTTCTCTCATTTTTTCTTGATGAGTATGACTAAGGACTTGTCAATTTTGTTTATCTTCTCAAAAAACTAGCTTTTAGTTTTATTAATCTTTACTATTGTCTCTTTCTTTTTCATTTATTTCTGCTTTGATCTTTATGATTTCTTTCCTTTTGCTAATTTTTTTTTGTTCTTTTTTTTTTTTTTCCAGTTGTTTTAGGTGTAAAGTTAGGTTGTCTATTCAATGTTTTTCTTGTTTCTTGAGGTATGATTGTATTGCTATAAACTTCCCTCTTAGAACTGCTTTTGCTGCATCCCATAGGTTTTGAGTTGTCATATTTTTATTGTCATTTGTTTCTAGAAATTTTTTATTTCCCTTTTGATTTCTTCAGTAACCTGTTGGTCATTTAGAAACGTGTTGTTTAATCTCTATGTGTTTGTGTTTCTTATAGTTTTTTTTTCCTTGTAATTGATATCTAGTCTCGTAGTGTTGTGGTAGGAGAAGATGCTTGACACAATTTCAGTTTCTTTAAATTTACTGAGATTTGACTTGTGACCCAAGATGTGTCTCTCCTGGAGAATGTTCCATGTCCACTTGAGAAGAAGGTGTATTCTTCTGCATTTGGATGGAATGTCCTGAAGATATCAATGAGATCCATCTCATCTAATGTATCATTTAAGACTTGTGTTTCCTTGTTAATTTTCTGTTTTGATGATCCATCCATTGGTGTGAGTGTGGTGTTAAAATCTCCTACTCTTATTGTGTTACTGTCAACTTCTCCTTTTATGTCTGTTAGTATTTGTCTTGGAGAAGGCAATGGTACCCCACTGCAGCACTCTTGCCTGGAAAATCCCATGGACAGAGGAGCCTGGTGGGCCACAGTCCATGGGGTCGCTAAGAGTCGGACAAGACTCAGCGACTTCACTTTCACGCATTGGAGAAGGAAATGGCAACCCACTCCAGTGTTCTTGCCTGGAGAATCCGAGGGATGGGGGAGCCTGGTGGGCTGCCATCTATGGGGTCACACAGAGTCAGACACGACTGAAGCGACTTAGCAGCAGCAGTATTTGTCTTATGTGCTGAGGTGCTGCTTTGTTGGGTGCATAGATATTTACAATTGTTATGTCTTCCTCTTGGATCGATCCCTTGATCATTGTGTAGTGTCCTTCCTTATCTCTTGTAATCTTCTTTATTTTAAGGTCTATTTTGTCTGATATGAGGATTGCTACTCCAGCTTTCTTTTGCTTCCCATTTGCATGGAATATATTTTTTTCATCCTCTCACTTTCAATCTATATGTGTCTTTAGGTCTGACTGAAGTGGGTTTCTTATCAGATCAGATCAGCCGCTCAGTCGTGTCTGACTCTTTGCAACCCCATGAATTGCAGCATGCCAGGCCTCCCTGTCCATCACCAACTCCCAGAGTTCACTCAGACTCACGCCCATCGAGTCAGTGATGCCATCCAGCCATCTCATCCTCTGTCGTCCCCTTCTCCTGCTGCCCCCAATCCCTCCCAGCATCAGAGTCTTTTCCAATGCCATATATATGGGTCTTGTTTTTGTATCCATTCAGCCAGTCTGTGTCTTTTGGTTGGAGCATCTACTCTGTTTACATTTAAATTAATTTTTGATATGAATGTTCCTGTTGCCTTTTTCTTAATTATTTGGGGTTGATTTTGTAGATCTTTTTTCTTCTCTTGTATTTCTTGACTATAAATGTCCCTTTAACATTTGTTATAAAGCTGGTTTGGTGGTACTGAATTCTTTTAACTTTTGCTTGTCTGAAAAGCTTTTATTTCTCCAGTTTTGAGTGAGATCCTTGCTGGGGACAGTTGTAGATTTTTCCCTTTCAGTACTTTAAATATATCCTGCCATTCCCTTCTGGCCTGCAGAGTTTCTGCTGAAAGATCAGCTGTTAAGCCTATGGACTTTTGCTTGTATGTTACTTGTTGCTTCTCCCTTGCTGCTTTTGATATTCTTTCTTTGTGTTTAGTCTTTGTTAGTTTGATTAGTATGTGTTTTGGCAAGTTTTTCCTTGGGTTTATCCTGTATGGGGCTCTGTGCCTATTGGATTTGATAATTTCCTTTTCCACGTTGGGGAAATTTTCAACTACAATCGGTTCAAAAATTTTCTCATACCCTTTCTTTTTCTCTTAGTCTTCTGGGACCCCTATAATTCGAATGCTGGTACGTTTGATATTGTCCCAGAGGTCTCTGAGACTATCTTCAGTTCTTTTTGTTTTTTTTTTACTTTATTCTGGTCTTCAGAAGTTATTTCCACCATTTTATCTTCCAGCTCACTGATTCATTCTTCTGCTTCAGATTTTCTGCTATTGATTCCTTCTGCAGTATTTTTAATTTCAGTAATTGTTTTGTTTGTCTCTGTATGTTTATTTTTTAATTCTTCTAGGTCTTTGTTAATTGATTCTTGCATTTTATCCATTTTATTTTCAAGGTTTCTGATCATCTTTACTATCATTATTCTGAATTCTTTTTCAGGTAGTTTGCCTATTTCCCCTTCATTTAGTTGGACTTCTGTGTTTCTAGTTTGTTCCTTCATTTTTGTAGTATTTCTCTGACTTTTCATTATTTTTTTTTTTTTTACTTATTGTGTGTGAGGTCTCCTTTTCCCAGGCTTCAAGCATAGTTGAATTCTTTCCTTGAAGAAGGTTGAATTCTTTCTTCCTTTTGGTTTCTATCCTGCTAAGTTTTGTCCAGTGGTTAGTTTAAACTTTGTATAGGGTGAGAGTTTTTTGTGCTGAGTGTTTTTTGTTGTTGTTGTTGGTTTGTTCGTTTGTTTTTTCTCTGATGGGCAAGGCTGAGTGAGGTGGTAATCCTGTCTGCTGATGACTGGGTTTGTATTTTTGTTTTGTTTGTTGTTTAGATGAGGCGTCCTGCATAGGGTGCTACTGGTGGTTGGATGATGTTGGGTCTTGTATTCAAGTGGTTTCCTTTGTGTGAGTTCTCACTATTGATACTCCTTAGGGTTAGTTCTCTGGTAGTCTAGGGTCTTGGAGTCAGTGCTCCCACTCCAAAGGCTCAGGGCTTGATCTCTGGTCAGGAACAAAGATTCCACAAGTGGTTTGTTATGATATTAAGTGAGATTAAAACAAACATCCCAAAATGAGAGACCAAAGATGAACCCCAGACAAATGGTGGTTACAAAATCAAACAAATAATAATTAAGATAATGGAATATATACACCCACGAGCAAAGTCAAAACAGTCCAACAAAAATAAAGTAGAGTAGATTGACCCAGCAAACAAAAGAAATAAAAAAATTATATTAACCAGTTAAGAATAAAACTAACTAAAGCACAAACTGGAAAACAAAACTGAAACAAGATGCCAATTGGGGACTAAAGCAATGAAAACAAAACTAACAAATATGTCGAGAGGAAAGAAAAGAAAGAAAGAATATATACACAGAATTAAATAGAGGTAGATGAAGATTTATATACATTAAAGATTAACTGCAAGGGGAAAAGAACAGTAGGAATGCCAAAGAATAAATGTATAAAAAATATAATAGGTTTAAAAAATTAAAAATCAAAATTATAAAAAAGAGAAAAGAAAAAAAAATGGAAAAAGAAAGAAAAAAGGAAAAAAGAAAAAAGGAAAACTCCATAGAACTGCAAAAACCCAATGCAGAGGCAGGTGTTTATAACAAGAATAAAAAGTGTGACTGGGTATACACATGTACATATACATATATATACATATACACCCATAAGCAAAATCAAAACAGTCCAGCAAAAATAAAGTACAATAGATTTATCTAGCAAACAAAAGAAATAAAAATTGTATCTACCAGAACAAAACTAACTAAAGCACAAACTGAAAAACAAAACTAAAGCAAGGTGCCAATTGGAGAATAAAGCAATGAAAATAAAACTAAGAAATATATTGAGAGGAAAGGAGAGAAAGAAAAGAAATAAAGAATAGGTATACAAAGTTGAATACAGGTAGATAAAGAAGATTTATATGCATTAAAGATTAACTGCAGTGGGGAAATAACAGTAGGAAAAGCAAACAAAGGAATAAATGTAGAAAAAATAATAATAAGTTAAAAACATTTAGATTAAAATTTAAAAGAGAGAAAAGAAAAAAAGTAAGGAAAACTCAATAGAACTGCAAAGCCCAACGTAGAGGCAGAGGTTTATAACAATAAAAATGTGACTGAGAAAAAAAAAGTTCAAAAGCTTAATTGGATTTCATAGTGCCAATAAAATCGACAACTACAACAGGGGGAAAAAAAATCCAAACGAATCTATAGAACAAGTTAAAACATAAGAATAATAAATGTTTTTCTTCAGTCACTGCTGTCAGAGTCCTTTCCCTCGCTGGGAGTCACAGCCCACCTCACCTCCCCAGGATGCCCTCCAACAGTGTGCTGATCTCTGGACCTGCTGTGGGGGCAGCTCAGATTTTAATCTGGTCCTGCTCTGGTGTGTTCTTGCCTCCAGTGTCCACAGCTATCAGAACTAGTGTGTTTTCTTTTGTGGGAGCTCTCAGTCTTCTTTTATATTTTCCATAGACACAGAGTGTGCCTAGTTGATCATGTGGATTTCATCTGCAGCTTGTACAGCTGGTGGGAATGTTTTGGATCTTCTTCCTTAGCCACACTGCCCCTGGGTTTCAATTGTGGTTTTATTTCCAATTTGACATGTGGGTCGTCCACTGGGGTTTGCTCCTGAGGCTGCCATGGAGGACTTGGGTTTGCCCCTGTGAGGGCCAGGTGTGGAGGTGGTCCAGCTGCTTGGGTGGCAGAGGTTCTGGCAGCACCAGGTACTCAGGGGGAGTTGGCGGCCAGGGCAGCAGGAAATATAGTGCTCTAGAAGGGTATGGCAACCAGCTTTGGCCAATACGCTCCAGTATTCTTGCTTGGACAACCCCACTCCCTGGCAGAGAATCCTGGCAGGCCGTAGTCTATAGGGTTGCAAAGAGTTGGACACGACCGAAGTGTCCCCTGCGTGCATAGATGCAAGATTTTTTTGCCTGTGGCAGCTCTGCCCCAGTGAGAGTTGAGCATGAAGGTGGCGCAGCTGCTTAGCTTATGGGGACTCTGGCAGCGCCAAGTGTGCAGGGACATGAACTGCCTCCTCCGCAGGAGTTATGTTCTTATCAGAGTCTTTATTCAAGCCTCTTGTGGCTGGCAATCAGAAGGCCTCTTTGGCCAGTCTTTCTCCATAGCTCCGCCTGTTCAGGCACTTAGAGGGATCCCTTGCCTGGGGTCCTTCTCTGTTGTTTGGTGCGTCAGGCACATAGAGGGGCCCCCCTGGCTGGGGTCCTACTCTGTACTTCCGCACATCAGCTGCATAAAGGAGCACCCTGGGTGGGTCCTACTCTGTTGTTCAGTGCATCAGGCATTTGATGGGCCAGCCTCTCTATTGTTCAGCTGCCCATGCTGGCTTGTGGGGAGAGCGAGGTTATGGTGATGGCTTCACCCGCTACACGTGACTCAGCAGTATCGCCTTGCTTCCATGGCTGCCTGATTTTCCTCCACAGGTATTTTCCCACCACAATCTGCTCCCTCACATCCCCTCAATCTGTCTCTCCACAGTCAACAGCAGCCCTCGCCCTAGGATCCACAATCCCTCAACTCCAGCTCCTAGCCATGGTGCCTTCTAGGGGACCAGCATTCCTTTCTGGCTGCAGGAGTATGTATGGTTGCCTCAAGGACTGTCTGATTCTCATTCCATTTAGGCAGCCACAGATCAGCTGTTTAACTCTCATCCTTCAATGTTTCTGCTCCGACTCAGACAATTGCCCCGATGTGGGGATCGGACTGCTGCTTCAGTTCTCCCACCCATTGAGGGCAGGTCCAGTCCTTCTAACACTGCTGTTTTTCTTCCTACTTCCTTTCTCCTACCGAGTTTTGTGTGGTTCTATATATTCTTTTCCACTGGTCAGGTACTCCTGTCCTCTCTCAGCTGGTGTTCCATATGCACTTCTGTGTCTGAAGGTGTGTTCCTGATGTATCCACGGAGAGAGATGTACTCCAGGTCCACCTACTCCCCTGCCATCTTGTTCTCCCCCCTATTTTAAATAAAAAATGTTTTGACTGTGTAATTAATTGTGGTTGCTTTTATAACACTTTGTTAAAACTTTTCATACAAATAAATTCACCAATCAGAGCCAGCTTTTTTTTTGTTACTATCTTCTGGTCTAGTATACAGCTGCTTCACCTGTAGAGGGACGTCCCCAGCACCACCTGGGTCTCGGCTTGATTTGTCATCACCTCCCCAACACAACCCATTCCAGTCGCCCAAGCCTCTGCTCTCTTTGCCTGTGGGGAAGTCACCATCAAGCAGATGGATGGGTAGTTTTCAGCTTTAGAGGAAATTTTACTTCAGCAACCCGAGAGCAGTTTGAGAAACAAATGTTTCTGTTGTAAACATCTCACACAGCCATAAACTTCAGCCTCTGTTTACAGCCCCGCAGAGGGTGACCCTGCCCTGCCGTGACCCTCGCAGTTGGGCACTGTGGTTTATGAGCCCTTTCCTCTGCAGCGGGAATTGGTGACTCTTTAGTCAGGATGGAGAGAAGCAGAAATCCAGGCAGCCACTCTCCAGGGCCTAAGGGAAGGTCCTTCCAGGCTGCAGTCAGGTGCCTACTCAGTTCAGAACCCTCTCTGGACCTGGAATCGTGGCGGGAAACAGGGGGTGCTGGCTGGTCCCCACCAGGCCCGGCCTGGCTGTAAGTGCAAGTCCAGCCCAGCCCGAGTTCTTCCTCCTGGCTGACCTCCGCATCGATGGAAGGTCAGCAACTGTCTTTCTAGTCCTAAGATGATACATTACTCTGCTGGAGCTGCCCTAGCGAAACCAACCTGGGAGGCTTAATCAACAGGACTCTTGTCTCAGAGTTCTGGAGGCTAGGAAATCCAGGATCAAGTTTTGGCAAGTCTGGTTTCTCCTGAGGTTCTTGGCTTGCAGACGACTGCCTTCTTGCTGTGTCCTTACACTCCCTTTTCTCTGTACATACTCCTCTCTCTCTCTCTCTTTTTCAGTGAGGCAAGGTATTGTTAACAGGAAAAGAGTACAGCACATGTGGATAGACAGGAACATGGGCAAACTCAGAGGAAGAGTCCCGAGTTGCCTTCTGGAGTCTCTACGTGGCCAAATTTTCTCTCTGGTTTTGGTACTCTTTCTGTTTATTATGGAAATATACAGTTATATATAATAACATTCATTTATTTCAAAGTACACTTTAATGAATTTTATTAAGTATACACAATTATGTTACTTCCCTCCTAACCAATATTAACAACAATCCCTTTATAACTGAAGTAAGGGCCCTGAGGAATGTGGAGAACGCTGTTGTGGCTGGAGTTGAGTGAAGGATATGAACTAGAAAGTCAGAGAGAGAGGCAGGATCTCCCTGGCCCTAATACTGTCTGCTCATAATAGAGCATTAAACTTCACCTCTACTTGTTTCTGTTTTCTTAGTAATGTTACATTGAAGGCTATTATATAAGGTATTTATATTCTAAAAGTGTTCTAAATAAGAAGATTTTAAACATAATTTTATAATTTATTAATGTTTCTATTTTTATTAAAATTAACTTTTTTATTATGTGCTGGTTTCTGTCATACAATGTTATATGTTAAATACATTTCAATTAAAAATACATGTAATAAAGATGTTTATAAAAATGGAAAAATAAAATAAATAAAACATTTCATAAAACCCCAGTCCCTTTCCGCCCAAAATGTTCTCTGTGCCCCTTTGTTTTTGATCCCCTTTCTCTACCCCAGCCCCAGGCAGCCATGGATCTGTCTTCTGTCACTATAGCGTTGCCTCTTCTAGAATTTAATGAACGAAATCATTCAGTACATAGACTTTTCTGCTTGATTTCTTATATTTAGTGTAATGTTTTGAGATTCATTCATGTTGTTATATGTCTTAATATTTTGTTTCTTTTCAACACTCTGTAGTATTCTATGGTGTTTCTATATTATTTACACTGTTTCCAGTTTTTGGCCCTTATGAATAATGCTATCATAATTATTTACATGAATTTTTCATGGGGATGTATATTTTTATTTCTCTGTAAAGAATACTTATGGATGGAATTTCTGGAAAAGGTCAGTTTTCATTCCAATCACAAAGAAAGGCAATGCCAAAGAATGTTCAAACTAGTGCACAATTGTGCTCATTTCACATGCTATCAAGGTAGTGCTCAAAACCCTTCAAACTAGGATTCAACAGTATGTGAACCAAGAAATTCCAGATGTACAAGCTGGATTTAGAAATGGCAGAGGAACCAAAGATTAAATTGCCAACATCTGTTGCATCATAAAAAAAGCAAGGGAATTCTAGGAAAACATCTACTTCTGCTTCATTGATTATGCTAAACCCTTTGACTGTGTGGGTCACAACAAACTGTGGAAAATTCTTAAAGAGATGGGAATACCAGACCACCTTACCTGCCTCCCAAGAAACCTGTATACAGGTAAAAAACCAACAGTTAGAATCAGACATGGAACAACAGGCTGGTTCCAAATTGGGGAAAGAGTACATCAAAGCTGTATATTGTCACCCTGCTTATTTAACTTCTATGCAGAATACATCATGCAAAATGCTGAACTGGATGAAGCACAAGCTGGAATCAATATTGCCAGGAAAAATATCAACAACCTCAGATATGCAGCAAAGAGAAACTTAAGAGCCTATAGATGAAAGTGAAAGAAGAGAGTGAAAAATCTGGCTTAAAACTCAACATTCAAAAAATGAAAATCATGGCATCTGGTCCCATCACTTCACCACAAATAGATGGGGAAACAATGGAAACAGTGACAGACTTTATTTTCCTGGATTCCAAAATCCCTGTGGATGATGACTGCAGCCTTGAAATTAAAAGATGCTTGCTTCTTGGAAAAAAGCTATGCCAAACCTAGACAGCACATTAAAAAGCAGAGATATCACTTTGTTGACAAAGATCCATCTAGCCAAAGTCATGGTTTTTCTAGTAGTCATGTACCAATGTGAGAGTTGGATCATAAAAAAGTCTGAGTGCTGAAGAATTGATGCTTTCTAACTGTGGTGCTGGAGAAGACTCTGGAGAGTACCTTGGACTGCAAGGAGATCAACCCTGCCAATCCTGAAGGAAATCAGTCCTGAATGTTCATTGGAAGGACTGATACTGAAGCTCCAATACTTTGGCCACATGATGTGAAGAGCTGACTCATTGGAAAAGACCCTGATGCTGGGAAAGATTGAAGGTGGGAAGAGAAGGTGATGACAGAGGATGAGATGGTTAGATGGCATTACCAACTTGATGGACATGAGTTTGAGCAAATTCTGGGAGATAGTGAAGGACAGGGAAGCCTAGTATGCTGCAATCCATGGGGCTGCAAAGAGTTGGACATGACTTAGTGACTGAACAACAACAATAAATGAATATTTAACATTATAAAATACTGTTATATTGCTTTGCAAAATGGCTGTAATATTTTGCATTCTTACCAGGAATGCAGGAGAGAGTTCCCATTGCTCCACATCCTTACCAACCTCACCAATCATTGATATTGATGTCTATCTTTAGTCATTCTAGTGGGTGTGTAGTGGTACCACATTGTGGTTTTAATAGCACTTCTCTGAGGACTAGTGATGTTGAATATGTTTATCATATGCTTATTGGACACTTTGTTTATCATATGCTTATTGGCCACTTGTATATCTTCTTTGGGGAAATGTCCGTCTCAAACTTTTGCCCATTTTTTTATTACACTTTTTCCTTTTTTAAATTAAATTCTAAGAGTTCTTTAATCTGAATACCAGCTCTTTGTTTTGAAAAATTGTTTTTAGTGTGTGGCTAACCTTTGTGTTTTCAAATTCTCTTATAAGAACACTAATCAGATTGGACTGCTGCTGCTGCTGCTAAGTCGCTTCAGTCGTGTCCGACTCTGTGCGACCCCATAGACGGCAGCCCACCAGGCTCCCCGTCCCTGGGATTCTCCAGGCAAGAACACTGGAGTGGGTTGCCATTTCCTTCTCCAATGCATGAAAGTGAAAAGTGGAAGTGAAGTCACGCAGTCGTGTACGACTCTTCGTGACCCCATGGACTGCAGCCTACCAGGCTCCTCCATCCATGGGATTTTCCAGGCAAGAGTACTGGAGTGGGGTGCCCACCATAATTTTAGCTTAGAACCTTTAGAGAGATAATTATCTCCAAATACAATCACATTCTAAGATGGCGAGGGTTAGAGCTTCAACATATGATTTTTTTTTGTTGGCGAGGTGGGGAGACACAATTCAGCCCATAAAAGATGGGAAAGAATTAGCTTATAGGGAACAAGGAACAAAGTAGAAAGCGAAGAAAAATAACGTTTATTAAGGTAAAATAGTAGAGCTTGGCATTTCAAGTATAACCTCTATGGTTCCGGTAAGACTCTGAGAGCCAGCGTTATATAATAATTTATTGTCTTGCTGGGGCTGTGATTTGAGTCTTGCATCTTGCAAGCCCATAGGTTGTTATGTTAATGAATGGCCCAGAATCCTTACCTAAAAGGGGCTCTGTTCTTCTGTACACATTTTACAAAGGAAATGGTATTGTCCAGAAATTTTTGAGAACCTGAGAATATCTATCAATGTGTGTTTCCCCTTTGTTATGTGCCTGTCATGACCTATGTCCAGCACACATTCATTTAGGCAGATGTGTGACAATCACAGTCCCCTTTCCACCTCTCTGAGTGCCTGAAACAGGTGTGCTCTCTTGCTCACAACAGTGCTGCATCTTAATAAATGAAGAAACTGAGGCTCAAAAAGTTTAAGGACTTAGAAGCCCTAACCAGAGAGTGACAGTGAAAATGGTCTGGAGTGGAGGGGAGGGGTGGGGTTAGAGCCTTGAGAAGCAGAAAGAAGAGCAGATAAATAAATGAACAATATTCTAATTAATCCGGTGGAAGATCCAGATATGGATACTTGTGTCCCTGGCTTGAGCTTTCTGTTGAAGGCTTCTCTCTGGCCAGGCTCAGGGTTGGAGGAGGTGGGTGGGGACCAGGGCTAGTAGCCACAGGAAGCAGGGCTCGCCGATGCTACCGCCAGAGGGAAGACGCTTCATTTCTCCAGCAGGTGGCGCCATCTAGCCGGTTATCCGAAAAGAGCCTGCTCTGGCTGGAAAAAGGGCTGTGTGAGGTACTCCCAAACTGCAGGTGCCCAGGAGCCGCCACTGCACCATGAGGACGCTGGCCTGGCGCCCTCTCCTGGGGCGTTAGAGAGAGGGTATTTGTGAACACCTAGAAAATCTGATCTTTACCTGCAGGTTCCCTGGAAAGAAGGAAAACGTCTGTGTGGCTGGGCTTGCTGGCACGGGTGGCCAATGAGCACAGCTCCAGGGCCAACCAGAATCCTCTGCTTTCCCCCAGCAGCCTGAAGCTCTCTCTGAAACAGGGTGAAAGGCTTCTTAGTAGCCAAGAAAGGAAACTTCTCCCCGAAAACCTTATCTCTTCACTCAGTAACTGTCCAGTTTCATTTTCTCTGCGGCTGCCCTTGAGATGTGGAAGATCTTGGGATAAATATTTTAAAGTATTTTCCTAAATATGCCCATTTGGATTTGAATTCATATGTCTAAAGGACCGGGGAGAACATAGGTCTTTCCTGTCCTGGTACTCATAGTTTTGTGCTGTAGAATGTCAGCCACAGTATGGTGGTTGCAGATACAGATGCTGAATTCAAATCCAGACACTTCTATGACTTGCTATGTGACCTGGGGAGGTTTCTCAACCTTTCTGTGCCTCAGTGTCCTCTTCAATAACTATTCTCTCATGAGTTTAACATTACAATTAAGTTTAATAAATGTAAAATGCTTAGGGACAGTGTCTGATGCACAGTTATTATAGCTAAGCAGTTATTGCCATCAGTTGAGCACAGGACAATTTTCTCAACCCGGTCATTGTAACACTAACACCCGACAAGCAGTAGCTTCCCAGTAATGCTGAACTGGACTTAACTGGGTGATAAAAGAGTTGCTAGCAAGGAGTAAGGGGATGGGACAGTCCCTACTAGTGGCTGGAGGGCTGGCCACAGGGGTGCCCACTCCCCTTCCCAAGAGGGACCTGCTGTTCTTGCCAACAAGATGCAAGACTCGGGGCAGAAGAGTTGATGGGAGAGGGTGTGAGTAGAAACTGGAATAGAGCCCACTTTCAAGGGAAGGGCTGGCAGAAGCCATGCCCCTGGGAGCCTAGCCAACCAGCCTGAGCTGAGAAAAACCAGGAACCAGAGACTGAAACTGGTGAGGAGTTAAGCCACACATGGCCCCGGCAGGGAACAAGGTTCAGCTTGGCACATAGGAGATGTGGCAATGCATTTGGAGCAGTTATAACTATTTATACTTACAATACTGAGAACCACTCAATATACATTAACTTTCATCACTAAGTACACATTAAATTTGCATCCTATCTCAAACTGCATAGTCTCTGATCCTGAGGACACATAAGCTTTCAGGAAGGGACTGTGAATGCTGTGTCAGTCCTCAGATTAATGACTATGAGAGTGATTAGTGGCAGAACAGATAGTAACCTGGTTTCTTTTTCCTCCTTCCACCTAAGTGGATGCTTGGGCTCTGATCTGCAAGGGTGAGGGAGAGCTGAAAGCAGAACTAGCCAGAAGTCCTCATGGTTTTATTTCTCAAGGTCTTCGTCTCAAAGGGGAGGGGAGATTGGAGGCAGACAAGGAGAGCACCTTGGACGAAACGCGCAGGGAGAAGGATTTACCCCGAGACTGGAGGGATCTGAGGAGAGAGGCCCAGGGGCTGGAGAGAACTTTCTGGTGGCCTGCTCCAGGCTGCCACTGGGATCCCCTTCCCTGTGCATGTTCATGAATTTCGACACTGCAGGCCCAGCTCCATCTGTGGCTATTTTCTGCTGCAGAGATCTGGCCACTGCAGGAGTCTTTCAGTCAGAGCACACTCAGCAATGAATGGCAGCAGCGGTTGCCCATTACAAACACCTTCCACTCCCATTTCTGCTGGTGTATGAAGGGTTTTAGAGACTGCTCTGATTCGGGTAGAAATAGAACCGCTCTGAACTTCCTACCTATTACCTGGAAGACATTGCTCATAAAGTTTTTTTTTTTTTTTTTTTTTGCATCATCCACCGTGTACTCTAGCAGCAGCTGAAGGTTTAACCATCTTGTGGTCACACAGGAATGGGTATATCGACTGTGCCATTGTGAGACCCCTGGCTGGACGCACATGTGCTGGAATGGATTGGCACTGTTCTCATGATAGGAATTGTTATGAAGCTGCAGGCTATGTGAGGGGCTGGGATCCTGGTCCAGTCTCCCCAGTCCTCCCAGCTCCAAGAACTGACCTGAGCTGAGTTTTAGGCACAGCCCCCTCCCTGGCCCATATGTTGCTGTCACCTGTAACCCATCACACATATTTTAATTTGATTTTTCTGGCTTCCGCCACAGAGCGGGAAGCCAGGTCCCTGGTGGTATGGAGGAGGGGTGGGGCATACCAGGTTCCTGAGGAGCCTGGAGGTGAAGCAGGTGGAGCCACCAAAATCAAATCTCCTCACTTCATGACTAGGGCTGCTGAAAATTTACCAGTTCCTCAGAGGGAGGCAGGGAAAGTCCAGGCTATAAACTTCTTGAAATGTTGCAGGCTTCTTTCCTTTTCTTCTCCCTGTGTCTGCATCAGTGTTTAACAGCGCTTGCTCAGCCTCCCTCTGTGTGTCACTTAGGACCTGGCCTGGCTGCGGGGCTGGCCTGGCAGCGAATGGACCGTGTGGCCAGTGGCCTGGCCCTGGATCCTGGGTGACTCTTTCCTCCAAGGCCGTGGACGGATGCTTTTTCATGACAGGATGCTGTGCTGATGCTATCCTGACGGCCCGGGTCCTGCGCCACATGACGACGGGGAGGAGGGTGTGGGGAGGAGGGAAAGAGTGGCTGCAAAGCCCCTGTTGGTTGCTGTAGCAACGCTCAGAAATGACTGGAGATCAATAGCAGCAGCCTGAATTTTATTTGCTTTTATTTTCTCTTCAGGGACAGCATCACGCCTAAAAATAAAAAATGGCAGAAACCAACTGCTGGGCTAGATACTGCCACTGCGATGGCTCCTGGGCCTGGAAGGTCCAGAGCAGAGGAGAGAGAAACAGGGGTCTTGCGGGTGTTCAAGGGTGGGAGGTGGGGATCGGAGAACTAACCGTGTGTGTGTGTTGGCGGTGGGGGGAGGTAGTGGAGGGCACTGGGACCCCTGCCAGGCCATTTTGCCTGCTTTGTAGCCACACAGTTTGGCAGCCTGGTCTCTCTCAGGAGGGAAAAATCAATAGTGCTATCTGCACATTTGTGCCTCTCTCAGCTTCTGACCACTTTAACTTTCATAAAGAGGCATCAAGGAGTATAAATAGAGCAGAGAGGTGGGGAGTTGGATTCCTGCTGTTGCTGAGGTCTTTTGGGGGCAGAAAGGACCTTGGAGCTAGTCCATTCAGGATGCTTGGAAAGAAATCATGAAGGCCAAGTCTAAGCCCCTAGGCAGAGAATCAATGGTCCACTTTGGGTGAAGTTATTTCTGACACCCTGTAAGACTGTGTACTGAGATTCCCTGGGTCATCCCAGCGCTCCTGCCTTAAAAGCCTGAATCAGCACCGCTTTACAGATTACAGAGTGCATGGTATCCATTCTCCCTTATGACGGTCCTTGCACTCTGTGGGGTGTGCAGAGTATATTGTGGGTTAATTGATTGGCTGATCAATATGTTCTTCAATTGTTCGTGCACTCATTCATACAAATATGTATTAGGTAACTGCTGGGACCATGCACCCTTCAGGTGAAAGAAGGAGATTTCTATGCCCTCAAGAAGATGACAGTCTAGTTGTGAGGAGGCAGGCTCTAGGAAAATGAACAGATACCTAACACGTGAGATGGTGTCGGTGCTGTGGAGAAAAATGAAGGTGGGCACGCAGTATAGCACATGCAGCTGGGTGCTGGTGGCAATCTGCTGTTCATACCAAGCCGTGGGGAATGCCTCTGGTATTTGAGGAGAATCCTGAAGGAGGTGAAGGTTTGTGAGCTCTCAGCACTCTGGAGAAAAGCATTCCAGATAGCAGATTCAAGTTCAAATGGTCTAAGGCATGAATGTGCTATTGTTTGAGGATGAGTAAGGCGGCCAGCACGGCTGGAGTGGGAGAATGAAGGGCAGAGAGGTGGGGGATGTTCCAGGAGGCCAGGGACTGGTGATATGGGACCAGGGGCCCTGCTAGGACTTGTGGGTCATCAGCGGGGTTCCCACAGCAGAGTGGCATGGCTGATTTACATTTGGAAGGGGTCATCTACTATTTTACCGCAGTTTAAGAAATTGCCTGCTAAAAGGTTGATGCTGGGTGGTGGGAAGGAGGAAAGAGAAGGCTATGGATGGAGGCTTGGACCAGACAGGCCAGGGAGGTCCAGCAGGAGTGGAGAGAAATGGTGGGCTTCTGGACATATTCCAAAGTCATCACTAGCAGGATTTACTGAGAGATTAGATATGGTTTATGATGAATTTAATATATAATGTTAGACAGATAACGTTAGATAGTTAGTGTAACCATTAGCATATAATTATAGAATATGAACATATCATGTATTCAAATATCACCCCATCCCTTTCATTTTATCACACTCTGCATTTTACAAAATGTTTTCACAAGTCCTTTCACTGAGTCTTCAAACCACCTCCCACGAGGAGTAGGGCTTGAATTTCAAGGTGAGAAAATGGAAAGATAAGAAAGAAGAAATGATTTTCGCAAGGTAACTCACCTATTTTCATTTTATGTTTTATTTGCTGAGGTCTGTCCCTTATTGCAGAGTCAAAGTTCTGACTTGAAACCCGGAAACCACATTTGGCTGTGCCTGTTTTCTCACCAGTCTCCCCATGAGAGCATGAGTTTCAGAACTCAGCCTCTGCCCCGTCATCTTTGTGCACGCTGCTTAAATTCTGTGCTTCCCACATGAATAGGATGCTCAGGTGTCCCTGGCACCTGTCAGACACACTGAGACCAGACTTAGCAGAAGGCAGGAGAGTGTGGTCAATCTCCACACTGTGGAATGACTCATCACCCCAGCAAATGGGGTTTGAGAGCCAGAATACCAAGGCTCTTTGGAATTGTTGGCTAGCAACGAATGATCCCAAGTGCGTGGTCCAGGAAGGGCTGGGTAAGCAGCTCTTCCTAGCTGTCCATTCTGAATCCTTTCTGAAAGATTATGATGTTGAACCCAAGTCCATGCCTCTCCTAGTCTGGCTTTGGATGGTCCTTTGCCCATAATATGCCCTTGTTGTTGATGAAACAGATACAGGGCAAGCAAGCAAGGGCAACACCACCTTGTCTTCGACGCTCCTCTCAGAGCTTCTTAATGGCCAAGTTGAACGAGCATCTCAGGTTTCTTGGTGAGCTTCTCTCCAGAAGTTGCAGTTGGAAGGATCTTCCTTGTGGAGAGCTCTCAGGATGTGGCGAGTTCTTGCCTGTGCTTCGCTGGGAAACTTTGAGCACCAGTGTAGGGCATGTATTTCAGAATGATCCCAGTAAGGAGTGAAGGAGACAGGATATATATATGCGGACTCCTCAGTCATTTGTTGTGCTGGGAGAGCAAAGTAGACTTGTAGATAAGAGAAAGCTCACAGATAAGGAAATATAATATTTGAGGTTGGAAATCCGGACTGCTTGCTCTGGAGGGTAAGAATCAGGGATATGGCTGTTTGCTTCAGCAAGCTGAAACAGATGACTTCATAGGATTTGCAAGTGACCACCACAGAGGAACAGGAACTCAAAACCAGGAACCATGCCTATGAAATCTTTCTAGAATCTGGATCTTTGTGATTGTTCTGTGTAGGTCTGAGTCCTTGATCTTTACTTATATACCTCAGGATTAAAACAGGATTCTTACTGTTTCAGTTTGGATTGAAGAATCAAATTTTGGCAGGAACAAACAGTAGTTTATTCCAATGCTTCCACTGTGGATAAATCCCAAAGTAAATGGCCAAGAACTGTTCAAGCCAGTCCGTGAACAATTTGTTCACAGTCTCCAATGACATGAGGAACTTGAATCAGAAAGTAGATCAGCTACATGGCTAAACACATTGTTTAATTCAACTGACTTTTTTTTTTTTTTAATAGCAAGACTTTCTTGATGAAGGAAGCAATGCATTGGTTTATAACCCATCATAGGCTCTGTATCTCGTTTGCCAGAACCACACTCTGAGCAACACTGATTTAGGGCACTGAACCTTCTTTGCATGTTGAGGTATAAAAGGGCTGGGAAGAAGAAATTTTTTTTTTATTATTTTTTTGTACAGGTGCTGGAGTGCCTATTCCTAACATCAAGAATAATGAGAAGTACTTCTGTGGAACTACTCTGTGACCTTAGTAAGAGTTGCACTTAGAAATCTAAAGGATGAGAGAGAAGCTTGCAACAGATGGACCAGCTGAAGGAGAGGTGACCAGAATCACACTTGCCCATGTCTCTAGAATTAATTAGGACAAGTGTTGCCTGAGTGTGTCCTGCTGAGCAGATGAAGGCTCTTGATGAGGGAACAGGTCTGGGTCATCTCCATTCCCATGCAATAGGCTGCTTGCAGGGCTGATGGGACCTCAGCAAAAAAAGAAAGAAACAAACAAACAAAAAAACTCTAGGGATGGGCCACTGGATTCCTGACTAAGCCATTTGCCAAAATGGAGATGTGCGTGTTCACATCAAAGGAACAGCAGGGGAGAAATACGTATAGGACTCTCTGGAGAACTCACCATATCTCCCCCACTAAAAATATATATATATATCTCTTTTAAACAATTGCCAGACCCAGAGAGTACTAAAGAGTGTACCTGCTACTCAGGTAAGAATTTTTTCCTTCTCCACCAGCACTGGGAGGTGGTTTTCAGAACATCGGCCAGATAATGGTGGGTGGGTGTGGTATAGTTGCACCAAGACTGGCCATGGATTGGTGAAGCGATAACTGTTGAAGGTGAGTAATGATTGATCATACTACTCTTTGACATTTGTGTGTGCTTGGAAGTTTCCACGTAAAATATTAAAACATTAAAAGAAACAGCAGGTAACAAGTGGTAAAAGAGATGAGCAAGGAGACAGAGGCTTTGTAACTGCAGGAAACCCTAGCTAAGGAAGCAGATAAGTCGTATTTTCAAATTAAGATTGAAGTGTTGATTATTACATAGAGCCAGACCTTCTGATTTCACAATCAAGACGGAGCTTTGTGACTTCGAATGACTACAGAACTTTATAATAACCAGAAATAACCAGGAAAATCCTGGAAATTAATCTTGGGGCAGATGAAAAAACTAATCCCTTGAAGCAAACTTAAAGGACATTAGAAGATTTTAGCAGGGGGAAAGCAATCACCATTTTAGAGAGCGAGGTTTTGATTTGCTTTCAGACAGATTTTGGATTCAAAGTCCTGCTTACTGTGCCACCTTGGGTCTTGGTTTTCTCATCTGTACAGCGTCCGTGATGATGCCTGTAGAAGGTCATTGTGTGAGAGGTGACACACACAGTGTTCTGTATACAAATTGCAGATGCTATCGTTAATCTAATTATTGTGTTATCATGTTCATGTAATAATTACATAGCAATGGAATCAGTGTCGATGAGAATTTAGTGAGTACAAGCTATATTTCAAGCCGTAGGGCAGTTTGCAGGATATGATGATCTATAGGAGAGAGCGAGTTGGAAAGCTTCTTTGTGATTGTATCTCACAAGCTGTGCCTGTGCAACAAACAGTTCCTCCTGGGGACCAGCAGTAAAACCTGAACATTTGAAGTGCCTGGGGTCATGTCTGTGGGGGGTGTGCCATGCTGCAGTGCAGGCTGTATTGTAGGCTGGTGTCTTCATCTCTTGGGAGGGCTGGCTGAGTTCCCAGGGCTGTGAGGAGGAATATCCTGCCTCAATTTAGGAAGAGAGAAGACTCGGTATTCACGAGCAGCTGTAACCACTCTATTTAGCTATGTGGCCTGGGGGCGTTATTTATATGATTGTTCTTGATTTCCTCATTAGTAAAGTGGGAGAAGGGAAGGTGAGGAACACAGAAGAATCTCAGGGGCAGTCTTAACAGCACAATGCAGAGCAATAAAACCGAATGTAAGCCTCCAAGGTATGTCTCCTAGAAAGGGCTGCAAAGGATGCTAGAGAGAAAGCCATCCATCCATTATCACCGAGGAAGCACTGGACTCCAGAGGCGAGTTCACATCAGGATTCGTGGGTGGCATGTCACATGAATCCATGATTTGAAGGTGGGGAAGAGTCATTTGGCAAGTACAAGTCTCACTATAAATTCAGATGTGCAACAAAGTATTACTTTATTTTCCAAAATATTTTTTATTTTCAGCCTTTGTTCTACTGGGCAACTGGGAAACTTTAACATTCTTTCCTGCAGTTTCTGACACTGAAGATAGTGTCAAAATCCCAGGGCTTCCATGGGACCAATGTCTGGTAAAGGTGCTCATCTGGCCCTCACATGACCTGTCCTTTAAGGTCAGGTAGTGCTGGACATGGACCTTTCCATTTGGCAAGGCCTCTGGATCCTGCACTCTGCTTTATATCTATATGATGCTTGGAGCATGAATTCCTCTTGGGGGCTGCGCATTCTGGCCCCTGCCTTGGTGTGCCCCAAGCCAGTTCCTTCTGGGGTCTTGTCAGTTGCTGAATTCGCTGCCTGGATGCTTCCTATCCTGGGACCTGCCCCCCACTCTTCATCTTCTGCAGACTGTTCCCATCTGGAGTGGTCACAAGAGGTTTGGGGAAAAGTCTGCAACAATATTTCTTCTTCCTTCTTTTGAAATAAGACTTTTGGAAATAAAAGGCTGGAAGTCTGATATCTTTGTTTTCCTTCCTTCTACAGCTCTCTCTCAGACAAAGGAGATAGATGATAACCCTCCTTGTAGAAATTATGGTAGGTCCCAGATGGCCTTCTTAGAAACTGGGTCATTTTTTCTGTCTAAAATAGGCAAAATCAAACAGTTCTGCGTTGGTTTGCGCCCTTTCCTCACTTTAACACACCCCCACCAGCAGAAAGGAGGGATATCAGAATATGCTGACCTAAGGAATGAAGATACTTCTTATTCAGTTGAAGTCTTTTTCCTTTAAATTTTATTAATAATGTGATTTGCAATGAAATAGTTCCATTAGACATGTTAATGTACTTTTTTATTACAAAAGTAGTAGAATCACATTTAGAGAATTTAAAAAAATGAGGAAGGAGAAGAGTAAGGGAAGAAAGAAAGTAGAGGGAGGGATGAAGACAAGATACACACGTTCAAGAACTCTTATTACGTACTTGACTTGTAGGTGCTTTCTGTGAGTTCCCATTCAGTCTTCACCACGCGCCTCTGGCGAGTGTTGTTATTACCACTGTTTTGCAGTGGTGAGGCTGCTGAGGCACTGAGAGGTTAAGTAATGTTTCCAGAATCACACAGCTCAAGCATCAAACAATACTGTCTCCTACATCAGTTGGATTGAGTTCTGTGCTTCTTTGCACTATTTTATGAACAATTGATAATTTTGATTTGGATTTCCTTTTTAATTTAGCCTGAGGGAGTTCCTTCATTTTCAAGTACTCTGTATTTTTTATATTTTTACTGTTGATTTTCTTGGGCTTATTTTAATTGAATGAATGATTCTTTAATGCTTTACAATTTCCAAAAGTTTCACACACATGAGTTCATATAATTCATAATAACCCAACAGGCACATGGAAAGTTGCTCAACGTCACTAATCATCAGGGAAATGCAAACCAAAATAACAACAACACCTCACACCTGTCAGAATGGCTACCATCAAAAAGAACACAATTTTATACTCACCAAGGCAATTTCAAGTTACTAAATTAATCACACATGTATGTGTATGTGCTTCCCTGATACCTCAGTTGGTAAAGAATCCACCTGCAATCCAGGGGACCCCGGTTTGATTCCTGGGTTGGGAAGATCCCTTGGAGAAAGGCTACCCACGCCAATATTCTGGCCTGGAGAATTCCATGGACTACAGTCCATGGGGGTCTCAAAGAGTCAGACATGACTGAGCGACTTTCACTTCATTCACTTCACTTTGACTTTAGTCCTCTAGTCCTCTCCTTTACCTTCTACTTTTATTCTCCAACAACTGGGTTTATTTTAGCCACTTCAATAATTTAAAATTCCTGATTTATATAAATTTTCCCCATACTATATATTCCTTTGTTTCAAGACTTTTCTTCAGAAAGGGCTGCCCAGACAGCTTGCTGCCTGTGAGATGATCCTGTCTGGTCTGGCTGTCCTATGACCCATAAGAGTGAAGAAAAGCAGAGGTCTGTTCTTAAGCTGCCATCTTTAAAAACATAAAAATTAATTTCCCTTCAGTATTACATGAGAAAGAATTGAAGGAAGAGCTGAATTTCAGATAAATGTTTCTTTATCATATGCCATCTCTCCTTTCCCCAAAGATCCTTTCCACGTTAAGAAGGAACAGCTTATAAAATATTAACAGGTAGGAGTTAAGCTTTTAAAATTATATCCTTTAAATAGTAGACACCTTATTAACCAACTTATTGCTATAGGAGATTTAAGAAATTTCCAGTTTTCACTTTTTCCCATCTCCATTTCCTTCATGTCTTAATTTTTATTTGTTATGTTTTTAGATTTACTTGGTTAAGGTTTATAACATTTACATTCTGGTCTTTAAATTCCATAACTGCTTAGTTCCATATTTAAATAGTTAAATAATCACCACTAATTTTTCACTGCAGTTTTCATATCTGATTTTTAATTTTGATCATTTCTTGGGATTAAACCCATTATCAAGTAGTTTTTACAAGAAGGGCTCAGAATTATGTGTTCAACACTTCACATAATTCCAGGCAGTAATTATTGTTAGATGTTATTTAATAAAAATAAATAGAATAGTAGGATAATGATAAAAATACCTTTTATCTTATTCAGAATATTTTGCTCATTCATCTACTATTAATTATTTTCCTTTTTAAAATTGATGTTCCTTTTGTTCGTCACAGAATAAAATCATTACCTCTTTGTTTTCTCTAAAAATATATTTACAGCAGCATTTCTTTTCCCATCTGCCTTTTTATTTTGGATTCTTTCACTATGCAGAAAATTTAATTGTGTGTAATTAAGTCTGATGATCTATTCTTTGTGATTTCTTCTATTACTTTTAAATTTACACACTTGATATTCAATTTTACAGTCTAGTTTTTCTATAATTGGAATTTAATATCTTAATATGTAGCTCTGTAATTCATTTAGAAGTTTATTTAGTATATGGCTTAAGGAGAAACTCAAATTTAATTTTTTACAAATTCATAACCAACACAAATTTTTGACAAGTTTTTCCCTTCCTTTATTTGTTGAATATTAAATTGTAACATGCATACATATACACACTGCCCCCCTTCCCGCCTTGCCCCTCCACATACACACATTTTCTCTCTCCTGGCTGTCTTTTGTTTTCTTTGCAGCTGCCTATTTTCCTACCTTGATCTCTTACTTTTGTGTTACAGAACCTACACTTGCCCAGTTCACATCAGTTGTCTCATTTTGAGAATTCTCCAAATCAGTTTCTCCAAAACTGTGCTTCAGTGAGATCTCTGCAACATACAAAACACTGTCATAGCTCTTACGTCTCCAACTTACACTCAATGGTAGATCAGAGTGCGGCTTTCCGTGTTTAACTGAGAACCGTGGAAGGTGTTCTGTCTGAAAGGCCTCTGTGTGCAGCACTGTCTTACTTTCACCTCAATCATGCAAATAGATTTGCTCCTCTCCTCTGCGAACAAACTTCTCACCCTTGAGATTTTAAACATCTACAGATTGGATAGGCTCGCAAAAGGCTTTCTTACCCCATCACATTGGGGCAATGAATGCACACTCTCCACACACTTGTCAAACCAAGAGAGCCATCCTGGGCAGTATCTGAGGGTCAGAAGCAGTGTTTCCACCTCTACCGTAGTGTTTAATAGCTTACTAGAGAAGTTCATGGTTAACCTATCTTTTTGTAAGTCTATCTTCCCCAACACACTGAGTTTCTAGAGTGCAAGAAACATTTCCAGTGCAGAGCACCAAACCCACCACATGGTTGAGGTTTAAATATTATTTATTCTGGGTGCTTAGACTTCTACTGCCTTCCCAGGTGGCACTAGTAGTAAAGAACCCACCTGCCACTGCAGGAGACGCGAGTTCCATCCCTGGGTCAGGAAGATCCCCTGGAGTAGGAAATGGCAACTCACTCCAGGATTCTTGCCTAGGAAATTCCAGGGACAGAGGAGCCTGGTGAGCTACAGTCCATTGGGCAGTGAAGAATCAGACACAATGGCACAACTGAACACATATATACTAAGTGATTAGCTTTCCTAAGTCCCCAAACCAACCCACTGACCAACCGTGAAACTGACCAAGTATCATGCAGGCAAACAGAAGCAGTGACACAATTGTTAAGGCATTCCCAAATTTACTTAAATCAGTTATGTTTGTATAGAGTCAGGCTATTTCATTTATTGAATGTCAATTCTGTGGCAAGTCCTGATATGAATCAGACACCATTCCCTTGCTCAGGGCCCTCAGAATTTCTGAGGGTAGATGACATATTTGCTTAAATAGAATTAAAATGGCAAACTGATCGGTGCCACACAAGCTGTGAATCAGGGAAGAGAGAAGAAAGGAAGGGAAGAATAATTTTTTCCCCTGTTAACCTTTGGGGATAAGAAGCACCATAATTTTGGTTTTATTAAAGGCTGCCCCATGATTAATATTTCCATCTAAGAAGTAATTAAGGAATTATTTATCCAGGGGGATTGTGACAAAAGGAATTAAGCCATGCCAGCTCTGTTTAGGCAGCCTAAGGCTGAGTTTTGAATATTGAAAATTAAGTCTGTTTAGACTAAAGGCTTACATTTTGTCCTTAACTTTTGCTCAGGTGCTGTGTAAGAACCACTGAGTGCATAAGTAATAAATTATCCAGAACTACTTAATAAATACAGTCCACGTTGCTAAGTGGAATACATTATAACCATGATGTGATAATCAGAATAATAATAATTTAACATGTGTAGTAGACTCCAAGGGGCAACAACCTGTTTTCGTACATTAAAGCACTGGCATTTTGACATGTACAACTGTACTTTTTAGTGTTATAGGAAATAATTATTTCCAACTATTATTGAAGTAGTGGGGAAATCACCTTGTCTCAGTGCTGTAATCATATTGCGTTCACTGCTGCTGCTGCTAAGTCACTTCAGTCGTGTCTGACTCTTTGCGACCCCATAGACGGCAGCCCACCAGGCTCCCCGGTCCCTGGGATTCTCCAGGCAAGAACACTGGATGAGTTACCATTTCCTTCTCCAATGCATGAAAGTAAAAAGTGAAAGTGAAGTCACTCAGTAGTGTCCAACTCTTAGCAACCCCACGGACTGCAGCCTACCAGGCTCCTCCGTCCATGGATTCTCCAGGCAAGAACACTTGAGTGGGTTGTGTTCACAGGTGTATCTAATTATAAATAAGTTATCAGATTTTTTTGCAACATAGTTTTTTTTAAGTTGTTAAATGGAAAGATTTAGTACAATGCTAATAAAACAACTTTGAAAAAGTTACACAAGACCTCAAGTCAAAAACAGGTACATCTTCCATATCTATAGATTCACAGAGAGCAGAATAGTAAGGGACCCTCCCTTTATTTAGAAGAAAATAGTGGCCAGAGAGGTCAATTGCCTTGACAAGGGGGTGAGAACAAAACCTATGTTCTCCTACCATCTACCCAGTGTTTGGAACCCTATATGATGCAGTCTTTAGAGAATTTTTAAATGGAAGGATTGGGATTTTTATGCTTTTGTTTGAGAGAAGGAGACACTGAGGCACTTTCTAAGAAACAACATAGCTGAGCCATGTGGGCAGCAGCAGGGGGTAGGTCTCTGGCTGAGCCATGTGGGCAGCAGCAGGGGGTAGGTCTCTGGCTGAGCCATGTGGGCAGCAGGGGGTAGGTTTCTGGCTGAGCCATGTGGGCAGCAGCAGGGGGTAGGTCTCTGGTCAGAATTCTCTGTGCACAGAGCCCTGTTGCTGGTCTCAGGTGTCATATCTGGAGCAGCAATGATGCAGGGACTCACCCATGGCTCTTATGTTAGTGGAGGAAAGTGACAGTGTTCCCAGAGCTTCATCTTGGCTAATTTATCACACAGCGTGACCCACTGACAGCTACAGCTGTGTGGCACCTACTGCAAACCTACCCAAAGTGGAGGTTTTTAAATGGAACATTAATCATGTGGAAAATTTCTGAAAAGGGCTGTAAGAAACGACTAGTGTAGACAAGGAGGTATTTTGACGCTGGTAGGCTAGAGGAATGAGTAGAATGTCACTATGCTGGGATCTATGGAAATTCAGAAACTCACAGCAAAGAAAATTTTTATCTAAAATGTGGAATAAACAGGGGTGGGGGAGTGGGAGGTACAAACTAATGCGTGAAAAGTAGGTTATAAGAACATATTGTACAACATGGGGAATACAGCCAAAAGTTTGTAGTAACTATAAATGGAGTGTAACCTTTAAAATTGTGTGAAATTAAAAAAATAAAATAAAATGTGAAATAAGATTCTGGTCCTTCCTGAGGACCCATCCCAAGGCCAAGGACTTCAAATGATTCTCTTCTCTTTATCCCTTCTGGCCCGTCTCTATTCTAGACTGTAAGCTCTTTGAGAGACGGTTCTTGCTTTACTTGTTTCCTGCTTCTAGAGCAGTATTTAACACATAATAAGTGCTTGATAAATGTTTGTTAATCTGACTCTAGTGATTAAGTCAGTTTG
Organism: Bubalus bubalis; assembly: GCF_019923935.1. NCBI lineage: Eukaryota > Metazoa > Chordata > Mammalia > Artiodactyla > Bovidae > Bubalus > Bubalus bubalis. Next base: position 155,227,232 of record NC_059160.1, read on the forward strand.
ACATAAAGCCATGCTCATTCACTTCAGTCGTGTCCGACTCTTGAGACCCCATGGACGGTAGCCCACCAGGCTCCTATGTCCATGGGACTCTTTGGGCAAGAATATTGAAGTGGTTTGCCATTTCCTTCTCCAGGGGATCTTCCCGATACAGGGATCGAGCCCACATCTCTTACGTCTCCCGTGTTGGCAGGTGGGTTCTTTACCACTAGCACCACCTGGGAAGACCTTGACATAAAGCCGTATTTGGATCCATAGAATATCCAGACTTCTTCCTGATAGCCCTTCATGGTTCTAGAAGGAGCAGCAACCACTGGGAAGGAGCCCCCTACTTCCAACCCCTATCCTACAGTGGGGTGTCATTGGAGGAGCCCAACTTTGAGCCAGTCCTCATGGAGATTCAGACTCAAGCCCTTAGTTCTTGCAGCTTCTTGCTCTAATTTTTTTTTTTTTAGTTTTGGAGTAAAAGTTCCTCCAATTGAGTTATCAGTCTGATTTAGAAAAGTTTAATTTTTTTCCCTAAGAGTAAGGGACTTGTGCCTGGGATATGTCAGCACTG